>NC_074711.1:30386601-30753476 GCF_947242115.1 Biomphalaria glabrata | reverse complement strand
AATCCCGCCCCCCCCCCTTAACTTTCGAGTGGGGGTGGCGGTCCAATTTATTGGTAGAAATCACAGCCTGCTAACAAAATCAATTAAATATCTATATCCTTGTAACTTGTTATTGATATTTAAACCGATCTTTATATTATGTCGTTCCCTGTTTGCCGATTGGTGGGGGGAGGGGACTGTGACAAGTCAAAAACTCGCTGTCAGAGTCACTCAAAATTATCACAGCATTAATTATTATTTTTCATTATTTATTTATTTTATTTTAATTATTTCCCCATCCTACCTCCAATTTCTTCACCCGCCCCACCTTTCATCTCTACCAGGCTAGACTTAGTTGACCACATTGGAGATAGCTAAGGCGCGTCCTTTCATTTATCTGCCCTTGATCGGGGAAAGGTAGACACACAATCTCTTTTGTCTTACCGCCGGATGTCTGAAGGACGATCGCGGTTGACACCACCTTGGTTTGAACGCAAGCAAATCCTCCCCCCCCCCTTCCCTCACGTCTCTCTTTGATCTAAGAGATTACCCTGGTCAACACACCGCGTGATACTCCAAGGTGCGGCTCAAGTCTACTTCACCCACGTGTAAGAAAATGCTAAGCCTAGGACATTTCCGGTGTCCGCCCACACTTTTCAGGCATATATATATAGTAAACCAACTCAAATCACCCTCTTTCATTCTCATTCGAGCTGAGCTATCGAGTCTGGACTATATCACTTATTCTTTCTCCTAGAGGAATACCTGGTGGTAAGCCGAACTTAATCACAAGTTCCATCTTAATTACTCTGTGTATATTTCACTGGATATTATCATGTGTATTTTGCTTAGTTCATTTATATTTAATTAGTGCATTGTGTATTTCTCACTGGCGTAAGTAGGAAACATAAACATGTCCTATATATTTAATTATGGACTGCATTAATCTATTAATGCTACGTTGCTCAATTGATCGTTGATGCAACCATGTATATATTTGTACATCTTATTTTATTTCCTGTATCTCGGTTAAACGCCTTGATAATTTTACTAGCGCACTGATACTGCGTCTAGTGAAGAAATATGAAGTACCCCCCCCCTTACTTTGTGTATTGAATTATCTCCCCTGTAGTCATTTCAATCTTACGAGAGTTGCGCCCACACCATTCAAGCGCGCTCCATTGTTTTCGACCCACGGTCATATGTAAACAAATCATCTGGGTCACTGACCACCGCCCATTTCACTTCCCCCCCCCCTTCCTTCTCTATCCACCTGTGTTGTTTATTTGAGATTATTATTTCCCCCTCTATGTACATTTTTATATTATTACTTTCCCTTTCATGTACATGATTAAACATAGAATATACTAGAGATAGATGCAAACCCTCCCCCTTTTTTTATTATTATATGTATATTTATGTAAATAAATATCCTTTATTTTAACTTTTGTATCCATCTTCCATTGCTTGTCTCGTTGCGTGTCTGCTCCCGATTCATATGCTGATAAGTGGGGGTGTGATTGCTTTCAAAAATAATCATCCCCTAGACATTAAACGTGCCAAACACACGTCACATTTCCCCACCTGTCACAGGGACGAATACCTCTTCTGCCCTTCCCACCTAAACCCTTTGAGTGGGGGGGGGGCGGTCCGTTTTTATTGAGAAATCATAGTTTGTGAACAAAATTAGTTGAATTAATATATAAATTTTATATTATGTCGCTCCCTTTCTGGTATTTTGGCCGATTCGGTGGGGTGAGTGGGGGGGGGCGATTGCATGTACTGCCCTCCCCACTCTAGCCCTCTGAGTGCTGGGGGGGGGCGGTCCTATTTTTGTGGAGAATCATAGTTTGTGAATAAAATTAGTTGAATATCTATATAATATAAACTACGTATTGATATATGACCCATTGTAAATATGTCGTACCACACTCTAATCTCAAATTGTATCATTAGTAAATTTAAATGAAAAAGGGTTGTACAAGGTGGGAGGGGCGATACATGCAATCGCATTTCCCCCATCGGACAAATCAATACTTTTTCTTTTTGTATTATAGTTAAGAAATTACAAAATTTAAAAAATCTGTCACTAATATAATTTATATATACTATAAATTAAATTCTAATATCGAGTCGCCCCATACTTATTCTTTAATGCCAAATGCAATCTTTAGCAGAAATTAGTAAAGGAGCGAGGATTAATCGTTTTCACTCTCTTCTCTACCGCCATTCCCATTTCCAGACAGAGTTTTTGTAATTTCACATGAAGTTATCATAAGTATTTTAAGAAAGACTTTGCATTGGAAAAGTTAGAATTCAAACGAAATTTTTCAGTATAAGAGTCATGATTGAAATGAGTTCTAAACTCAACGTTTTCATAGTCGCCTTTTCCCAACCTTTACTCAATCTGATATTTTTCTAGCTAAATAAATTTGGGACTATAACTCACAATTTATGCTAGAGTTTTCTTGAATACTATTTATCGAATAAGTTTTTTTTCGGCGGCGATCCTCAAAGCAAAAATCTAAATACGTGGGGTATCCTATCTTTTCAAGGAACAAATCGGTTTTATTTGCAATGTATTATGGGTCTATAAATTCAAATTAGAATATTTTTCAAATACAACATTATTCGAAAGGCCGTTTTTTAATAGTATAAATAATGAGCTTCAGGTCAGGAGAATGCGTTTCTGCAGTGAAGAATGCAAGAAAACGCTTTTGGCGTCGAACTCCATTTATGAGTAATGAGTTGTAGATGTTAGGAGAATGCGTTTCTGCATTGAAGAATGCAAGAAAACGCTTTTGGCGTCGGGGCTTCGCCCCGAACTCCATTGAAGAATAATGAGCTGTACTTGTCAGGAGAATGCGTTTCTGCAGTGAAAAAAAGCAAGAAAACGCTTATGGCGCCGGGGCTTCGCCCCGAACTTCACCAGAGAACCTTATAGCGCTGCCCCAGTTGTTTTGTTTTTCGCCGAAGGTTGAGAAATGCTGCTTTTTTTATTCTCATATATATATATATATATATATATATATATATATATATATATATATATATATATATATATATATATATATATATATATACATATATATGTGTGTGCGTGTGTGTGTGCGTGTGTGTGTGCGCGCTGTATGCACGTTTATGCGTAGGGTTAGGGTTTACTGGGCGTTAGGGTTAGGGTTTGGAAAAAAATCGCCACCCCCACTCCAAAGTTCTGGATCCGCTAGTGTGTCTAGGCCTACTCCCCTTTCCATTTGCCCTGTTTTCTTCACAACAAATCTCACAATTCATGCTGGTTAAGAAAATATTGCTAAACGCTTCCAATCCAGGTTTACCCCAAGAGATCGTGTTAGGGACAAACTGTGGAGATCGCCTATTTGTCGCATAACAAGTCTCTCTTTGTGTTGATAACATCCAAATAACTCAATCTGGAGACAATGAATGCACCTAATATTTCTAAGGGCTTCAAGAGATCCTGTATTGTACATGGTTACTCCCTCAATTTTAGGTTTAAAGACCCAATATTAAGTCATGATCTAATGTGCTAATAGACCTAAATTAAAGTGCTCTCAGATCTGATCTGAAGTCATAGTTAAAGTGCTCTCTTGGCATATCTAGAATGCTCTTAAACTGATCTACAGTGCTATCATACCTAATCTAAAATTCCCTTGAACTGATCTATAGTGCTATCATCACACCCGATCTAAAGTGCTATCAGTGCAAATTTAAAGAGCTATCAGTTATGGTACACTATATTTTAAAACCATTCTTTCTCTGTCCAAATAGACAAAAAAAAAAAAAGGTGGGCGGGACAGGGAGGTTAAGGACCATGTTTACTTCATCCGGTGGAAATTGTTTTTGTCAGACAAGAAATGTAACTCTTCTAAACACTTACACCAAGCGTAACAACAAATGGCAATGTTATGCAACGAGGTGGACAAGATTAGATTGGAAGGGGGGTGGGAGACAGGACTTACATACACACACACACGACCACCACACGCAAACACAAGCATATTTAAGACGAATAGTTTGTGCTATTTAGGAGGGCAAATAGTAAATATTTAGTGTCAGTTCGTAGAGCCATGGCAACATAATAAAAACATAGGACACGTTAAGCAAAGAATAAAACAAGAATACCAAACTTTTAACAAAATAATGTCTTTTTCATCTCGCTAGCTTCCTATTGAAATAAAGCATTTTGATCTACTTTTTAGATGCTTACTTCTAACTTCACAATCAGTTATGAATGCCCAGTGACTTTATGTGGGATAGTTTTATTTTATTTTAGTATAGTTTTTTTAAAAATTAGTTTGTAGCTGAAAGCATCAGTTGCGTTGTAAAATAAATAAATAAATAAATAAGCAAATTATAAAAAAAGAGTTTTTAAAAAAATCAAAGCTTATCTAAGGGGGAAAACTCCACATATGCTATATCTCTCAATAATGCAGAAGTTATTTGCCTTATTCGATATCAAACTAAATAATTATTTATAAGTAATTAATTGACTAATTTGTTAATTTTTTATTAATTTATATATTGTCTTGACCAATCAATAATTGTGCAAATTTTCAACTTGATCCGAAAAAGGGTGTGGGAAAAATAACCTGTTCAAACTTTTTACCAGGCAGACAGAAAAAGAGAGTTGATATAAGCTTTGTAAAAACAAACTTTTAAAAAAATAAGGTTAAAAGACTGTTTGTGTGGAAACACAAACTTAAAATCGGCCCCCGAAGTGGTCCAGCCAAGCGGATAAAATGGCAGGTTTCAATATTTTCAGAAAGAACATCAGAATGAAATTCTATGAAAGACAAATGACAGAAAAGAATGGAGAAAGAAGGTTGACAGGTCCAGCAGACCAAAGAATATGTGAAAGTGAATGTGAAGTTAGATGTGAACCTGGCCTAACTAATGTCTTATAATGAATATCTAATTTAAGAAAAAAACATTTCCGTAATAAAAAAATATTTTCTTTAGTTATGTGTTCTATGGTCATAACGCTGCGCTTCACGCGATAATGGGAAAAACTGCTTTTTAATTGGTGTTTTAAATTATGCCCAACTTATATACATACTAAATAGATTTTTTCTCTTTAAAAAAAAGTAAACCTTTTTTTTTGTAAATGTAGTTGTTAGTATAACAGAACTTAATTAACTTAGCAATACAAATGTAAAAAAAAAGTATTAGGCAAAAAATCTAAAACCATTAACATAAATGTGTAACAAATATTGTATTATTATAGCCACCCTACTAAAGCGCATCCCATGCGTAACTGTATTAATAGTAAATAGTTGTAAAAGTGGTGTCTTTTTATGAAAAAATTGCTTGCATAAGTGATTTAAAAAATTAGAATTTTCGCTTTCAGAAAAGATAAAAGTAGCCGTTGCATCCGAATTTAGAATGGTCTAAAATAATATGATGTTGGATTTTCAATCCCCTTTGTAGTTTACGAGATCTAAACGGGACGGACGGACATTCCACATAAAGTTATTAGCATCTTTTTCCCTTTCGGGGCCCATAAAAATGACAATAGAGGGAGAAAAAAATATATGGTCGAGCTTAATCAGGTGGTTAAGATGCAGTTAGACTTTTACTGGTGATGCTTAGGATAAAAATTTATATTAAAGTTATAAAAAGATGTAATAAATAAATAAATAAATAAATAAATATTAATAGCCTATTATATACACGACTATACGAAGTATTACATTGTGATTTTTCAACAGCTTGTCTTTCTTGAACTATTTACAAACTCGTTGCGCTGCGCTGTTAGTAAATCCCTTTTGTGAAGGGAGGAATCTTCAGAAAGTCATCGTAGGGGGGAGTACCAGGTAAAGAAGAAGAAGCAATCAGATGAAGCGATGGGAAGACTTGCCTTGAAAGAGATTCTAGTCAAAGACAAAGGAATGGAGAAAGAAGGTCGAGAGAGACTATCTACCTCTCTATCTTTGGGTTCGTAAACGGAATTGTGATTATTCTTTAGTAAAAGTTATCATGAAGTCATATATATATATATATATATATATATATATATATATATATATATATATATATATATATATATATATATATATATATTGTTGTAATTCTAATGCAGGCACTCAACAAAGGAAGAATAACAGTGATAGTAATTTAATAAATGAAATAAATAACACACACAAACCAACAGGATGATAAGTTCTCGTAGTTCTTCTTCTCAACTAAGCAGGAATCCATCATGTCTCTATTTCCTGTCTTGTTTTTCCAACTCTCGTGTGGAACAGTGAGCTAGTGCGCACCATGTACATCACTGTTTCTCCCCCACCCCTTCTCAAGCCTGTTCGTCCCGAACAGAACCTGTACCGCCACAGTACTGATGGAGTCGATCAATATGGACGACCTTCAGTTTGGACCGTGGACTTTTCTGTATCCTATAGACCACGTCGTTGATCCTCTTAACGACGCGGTATGGACCTTCCCAATCTGTTTGTATATATATATTTACACCCTTCTATTTGGATTCAAGAAAGCGACTAAGACTTTTCAAACGCTTTTACCAAGATGTCTGTGCTCCATGATGGACATACGATGGCAAGACAGCACTGCAACTAGTTATATTCTTGCAAATGCTGGTATGAGCAGTATAGAGAGACTGCTTATAGTTCGATATCTACGCTTGAAAGGGCACGTATCCCAAATGGGGGACGACCATATGCCGAGAAATCATTTTTGGTGACCTGAAAGATGGCCAGCGTGCTACCGGAAACGCTTTAAAAACCAGCAAAGGCGCCAACTTGCTTTACCTGACATAGAAAAGAGGACCTGGCAATAGGTGGCTTTCGCTCGAGATAGCTGGAGATCTCTTACAAATGCCGTGGGATACACATTTGAGACCAAAAGAAAAATCCACTGCCGAGGACAGACGTAAACGGCAAGATGAGAACCTAAATCGAAAACCGGCGACAACGGTAATGTCTGCGCTGGATGTGGCAAAATAAGTAGGTAGCAGCTGGGATATTTCACTCCTCATTAATCTTCGGACTCGAAGACAACCCTTAGTGTTATTACTTACACGCTTTAACTACCAACTACTCCCGTAGATTTGATTGCTTCCTAAGCTAATTATTGTTTGTTTTGGATTCATCTCCATTTTTTTTTGGCATTTCCAATAGAACTGCCGCATTTTACCCCCCCCTTTTTTTTTTTTTTTACTTTTGACCACTTCATTTTAGAATCTTCACTTTGAAATCAGTACCGGATTTGAACTTGATAACACCCTTCGCTCTATGAAGAGCCACATGTAAGTAACACAAATAGGAGTCCCATATAATCAAACACAAATAGGAGCCCCATGTAAGCAGCACAATTTGCTCTGTCTTCAAAATAATTGAATATAACCCTAGGGCCTCCAAGCAAATGAGGCCCTAAGCCTATAGGTAAATCCAGCACTGGATGATTTAGAACGCCTCGCTTTATAACACCACCCTCACAGACGCACGCACACATTTTTGGTCCGTGAATTCTAGTATAAATTACCCCTCCCCCTTTTTCCAAAAATAAAAAGTCCTACAAACAATCTCTGACTATTTTTCGGCTTCTCGGTTATATAGTGAAATGTTTGTTACACTCTATAAATGTTAATACAAAATATATTAGCTGAAATTCATAATGTTATAAACCTGGTGGTGGCACAGATGGGGGTAGTGGTGTGAGTGTAGTCAGTCGACGCAAATCGCCACAGGCCAGCGCTAGATGAGCGGTCAACCGTGACGAGTTACGACGGTCAGCCGAGACGAGTGTCAACACGACGGTTCGGGAAGGATCGACGTCGTGAACAGAGCTCAAGAGCGTCACGAGAGTTGTAGTCATCTGATCACCTAGAAACGTCGAGCGGCGTTCTGTCCGGTTCGAGAAGGCCGGTAGGGACCCTATATAAGAGCGAAGGTGTCGCAGTCAAGACGGTTCAGAAAAGGGGTTCACGACAGAAGGTTCACGACAGAAGGTTCACGACAGGGGTTCAGAACACGGTCGACTACAGCACAGTTCAACGGTGTGGTTCTGTACGGAGCATTACGACGGTTCAGTGCGGAGTACTGTCAAGTACAGTTGAGACGACTGGCGTCTTGATCTTGGTCTGCGATCGAGTCCGACACAACGAGCCTAGTGTGTGAAGTCGGTCCTGAACTCTTGAACCCATCGCAAGCCCGGAACGAGACGGAGAGGCCAGTGCAAGAGTTGATACGGCGGTACGGTGTTATCGGAGAGATATTTGTACAGTGTACGTGTTGCCAATTGTACAGTATTGGCTGTTATTTATTCAACCATTAAAGTGTTACGTTTTTTTGGAGCCCTGAGTTGTCAAGTTCTTTAAGTTGGTGGTGTATGGTGCAGTTTGCAGAGAGCCTGGATAGTGAGATTCGTAACAATAATGATGTGTTATTCCTATGAAAATCTTGGCTGCTTTATTAACATTTCATTGAGTGCGTTTTCAAGTACGTAAAATACTACGTATAATGAACCTTATTGCTTTGTTTACCACACACTCACATAATTTGTCAATTATGTATATGGCATTTAACCGATAAAATAACAGAAAAATTAATTCAACTAGATTTATGTACCTTTTGGGGAATAGCATAACTGTGCATAAATAAAAAAAAAACATTTTTAGGCCATCCCACGATTCATGTAAAAAGTAAAGTACTTCTTTCAGACATTCAGACGTTTTATTAATGAAGCAGTAACAGAAGAGGTTAACCCCTACTTGTTTCAGAATAACAACTCTCTGTTTCCGTCCTGGACATGCTTCACTTCGTTATTTCATTTTGCTCGTTTGACATTTTTTTGGTTTCATTCTATTTTTAGACATACGTGACACATTTATTTGATGAAATCTAAAAATAGTTCAATGCATACATTTCCCTACAAATGTTTTCAACTGTTTGTAAAAAAAAAAAGTCTGGATTGTAAAATGGGAACTTTGACAAGATCAAAATACGTTTCCTTGTTGGGCTAGTTATTGTAATAAGCTATTTTAATGGACAGATTATGTTCGTCTGATTACGTTTTTTAGCGTCCCCCAAAAGGAGAAAAGCTGCTATAGTTTTTTGGGTCTTTCTTTCCGTCTGTATGTCACGCCTAGATCTCAGAAAATAAAAAAAGTACTTTTAAAAATCGTATTTTACCATAACCTGAAGCGTGCTGGAAAAAAAAAGTTATGTATGATACAAGAGTAAGATGAATTGGCCACACACTTAGGAAAGACAAAACTAAATAAAATCAGTGGAGGTCTAGGGTAGGAACCTCCAGAGCTAAGGACGATGATCGCTGAATAAGAAATATGAGAACAAAGTGAAGCTTAATATTAATCAGAGCTGTGTACTGATTACTGATTAAAGATGTGTACTGATTAAAGATGTGTTCTAATTAAAGTTGCGTGGGCAGAAAGAAAAAAAGGTAATTTCAAATGATAACCAACTTTTAAAGATTTCTTTTTTTTTTTTTTAGCTATCCTGTACCTTATGAGCATAAACTGGCCAGTGATATTGACAATAGGAACAAAGGTCTATTGCTATCTTTAGAAAATTTTTAATTGCTAACAAATTGTATCGAGCAAATCTTTGACTTAATTATTACTATTACTATTTAATTAGTTTCAGTGTATAGGTCTGCATATACGCAAGACAAACAAAAATAAACATACATTTTTACTGAAATAAATCACAAGTGAAGAGATGCTTGTCTATAATTTTTATAGTAGTCTAAGAAAATATATAAGTACATCTTTATATAACCTATACTTTATATGGTAGAGCTTAATGGTAGATGCTTGGTTAGTGACTAGTATTTAAACCACACATGCTCTATCTATTTCTACGAGTGTACAAAGTTTTCATTCCGCGTATCTTAAAAGTTGGATTACCAGACGTCCGGCATAAGGAGGGCACATTCTCCTTTTTTAGGTTGCATCCTCCGTCCGGCAGACATTACTTTCTTTCAGCTTTTCTGTTGTCTACTGCATTGGAATATTACCCTTCAATCGCATTCAATCCATTACCTTACGGTAAAAGCTCTCTACTAAAAGATGTATTGTGTTATGTATGCAGTGCTGAAAGAAATGTGCTATTGGTGGGAATGATTTTTAGTTGCTTGACAAGTTCTACAACTTGAAATCACATTTTGGGACAAGCTCCCTCATGTGTCAGTGTGTCCTACATTCTCAGTGTGCCATCCGTGTACAGTTTGCATGTACAGTGTATCTTATATTCACAGTGTGTCCTCCGTGTTGAGCGTCCTCCGTGTAGAGTGTCCTCCGTGTAGAGTGTCCTCCGTGTATAGTGTCCTCCGTGTAGAGTGCCCTCTGTTCACAGTGGGCACTCCTTATACAGTTTACCCTCTACATACAGTGTGTCCTCCGTTTACAATATGTCCTCTATGCACAATGTGTCCTCCAGGCACGGTGTGTCCTCCTTGTACAGTGTGTCCTCTGTGAACATTGTGTCCTCCATGTACAGTGTGTCCTCTGTGAACATTGTGTCCTCCATGTACAGTGTGTCCTCCATGTACAGTGCGTCCTCCATGTACAGTGTGTCCTCCATGTACAATGTGTCCTCCATGTGCATTGTGTCCTCCATGTACAGTGTTTCCTCCATGTACAATATGTCCTCCATGTACAATGTGTCCTCCATGTGCATTGTGTACTCCATGTGCATTGTGTCCTCCATGTACATTGTGTCCTCCATGTACAGTGTGTCCTCCATGTACAATGTGTCCTCCATGTACAATGTGTCCTCCATGTGCATTGTGTCCTCCATGTACATTGTGTCCTCCGTTTACAATATGTCCTCCATGTACAGTGTGTCCTCCATGTACAGTGTGTCCTCCATGTGCAGTGTTTTCATCTGTTTCTCAGAATTCCGCAAGGTCTGTGAATTTTCTGTTTGAGAAAGGCATTATTGCTGCACAAACAGAGTCATGGCTAATTAGACACAAGAGAGAACAAGTAAAATATATAAAATACCCATACTTATTTACAAAGAAAGCTTATTTTTAGTGAAATTTCATCCATTATTTTGAAGCCATCAAGTAATTAACGTTCAATATATCTAGACAAACAATAATAAATTGTGTGCTATTGGAAATATGTTTATTAATTGCTTTTGTTTATCGTTTATTTGATGCTTATAGCATGCCTAGTGCGCTTTGCTCCAATCCTTTTTGTGGACCGGTGAGGTCTCCTTGGTGCAATTTAAAATATAAAAAGAAATTTGCTCCAGTCTGAATTCGAAATAGTCTCTACGATGGAAGGTCCATGTGTTGTCACTGAGGTATTAACGTACTTTTATAGTCTATTGTAAGTTTTAAAATTCCATCGAACAACCTAATTCTGCACTCAAGGCTTATCTTCTGTTAGCTTAATATATTTTCTATTTCAAACAAGGTTACAAAGACAGTTTGTGTGGAAACACAAACTCAAATTCGGCCCCCGTAAGGATCCACACAGGCAGGTAAAAAGGCCGGTATCAATATTTTCAGAAAGAACATCAGAATTAATTCGATCAAAGACAAATGACAGAAAAGAATGGAGAAACTAGGTTGACAGATCTTGTGTGGTGCACTGGCGGATCGAGAACTTTGGAGTGGGGGGGGGCGATTTTTTTCCAAACCCTAACCCTAACGCCCAGTAAACCCTAACCCTATGCATAAACGTTAAACGTGCGTACAGCATATATATATATATATATATATATATATATATATATATATATATATATATATATATATATTCGACATATGAGAATAAAATAAGACTGTTTCTCAATCTTCGGCGAAAAAAAACAGTCTTTCTCTTGCAAGCTTGGGTGTCTGAGAGAGCGCTGTAAGCTTCTTCAGTGGGGTTCGGGGCGAAGCCCCGACGCCAAAAACGTTTTCTTGCATTTTTCACGGCTGAAACGCATTCTCCTGACATCTACAGCTCTTTACTTATTAGTGGTGTTCGGGGCGAAGCCCCGACGCCAAAAGTGTTTTCTTGCATTTTTCACTGCAGAAAAACATTCTTCTGACATCTACAGCTCATTATTTATCAGTGGGGTTCGGGGCGAAGCCCCGACGCCAAAAGCGTTTTCTTGCATTTTTCACGGCTGAAACGCATTCTCCAGACATCTACAGCTCATTACTTATTAGTGGTGTTCGGGGCGAAGCCTCAACGCTAAAAGCGTTTTCTTGCATTCTTCACTGCAGTAACGCATTCTCCTGACCTACAGCTCATTATTCATTCTATTATAAAGTGCCTTTTGAATAATAAGAAAAATATTCTAATATGAATTTATAGTCCCTTAATACATTGCAAATACAACTGATTTGTTCTTTGAAAAGATTAGATACCCCACATATTTAGATTAAGGTTTTGAGGATCGCCGCCGAAAAAAAAAATCGATTAATAATATTCAATAAAATTCTAGCATAAATTGTGAGTTATAGTCCTAAATTTATTTAACTAGAAAAATGTGAGATAGAGTAAAGGTTGGAAAAAGTCGACTAGGAAAAGATTATCTGGCTTTTGAACTCATCTCAACCGTGACTGTTATATTGAAAAATTTCGTTTGAATTATAACTTTTCCAAAGCAAAGTCTTTCTTAAAATAGTTATGATAAATTCATGTCAAATTACACAAACTCTGTCTGGCAAGGGGAAGGGCGGTAAAATGAAAACGATTAATTCTCGCTCCTTTTTATAATTTCTGCTATTGATTGCATTTTGCATTAAAGAATAGGGGTTGGGCGACTCGATATAAGAATTTACTTTATAGCATATATAAATTATATTAGTGACAGATTTTTTAAAATTTTGTAATTTCTTACTATCATACAAAAAGAAAAAGTATTGATTTGTCCGATGGGGGGAAGGGGATTGCATGTATCGCACTTCCACCTGTTTATATTATATAGATATTAGACTAATTTTGTTCACATACTATGATTTCTCCATAAAAGTAGGACCGCCCCCCCCACTCAAAGGGTTTAGATGGGAAGGGCGGTGGAGGTATTCGCTCTTCCCCTTCCAATGGGCCAACAGGTGAACGAAATTATACAAAGACCGGTTAAAATACCAATAACAAGTTTTAATCATATAGATATTTAATTGATTCTGTTAGCAAGCTATGATTTCTACAAATAAATAGGACCGCCCCCCCCTACTCGAAAGTTTATGGTGGGGGGGGGGCGGATTGGTGCCATCGCCCCCTCCCGACCCTACCAAATCGGTCAAAATACTAGAAGGGGGGCGAAATAATCTAAAAATAGGTTGAAATATAAATAATTAGTATATATTATTAACAGAAGTAATAAATTTGCATACAAATTGTGTGAATTCTATACTATAATTCGTCCGCCCCCCCCTTCGGGGGGGGGGGGGGGGTTGGCCGAGTGGGGGGGCGATCGCCCCTACCCCCCCCCCCTGGATCCGCCAGTGGTGTGGTGCCCCAGCGGTCCAGCAAACCGAATGATAGGTGAAAGTGAATGTGAAGTTAAATGTGAACCTGGCCTAATTGAAGTCTTATAATGAATATCTAATTGATCTAATTGCTTTTAGTTTTAGTTAAGTTTTCTATATAACCACAATGCAGTTCACGCGCACGCGATAATATGAAAAATTACTTATTAATTTTTGTTTTAAATTATGCTCAACTTATAGGCTAGTAAATAAATTTTTTTCTCTTCAAAAAAAGTAAACATTATTTTATTGTTTTGAAAAGTGTATTGCTTCTTTTTCTTTTTTATAAATTATAAATATTATGATTTGAATTTTTTTTTTTTTTTGTGCTCACTGTTTTGTAAAAGTATTTTTACAAACACTTTAGAAATAAAGGTTGTTGCTCAGATTTCAATGCTAAATAATTTATTTCGACTTGAACATAGAGCATGTATCCGTTCTATAGATGTGAGACATAGTCTACATTACATTTGAACTATAATGGTTTGAATTTAAACCTCTGCTGAGAAAGACCTCGAGAGTAAACCCTGAAGAAAAATCTGTCGCCTGTGAAACCTTAGGCAGCTTGCTGCACACAGTGCTACACTTTGTCAGAACCTGCGAAACTGCTTATCCCAGTATCGGCACCTCAAATTTGGATGCATCAACTGTCTGGAGAGGGGGTGGAGAACTGATTTCTGGGCGACCTACTTCCGACCATAGCTAATGCCCAGGTGTTCATCTCTTTTTTTCTATGAGATGATCCATAATCGCACTTCTTCAACTTTTATTGAATTGTTCATACAGCCAGAAAATGGTTTGATAATTTTATTTGAGTAGCTGCAGCTTAGAGATATTGTCATCAGGTATATAGGCCTAAAGCTGGCGAAATGGAAGTAGAGTATGAATGTCACAGCCATGTTTTTGACTCAATTATCAGACATGGTTGGATCTAGCCTAATGAGAATGCACAGCTGCAGAGACCATTGCAGAACTGGGGTATCCTGTGAATGTCTACGTGATCGTTTTTTAAATGCATACAAAAAATGTTCAAAGTCCTCAGGGGGACTAATTCAGCTTATACCACAACATCTGTCAAGTACGATTTCTTTCCTTTGTTCAAGAAACAAAAACAAAATAATTCATTACCAATAGTTAATTAACTAATTGGTTAATTTTTCAAATTGATTCTTGTGTTGTCATGTAAAAGAAATAATTGTGAAAAATGTCAGCTTAATCCGAGATTGGGTGTGGGAGAAATAACGTGTACCAACTTTGTACCATTCAGACAGACAGAGTGAGTTGATATAAACTTTGTACAAATCATGCTCTTTATCAGGTCTTATATGTAAAAGCTTTCCTTACAATATTTTTTTATGTCAGGATTGTTAACCTTGCGCACAACCATATAGGGGAGTGCCCCCTGACGGCTCTCTGGATAGCTGCCTTTACTGTTGGGTAAGGTGCCCTAGCCTTTGTGAATCCCGCCACTTCCTGCAAGGCAGCAGGTTTAATTTTGGTCCATCTCGGGTATTTTACTTCCCCGGTAGGCTTACCCACCATATCTGGAGGGCATTCTCCTATACGCTACCTGGGGAGGCGCTCCTGGGAGATAAGCAACTCCACAGGAGATCTACGTCTGTCCCCCTTTAAAATGTTTAAAAAAATGGTCTTCCTATTCAGTGGTGACTTTTGACGACAGAATTCGAAATTAAAAAATTAGACTAACAAATGTTCACTTGATCTCAGTTAAGGTTTTGTAGACTAGAGGTACTTGAAATATTGACATCCATAGTATTAGGCCTATATTGTTTGAATCATGGCTTTTTTTTTTGTGACGGTACGCACCGATACGACGTACCGGCAGCTTTTTCAATGTGGGGAAAAAATATTACTTTTTCTTGTTTTTTAATGTTTATTATTAATATATTAGTATTTAAAAGTTAGGCAATTCATCAATGAGTACCGGCACCTATTTTTTTTTTTACAAAAAATAAGCACTGGTTTTAATGCTTTAAAAATATTGACTACTGGATGAAATTGTCTCTTTAACAGGTTTTTTAAAATTTTTAATTAAAAGAGAATTATTTCTTATAACTTAGTCTGGATGCTTTGAAAAAAACAAAACAGGTTAGTTAGGTTTATCTCTATTTCTGTTTTCACTATTGCAGAAATGAAATTCAAAACTTGTATGAAATGTACGTTGCAAGTTTTTACGACAATGTGAAGAAATGATGTGGGTTCCTCCCCCCCCCCCCCATGTGAAGAAATGATGTGGGTTCCCCCCCCCCCCCAATCCATTGTTTTCAAAAAAAAATAATAAAAGGAAGTTTGTGTTACTCGTGCCATGTAGGTCGGTGGTACTCGCACGTAATGTTTACATTTCTACACGCTAACATAGAGGTCTGTACGTAATGAAACAAACTTCCTAACATAGAGGTGTGTACGTAATGAAACAAACTTCCTAACATAGAGGTGTGTACGTAATGAAACAAACTTCCTAACATAGAGGTGTGTAAGTAATGAAACAAACTTCCTAACATAGAGGTGTGTACGTAATGAAACAAACTTCCTAACATAGAGGTGTGTACGTAATGAAACAAACTTCCTAACATAGAGGTGTGTACGTAATGAAACAAACTTCCTAACATAGAGGTGTGTACGTAATGAAACAAACTTCCTAACATAGAGGTGTGTACGTAATGAAACAAACTTCCTTTTTTTCCAACTGTCTGACCAAAGGCTGAATGTAAACTATAAACATAATATGCAGACTTCATTTTTAAAAGGTGCATGATTTCGGAAGCCGTAACAAAAGTTAACATTTAAAATGCTGAGCAAGGCTGTCGGATAATCTCACCACTAAACAGTAATCTAACCAAATACGGTTTTCAAATCGTATTTTAAAAATGGTTTGAAAAAAAAAAGTTTTTACAATTGTACAGTAAAAAACTGGTTTAATTTCAGAAGGCCCACAAGTAATCGTTGCACCTGTTTTGAGCGTTGATAACAGCAAACTTAAATCATCAGAACAGTAGCCTTTCTTAGACCACATTCATTCTAATTGGTTCTGAAGTGTCTAAAACCAAGTCATTATCATATCTGCATATAATTTAAACAAAGATTATAAAGTATCTATTTTTATATTATAGAATATCTGGATAGAATTGTGGCCATTGTGGACTCAAAGAAGAAAAAAAAAAATCAAAGGACAATGTTTTGCTATATATGATAATGTTTATTTTTTTTATAATTTTAAAGACAACAATTAACATAATAACCTGTGAAATCAATTCAGAGTCAAGAATTTTATACAACATTAATATCTACTTCCATGTTGTTATTTTTGAACATCAGCCAATCATACAAAGAAAACTGACCTTATTGTTTCATGTATAAGAGAAGGGAGGCTCCACTGAGATTGTACCTTTATTTCTAAAGATCGTATAAAAATTTTATGATTATCATTTTTAGTGACAATCTGATTGCTTAAGCTCTATTAGTGTATACGACTGTTGGGAAATAAATACAATGGTCTAAGATGCCAACTAAAAGTGTTAGTCTACTTGGTAGACATTTAGTCTATGTTTTAGTGTCAGCTTGTGTCCATGAAAAATATACAGGCCCGTATAATCTGTAATTCTAGATTCCCCAATTTCAGAGCAGTCCATGTTGCCAAAAAAATGAAGTGTAACTATAGTTGAATATGGCGTAATACATTACTCACATAATACATTAATCACGCTTATAGGATCTAACGAAGTACTGGTATAGCCAGTTCAATTAATTATATTCAAAATATTCTAGAAAATCAAGTTAAAAAATATGATTTAAAAAAGGCTACCACCAGTTTCCAAAAACAATTAAAAAAAAATTCCTTAGTTATATATTGGAAATAATTATTCTTTTTGTTACATAGAAAGAAAACATTCTCACAAAGCTTTTAGATAACTGCAAAATGTCAATGCCACCCAGATAGACATTGTTAGCAACTAAAACCAATTTGGTGTATTCCATTTTTTTAAAATAAATATTACAATTAATTTAATCATTTAGTTCACATTTCAAGTGAAGTTTTAAAAAGATTTCCTAAATGGGAGAAGTCTAAGAGAAAAAGGTTACTTTCTGTTGACAACTGGGCCACTAAAAGTTCATGGTGCAAGGGGAAGCTAATACATATTAACAGGAAAAGATAATTTCCTCAAAATCCTTCAGTAAATTTGTATTGAAGTAATGGAACTTTTTTTTGGAGGGGGTGGGGGGTGGGGGTTGGGGGGTGAAGTTACAAATAACTTCAGTTTAAAATTGCATGTGCCTAGACAAAAAGATTTATTCTATTTTTGAGGAAAACTTACAAATATACATTTTGTCAAGCAAAAAGAATTTCATTTGTTAATACCAGGTGATACAAATCAGGAAAGTCTAATGAGTTAATTACAGTTCAAGTGATCTACTAATAGTGACCTTTCAATATATCACTGTACAATGACTCAAATCACAGATTGAAGGCAGAAACAGTGGTTCATTGAATCAAACAAATACTCACAAACAATACTAGTATGCTCTTTTATAGAACTTAACATCAGGTTTTTTTTTGTCCAATAAACACAATTTTTTTTACAAAAGAGCTGGCTTTTTATCTGAATTCCAGATATTGTAAAAAAAAAATTTCTAAGAAATAAGTCTTAATACATAGCAGACGATTAGCGAACACACACTTGTGTATTATTAGCTAACACATCTGTATTTTTTATTAGCTAACAAACCTGTATGCTTTAATAGCTAACAGCTGATGTATTATTAGCTAAAACATGTTATATAAACTAAATGAAATGAGAAATACTATTATGTTAATACAGATAAAAATGTTCAATGTCACATAGCAAATACAATGCAGACAAAAGGCACACATGTACAAGATGAATTCTTATATGAAGTCTGTCCTTAAAAATAGACACTCTCCAGATTTAAAATAGAAAAGTAATAATTAAAAAGCATTTTCATTTGTTACAAAAGATTTACAATAGTCATAAGCATTAATTTTCAATTATTATTTTTTTTTTAGAAAAATGTTTGTTTCCTTAGATTTCATTCATAGTAATTAGTATCACAAAGCACACAAATATGGAATCAGTAAAAATGATCTTTTTCAGATTACAATAGAAAGTGGGAAATAGTCCATTAAAAATATATTGCTTTAGATAGTTATGATATTCAAGGTTATCTAAATAGGTTTTTTTTTTTTTTGTTTAATATAAGTAAAGCAGAGATTTTAGTATTTAGCTCAAAGCCCGTTTGTTTCAATGTGATCATTATACATGAAGACAAGACAAAAGAAAGCAAGCAATGTTAGATAATGGATTGTTTCAATCTTGAATAAAAAAAAAAAATACACACACTATACACACTTAGGAAACTACACGTCTGAAAATAGTGAAAACAACAAATTTGAACAAGGTTCTATAATTAAAGAAAATCTGCCTCTCCAATATCTTCCCCAGCTACTTCTTGAACATCTGGAATAACCCAAGATATTTTTCTGCCTGCTTCATAAAGATCCTTGATGGCAGCAAGCACCTGAAGAAAATAGTCACAGAATACTAAAGTTTACAGCAATACAACTTAAAGAGAATTTGACTCTTTTCAAAACTATAATAGTTTCTTAACAAAACAATCATTTGTATTTATATATATATTTTTCTGCTTTCTTACCTTATCTTGACCCTCATCTTTCAAACGCTGATATTCCTTGTACAGCTGTAAGGCTGTCCGTGCATCTTCCACAGAATCATGGGTGTAAGACTGAATGTTAATCTCTGCATGACAGTAAAAATGTTGAATTAAAAAAATTTATATTACTGTGGAGATATAGAAAAAGCACATAGCTAACAACTTAACCTTTAGAGAACTAAATGACACTTACTCAAGTAGTACCAGGCCAGAAATTTCAAGGAAATGTAACGCTGCTTTGGGAGATGGAACAAATCCACAGTATCCATAACTTGTCCTTTAGGAACCTTTTAGAAAAATAAATTTTTTTTTACTGGTAGCTAAAACTTCAGTATAAAGAAATGCCATGCACAGCTAGCGTAATTGTATCAAAAAGCACCAAGAAGTCTTTGGTTGTGTTTTGTTGTCAAAGAAACTTCATGCATAACTCTATGATGTGTCTGGTGTCTTTTGACAGATACTCTTCAATGTTCAGTGGTGTTCACTCCTGTTAGGTGATTTCTATTACTAATCTCATTTTGCTGCTTTGTTTATAGGAGGCTAGCTTTCAGGTCTGCAATAGCTGTGAGATTCAGTTAGCTGCATCCCTGCATGGAGCAGAGACAGTGATAGGAGTGAGTGAAGTTGTGGCAGCATAGATGAGATGCAGGCCAGTTTTAAGCATGATACTGCAAGGAGCTGACCTATCTAGTTTTTATATTAATAGTATAATCATTGTTGTTTACTCATTATTATGCTTTTGTTTGACTGAAAAATCTTTGATTGATATCACTGGAAACAAAGTAACAAGTTTTCAAATCAATCTTACAGTAAATACTTATTTCTAAATTAAACATTCTATGTCATTTGTGTTTAACTGTTCAGTTAGACTTGTTTTTATTTATTGATATTCAGTAATGCATGTACCAGTCAGTCAGGAGCCCAGGTTTCCCTAGAGATCATTATTAAATTAAAGTGAGAAACCAACCCTGACACTAATATATAAAACAAGATAGAGATTTATTTAGAAATACTATCGTCCTGAAGTACTTTTTAAAAAGAGATTGTAAAATTTGCTTTACCAAGATATTGATGACTCTAAAATCTTTCTTCAGTCCATGACCAACAAATATTACGCCACTGTCAATCAGGTAGCGAAGTTTGAGGTAAGTGGCCTTCAAAGTTGTTAGATATTTTGTGGACACACTGGGGTCCAAATCGCCAGGTTTTATTCCAGAATACTGTGTCAGATAGTCAACCACCTTAAAAAATAAAACATCAATTTAATAAGTATTTTTCTGAAGAAACATAAAAAAATATTTTTTTTAGATACTTAGTCAAAGCAGATCTACCTGTTCTTGTGTTACAATGTAATCATCAATAAAAGGTTCTCCTTTATTAGGTCCACTCCTATGGAATAATAGGCACAGACATTTAAAGATATAACAGATATTTTAAATAACAAGTTTAAAACAGTTTAACAAATGCATAGAAAAAAACTAGATATACCCTCTAAGACAGGTAATTCTTGCTGCAGACATCTGAGTAGGGACCAGTGTTGATCGAGTTCCATCACTTCTCAATTCAGCTTCTTCCTAAAGTACATTCACAATGGCATTTTGAAATGTAATGAGATATTCAGCATTGACATAAATATTACACAGTAAACACAAGCATGAGGCATTGAAAACTTTTAAATCAAAATAATTACCTCTTTAAGAGAAACAAATTCAGCATCCAGTGCGACAATGTCTCCAGCTTTAGGTAGTTCATCTTGCTGCAGAGGCAGGAATGTTAATTTGTGACGTTCTGGGTTCAGCAGAGCCGAATCATTAAATAAGACATCAGGACTAGACCAAGGCTTCACTGAGATTAAAAAGAACAATACCAAGTAAAATACATTTATCTATTAAAAGAAAGCTTCTACCTAACTATCTTAAAAAAAATATTTTGGAATAGTTTACATTTTTTAAGGAATGTAAAATGTTTAATTTAATGTTTGAAAAAAAAAAAAACAACTTCTGTTGCCTAGCACAAGAGAGATAGCTTTGAATTAAAATTATTTTTATATAAAAAAAGATCAATATTAGATATTAAATTCAAAGCAGAAAAAATATTCGTATTCAGTTTGAACTTTTCAGGTAAATAATCAGAACTGTTTTTTAAAGACTTGTTTAAAGAATCTTGTGTTCAACATTAGACATTTTATAGAAATTTTTTCTCTTTCAAATGTAATGTAAGAGTTTTTATTTAATGAAATTTTCAGTCTGCTTCCTGTTGGTCACATATTCACATTTAAAAAAAAAAAAATAAAAAAAAAAAAAAGCTTTGAGCTTTAAGAAAAGTAAGTTCTTTTAATTCACCTAATCTATTAGCTATTTGGTTATTACCAGCAAGATCATGAAGTTGTACATAGTCCCTACGGGTGTAGTGAATAATACATGGCACATTCCAGTCCAACTTGAAGTCAACAGCTTCATCCTGTAATAGTAAATATATTGCATTCAGATTAACATGGATAAAATTAAATGGTATAGATTTTCCAGGATTGATTTGGCTAAAACAAAATTCCAAGTAATGTGGCAGCCCTGTGCAAGTCAATCATAATCCAATATAATTTCTTCCTGAATTTTGGACTCATCAGGAGCTGCCTAAGTTTTTGTGCTAATGTACTCTTTGTGAGCTTGTTTTATCTAGTGTACAAATAGTTTATATCTAATTACAACAAATAGGCCAATTTTAATTTAAAAAAAAAAAAAAAAAGAGAGAATGCTTATGTAGGACTATAAAAAGCATTTGAAGGAAGTTACATTTACACTAGCATAGTTTTTAAAACAGTCTATGTGAAGCTATTCGACCTTGTTTTAATAATTTTTTGTATGTGTAACTAAATTTTACAAACAAAATGGTTTTGCTTTTAAGATCTAAATGTGACAGCACATAAACAATCAGTAGCTATTCTTTCCATTCGAAGTTAACTATTTTTATCAAACAAATAAGGAAAATATTGAAGGAGAAATCAATAAATTTATAGAGACACTAAAGCGGAAGATTAAAAAGGAAACTAAAAGTAATACACAAGACAAAATAACCTTAGAAATGGATTAGAAACAAAGAATCAAATTTTCATCTTCATAACAATAAGAAACAATATTAAAATAACATCAATTTCCAAAGGCCTACAAGTAATGTGTACAAGTAATTTATACAGAATGATGCCCATTGACTACATTTAGCAGTATAAAAGTAATGTTTCAATTCATTTTAAAAAGAAATTCTTGTCAAGTTTTTAATTTTCTGATTCTATTTTTAAAAAGCCCCAATATGGAAGAAAGAAAAAGTCAAGCTCATTAGTGAATAATTTTAAAATACAAATATCATTCTATATTATAAGATTTTTAGTTTTTTTTAAACAAGATTTACATCCCTTAGCAGCAAATGCTATTACAACTTATAAAATTAGTACAGACAAAGATCAGTTTTAATAACTATTCATTCTTTTATAATAAAAAAACTGTGATACAAAGGTAATAATGCTTATATAAAATGAAACATATTTTAAATAGAAATACCTTTTCTACAGGTGTAATGCAAAAGTCATTGATGAGATACCACTGAGTGCAAGTGACACGCTCCTTGCGCTGATGGTACTTCTCTCCAACTTTCAGGCAACATATCAGATTGCCCCCTGAAGAACTAAGTACATGGCTGACTACACTGTACAGTTCATAATATCTAACATCATCTTCTTGCTGTAAAGGCAGAGGCTCCTGAAGACATTGAAGAAATGAAAATGAAACAATAAAAATTTAGCACACACTCACACAAGTGAAAATAAAGTATCAGCATCAGTTAACAAGTTAAATGTATTATAAATATAAATATATTATATATGGGAATGGGAAGTAGAAGAAATAATGTGTTAAAGAATTTGACCAGACAGAGTCTGTAATGATTATTTCTGTTACCTCGTCAGAGATTTCTGTCACTTCAACACTACCATCTTGCTTTCTGACTATTTTTAATCCTAGTGGAATCCAACTAGGTCCAAACTCATCATCTTCTTCTGATTGCTTTTTCTTGACTTCACTGTCAACTCTAAGAAATATAGTTTGCTTTAATGCAAGGATAATATATATATATATATATATAGTGCAGATTACAGATATATGGGTGATTCTCTGTCGCATATGAGGAATAACTTGCTAGAGTTAAATTAAATTGAAAAATTTCAAAGGTAAAAGGTAGCATACATTTAAATAAGAGTCAACAATTTGTAAAATGTTTAAAAAAAAAGGTAATTGTAGCCAGCATTCTGACAATTAGAACTATTTTTAAAACAATCAGAATTTTAAAACAACTGCAAATAAAATGCTTAAAAATAGTGATCTATAAAAAATCAATAGTATAAATATTCTTGCACTGGTTTTTTTTTTTTTTCAATATAATGCTTAAAACATCTATTGTTCTACAATCTATCTTCTTTTAAATGAGTTGGCAATGAGATACATAATTTTTTTGTATTAAAAAAACAAACTTTGAAAGAAACAAAATGCAGCGATTAAAAAAAAAAAATTGTTTACAAAACATTTGTTAGAAGAAAAAAAAAGAATGACAGCTCAAGGCAAAGTAAACAACATAATATGGTGATCAGGTCTACCTCATATTCAAAGTTCATGTTAGAAAAATATTACAAATACATACTGCCTTGGGCCATCATGTTGGAAACGACAGTCAGGTCTGTGACAAGCCATTCCAAATCTACATTTGATTGAAGACTGAGAGGAAGTTTTTACATAAGCCATTGGAGGTGCTGTTTCTTTATGACGCTGGCGAATAATCTGTGAAATGTTGTTCAATTATGAGATATTAAATTCATTATTGAAATAAAATAATGATAAAATCTGTTGGATCAAGTGTAAAATTTTCTTCTTACCTGAAACTGGGTGTGCCAAAAGTCCAAGTTTTTTTCATTCTCTGTATGGCAATTAAGAGCTAAAATATCTGGAAGATTTTGTATGCTTTTTCTTTGACACTAAGATATGATAAAGACAAAGCAAAAAAAATTGAGAAATTGCATAAAACTTACATTACAACATAGGAAATACTTTTATGAACCATTTTGGCTTATATTTTCTATTAAACAGAAATCCTGACCTTAAAGGCACATTTATATTGACAATGTTTAAATGGCTTAAAATATTCTTTATTGCATTCCAAAACTCCAATAGATGTACACACAAAGAGATTAGAAAGAGATCAACAGTGATTGCTTTAATGTAAAAATACAAAATATCTATTTTGCTGAAGATTAAAACATTCTAGATAAAAGCTTTTGTAAGTAAATATAAATGTAACTAAACATTTCATTTCACACAAATATTTTTTTTCTTAGCATTTTAACAAAATTGTTGAAGACAAAAAACAACTGCATTTTTAGAATCCTAAAAGTCTGTTAACCAAAAATGTTCATACCTCCAAATTAAATTAAATTAAATTATTTTTCAGAGAAAGAGAAAGTTTAGCATGATATGAAAGCTAACATTCAGTCAAAAGTGCAGCTTACAATTTTCCAGGGCAAATGTATAATGAGTTGAAATAGCTTTAATAAATATGATACAAAGAAAAGCACTCACATGATGCTGGTATCTGTTGCACACTGAGCACCAGGCCTGGATGTTGGTAGCAGCAGTCATGCTATGCTGAACTACTTCTGCAAAACTAATGAACAATGGAGCAGGTAGACCTGGAGAAATTTAATAAAGCTAAAATGTGCCTTTGCCAATATTTATTTGCAAGTTTCAATTTTATGATTATTACGGACTTTATAATTTCAAACTAAGGCCATATTACAAGGTCTTTAGGGCTTGCAAAGACCTTCCTTCAGGGAACAGAACCAGGAAAAAGAAGAAGAGGCTGACAGAGAAAGCAATGGGAATAATAGAAGGGCCTGCCATTGAAAGAGGTTCTAACTAAGGCAAAAGACAGAGAAAGAAGATCGACAAATCTTGCATGGTGCACCATCGGTCCAAGACTAAGAGATAGAGGAGAGGTGGAGGAATTTTAATAATATTTGAAAGTGATATTTAAATAATATTTTAAAATGGAACATACTTTTCTTTTAAATATTAACTTTATAGTTATAATTAAAAACCACCATGTTTAATTTGACATACCAGGAGGCCTGCATTCTGGGTACATTAGATTGATGTGAGTGCCATCCACAGTTCGTTCACTTGTCAAGCCACACTTGCATTGCAGAGTTGACCTAATGTTGATGCCTAGCAAGTCTCTAATAATTGATCTTGTCATAGGTCTAAATGTTAAATAATTGAAATAGCAATATCAAATTTTATAAAAATTTACAAGTATTTTTTTCTAGCATAGTGTTGCTACTTGCCATGACTAAATATACTTACGCCTGGGGTTCATCAGCACTTTCTTCACAATTCTCACTAGATAAAAAAAATTAAATAATGATTAAATGATATAAAGAAATGTAACACGGCAATGAAAGAAATTAAATAGCTAATTGAAAAACGCCATTCAACATCATTTTAAAAGTTAACACAAAAGAACATGTAATTCAATAGTGCATGATTGATGACATACGCCTCTTCAGTTTTATCTGCAGAAGAATCTTTCTTTGATTCAACGCTTTCTGAGCCTTTTTGGTTGTTCTTTTTGTTTTTCTGTGTCAGTTTTTTCTCCTCTGTTTCTTTCTTTGATTCTATTTTCAAATCTGAAGAAGAGTTGTCTGAGCTCTCAACAGGAACACATATTTCCTGTAGTATAAGATTTAACTAATTACAGTATGGCTGAAGACAAAAAAATTAACACATAAACACCAGAATTTTAGTTGTACATAATCTTTAATGAGATCATGAATTAAACCAACTACAGAAACCGAAAAGTCTACCTGAAAACCCACATTAATATTACCTACTATTTATGACAAAATAAAATTAAAAAGAAACAAAAATATTTTAACATATTCAACTACTTTAAGTTTCTTTAATAATATTAGGCAACAATATCCAAGCACTTAAGAAATTTAAAATGACAAATTTCCTCTTTAGTATATCTACTGACTAAAAACAAACACCAAGGTCAATTAAATAAAATACAAATGCATGTAAATTTAATATTTAACTACATATTTTAGTATCTAATAATTATTCACATGTGAAATGCTTTAAATATCTACATATCTACACTACTAACTTCATGAATCTGCATCAGGACAAATCTTTGCCAACTTTGAATGAGTCGTGGGAAATCAACTCTACCACTACTTTCATCAGCATCATGAAGTACAAGCCCTAAAGCTGAGACTTGAGGCATAGTTCTGAAAGCTCTAAGAAAATTGGTAGCCTGCAAACAAAAAATTTTTTTTGTCCAAAGAAATATAGTTTCGATTTCAATATCATGCTCTTCTACAGATGTTATATTTTTATAAAATCTATTTTTTTTTTACCTTCTATATGCTAAAAAGAATAATTCTCAAGCAACAAATATTGCTATCAGATTTGGTTTTACCTACAGGTGTAAATGAGTAGATTTACCTGGCAAGTATTTCCTTTCTGTAAATCCAGCATATGGAAAAGAAAGCCTAGCTCACAGGATAGACAGAACTCTCTGTTGCATACATGTCCCAACAAGGCACAACGAAGAGGTTCTATGTAGTAAAGAACCTAACAAAAGATAGTGTGTGTCTCTTAAAGTATGTGCATGAGATGGTGGGGGATGGTTTTAAAATGCTAAAAAAAGAAAAATGCTTACAAACATAAGAACCAACCTGTAACATTGAATTACAATATGCATTAGGAATGTGGGGTTCTAAACCAGCCAGGTTGGTTTTATTGTAATGTCTGAAATCAAAATCTTCTACACCGAGTTTAGAGTATTTAATTTCCACTCTCTGATATCGCTTAGGGACAGTCATAAAAGGATCTTCACCTATGGAACATAGCATGATAACATAGATATTAAATTGCAATAATTGTAAAACAGATGTTACATAAACATTTAAATAATTACATGCACACAAAAAAAAAGCGTCCTCAAATGCCTACCTCTGCCCATAGGTGACTCCGGAACACTAGAATTTCTATCTTTGTTGGCTTTGTCATTCAAGACATAAGGGATTACATTTCTTTTCTGCTTGTTTGGGTTGGGTGCATAGCCAATATTTTGGTAGACCTTCATTGTACGTAGTATTTCAGCATCAATTGGCATGGGTTTTCTTGAAGTATAATTATTTAATGGATTACTTTCTCTAACATCTGAGTAATAACATTACTAAAAAAAAAGTTTAAACTATACAGAATTTAATTCCAAAAATATAAATATTATTACCTGTAAGTTCTTGCCAACATATGTTCGGGGAAATCTGAGACAAGCGGACCTTGTGCAGGATATGGCATAGGAATGGCAGAATAAGCTGCCAGTTTGTCATTTATGTCAATAGGTTCATAAGATTCAACCTGTAAAAATGAATGATGTTTTGATATATGCAAACACTAAAATGATAAAAATTAAGAAATTTTTTTTCTACTTAACTTCATTTAGTTTAAAAATCAATTAACTAAGGGTGGTGAAACTAACAGAAAATCTATACTTGTAAAAATATAGGTTACATATAATAATCTAAATGCTGAAGACAAAAAATTAAGAATAATTACTTGATCTGGAAATTCAGTAGGTTCCGAATAAGGGTTGAAAGCACAATTAGGATTTGAAACATACAAATGTACATGTCCTGGGAAAAGAGAACAAAATTTTTGGAAAAAGTAACACTCAGATTGATCTACCACCTTTTTTTTTTAAATTTCACAACTGTTTTTGATTAATAGTGACAGGGCAATGATTTTATTTATATTTTTTCAAGTACCTGAGCTATCACCAAATGCTAAAGCTTGATAGGTCTGTGACACATCAAAAGCTACTATTAATGAGCCATTAGTATCAACAGGATATGACAGACGAGTGTTTGGAGCACCACCAGTGATTGTTTCAACAAGTTGAAAGCTGCCCATCTGTAAAGAAAGTTAACATAAGAATATATATATATATTTTTTTTTTAATTACTAGAAAGAGTTAACAAATACACAAGTAAACCTTTAAAATGTCATGCTTAAATGGCTCTCAATCAGGAGCCTAAAGTTGGATTCAATACTACTGAAGAGTAGCACAGAGAAGGTTCAGAATGGGAATGGTTAATACCTTGAACACATCAAAATAATATAAACAAATAAAAACAATACTCTATGAAAAGTTACACTATGATGGAGACTCCTTGAAGTATACCGGTATAATTGGGAAACTTAAAAAAAAAAAAAAAAAAAAAAGGAAGAAAAAAAAAGAGGAAGAAAAAAAAAAAAAGTGTCACAGAGTCAGTTTGATGTTTATCAAACATTCAACCTGGACTGTAACTATTTAATGTATGTTTGCATTGTTTTGATTTTTTTAATTTATTTTTTTTACTCATTTCAATTTTTAAAGCATAACTTTTACAAACACTATGTGTTGCTCTTCAATGAGGTTGTTCCGGATTCCCCCCAAGTCACATGATTGTTGTGTTTACATTGCGCACCGTGCTTAGTTTCAATTAGTTTATAGTGGGAATCTGAAGCGTTTTAAGTCAATATTTAGTGGTTTCAATTTAGTCATTAGCGCTAAACTATAATTTGTTAATAACAGGAGAAACTAGAAATCCATATTTTAATAGTTTCAGCTTAAACAAATAGTTAAACCTTTGATAGAAGGTACCGAAGCGTTGGCCTATAATATGCCTTACTGAGATCTAGATTTCTTCATCTACAATGACTACACTTACAGTTCTTAGTAACACTTTCATCCCCCCTTCCTCTCTGCACACTATAAGTTGGACAGCAGACCAGTGTGTATTGAATGGGTCAGATAGCTCTAGACCTAGTCTAGTGTGTAGTCGATATGTGTATGTTTGTGTAGTTTACACCAAGGCTTTTTTTTTTTAAATCTTGCAAGAACGTTTGAAAAAACTTCTTCTGTATGTGAATGTATCATCTGCAATGTGTTGACGCTTGCCATGGACTATAAAGGAAATATCGCTAATCATTTAAACCCATCCTAAAAAAGTTCTTGGCCCTTTATGAAAACATTTGTATAGTTATTTGAAAGTTCAGGAAGTTCATTGATGTACTCTGTATATTTTAGAATGTTTGTGAATGAAAAATCTTGTAAAAACAGAGGAGCAACAGCAATGGAAATATAGGAAGACAAGCCCATTCTCCTCTTTGTTGTACAACAATCATGTGACTTTGGTTAAAGTAGGTCAGAAATCCGGAACAACCTCATTGAGACACTTGAGTAATACACATACAAACATCAGCTCCCATGTCCCATCATTCAAACAAAAAGCCTCAAAATGAAAAACTAAGTAAAATGCAATGAATTCTCACGTTTGGGGAAATTTCTTTTTTCTTCAAATATTTCATTAAACTTTTAAATAATAACTTACTTGAGATACAACAATTAAGTGATTAGGTATAGTTGGCACAAATCTAAGAAAAGTTGGGTCAATGGAAACTTGTATTGGTGCCATTGCCCGCATCACTCTCATATCATACACCATGAGAAGACGATCAGGTGTTAGGGTGTTCATGCTGTATGAGTAAAACAATAATGTGTGGACACAAAAAAATGTCAATGCTAAATTCAAGTTTAATCAACTAAATTATATTAATTAGGATGAATATTTATTTAAAAAAACTAATTACCGATTAGAAAATCCACAAGTAATGAGTAAATTGTCATGGATATCGAAGTCAGACAGACAGCTGCTGTGAGCTTCCAATGTGTGTTCGGCTCTCAATGTTTTGGAATCATACACTGTCACCTGTCATTTTGACAAATATGTATTTATTTTTATTTAATTGAATTTACATTTTTTTCCATGAAATAATTTAAAACTATCTTTAAAAATAATATTTAAATTTTATAAAAAGAGTTTGAAATACCTTTCCAGTACTATCTCCACCGCAAACATAACGATCTGTTCCTCTGAAGATTGCAATGCCAGAATCTTTTACCTCAAACTGAAATAGAAGTTAGTACTTATGCTGAGTCAACTAATTATTTAGGATTGCATTAAAATTGTTTTTCTTAAAAAAAAATAATCCTACAGATCTTTACATTTAAAGAGAAATTTAAACACTACCAAAATAATGTCTATAATTTCTTAATAATTTAAAAAGAATATTTCATTTTTATAGATCAACATTGTGAAACAGTATTTAGATCTAATTGAAAGGTTATGAAAGAAATAAAAAGAAACATATTTCAAAACACAAATTATCTGCAGCCTATTATTAGCAGTACTTACAACATTACTCAAACAGTTTTGAATGATATCCACTTCAAGAACTTGCTTGTGGTGACCAGCAATGAGAACAGATGTGTCTCCTCTCATCATCATGCAAGTCATGTCATGAAGTAGTGGATCTCTGAAATGCAGAAGCAAAATAAAAAATTATAGGCATCATATAAAATATTAATTAATTAATAGAAATATTTAGCTTAAAATTTTTTATGAATAACTTACTTGAAAGTAAATACACCAAGCCCACGTCTGAGTGTTCCTCGCAGCAGACTAGGGGTTAGAGACAAAACTCCTTGAGGAAAAGAAAGATTCATACGAACATCTTCTTCAAGATTCACCCTAAAAGCTGAATATTTAAAAAACTCTGTTCCATAATAGGAAGCCACATAGCCCTGTGAAATAGTATAATTAAAATTTGCAGGACCAACTATTCAAACGAATTCAAAAAATCAAACTAAAAGATGCATATTTAATACAATAAATACCCTTTGGTTTCCAGCCCACAGTAGTTCCTGCTGTCCATCAAAATTAACACATGTAATACTAGCATTAGCTGATTTATCCATAAGTTGACATGCAACAGGGCTGAAATGATAAAGTTTTTTTTGTTGAAATTCTAGGAAGTGAAACGAGATTCATGTATTCCAAAACAAAAACGAGGATAAAAATGTTTTACTCACATATAATCTCCATCCCTAAGGTCTTGAAGAGAAGGATCCCCATATATCTGCATCATCTGATGTTGAGAATAAGCATCACCACCACCTAACATGTGCCCTTCAAGTTGATTCATCATACCATGCTCCCCAATAAGGCCTTGCATCCCCATACTATTGTGGTCCACATAAGTGCCCATCATGCCCTGAAGATCTTGCCCACTGTTGTGTTGGTAATCATGGTGGTGTGACAGGATTGGGTCCTGGTGGGAGTACTCCTGCTGGTGATAATCAGTCACCACCTGGCCCTGTTGCAGTGAGTGGAAATCTGGAGCCATATTATTGTGCTGAGAATGAAAATCTAGTCCCTGGTGGTGTGGGTGAAACTCATTAATTATTGGATTATGGTGCTGCTGTCTGCCATGTTGCTGATGCTGACGCTGGTAGCGATGCTGCTGACGGAAATCATTCATATGCTGCTGTGGAGGATTATTATGATATGCATTACGCTGGTGCTGGGGCGGATGCTGGTGAAAATTGTGATGTGATAAATTTGGTCGTTGATTTGAGTTTTGAAAATTGTGTAAATTTTGAGGCGGGTGTGACATTGGGTTTCCCATAGGTGAATGATAACCAGGTGGTAGATTTGTGTTCTGCATTGATCCAGACTGATAATTTACTTGCATTCCTTGATCCATCCCAAAAGCTGAAGGTATGTGTGCATCACTTATTGGTGGATAGCCCATAGGCATTCGAGGTGGAACTGCTGTATTGGGAAATACATTGTTGGGGCCAAGCGACTCTCTGTGCATGTTTGGATTAGGAAAATTTGGGTGCGCTGGTGGGGGCATATTTTGAGTATCTTGAGGATGTGGTGGTCTAAATCTTGACAGCCCAGAGTAATCCATCTTAGAAGTTAAGCTGAGTGTTGTTCTATAAAAAAGCTGATTGTAGACTTATCTGTATTTAAACAGGATCCATTAATATATCTGGAAAATATAAGTTAAATATATGATTGTGATATTTGTAATGTTAAATTGTTACACAAATGTAAAAGTATAATATTTTGTAAGCACAAGTTTTGAAAATACAAATTTTAAAAGGATCTCTACCTCTGATACATACCACTACACATCTATCTAATCTAGGCATAAACTAATTCTACTTTGGCAAGTTCACACTGTCTAGTCCATTACATCTCTTTTACAGATATTTATCAAAGCATCAAGTTAGTAAGACAAAAAGTTTATAATAAATATATATTCTTAAAAGATGGAGTCTATCAAAGTTGGGAGAACATGCCGTCACAGCCTATTAGATACTGTGACAGAGCAACTGTTATGTGTAGTCTTAAATCTTCCTAGTAGAAATGCATGAGGCAAGACTTCTATGCTATTCTAATATGACAAACACCCTCTTTAACCGTCGACATGCTCATAGAAACAGATGACCTTTACACCATATCTGCCCTATAGATTGCAAGTCCTGAAAAGTGTGCTTTACTTTTTTTAAAAATATATATATATATATAACTCAGTAGTTAATTGCCTAGCTTTTAACTACTAAAAATTAAATTATACGTTAAAATACAAAAAAAAAGAATTAATTTTGTCAATAAGGTGCTGCTATGTCGTACCAGTGCGTACAGTCACAAAAAAAACCTGTTATATATATATATATATTTATAAGCTAATGCTTAGAAGGTATGACTTGAAACTATATATATTGTTATGACCCTATTGGCGGCGCAAAAGGGTTAACTATAGGCTCAGCTGACACACGTGAATCACTCAGGTCAGCGGGGCCATGGACAAGGAACAGTACTACGATTACACGCAAATATGACCAATGTTATGGTCATGTGATCGAAAGCCTGCGTGTACGAGAGACAGTGTGTAGGAAAGCGGCAGTTCAAGACCGGAGATCGTCGAGACCGGGACTGTTAGTCGGCTATGAAGTCGGTCCTGGTTGAGTCCTCAGGCGTTGATGTACAAGTCCAGAAAGAGAGACAGTAGAGTTTTGTACGGTGATGTACATAGTGACATTTTAGTTGTTGATGTGTTTGATGCCAATTGTCTAGTATTGGCTGTCTTCTACTTATTCACTCATTATTAAAGTACCAGATTATGTGGAGCTCTTGTTGTCAAGTTCTTGATGTGTTGATGTATTGTGTTGAGTTTTAGCAGTGTTTACAGAAGGCCTGATGATTAGGAGAGAGAATCGTAACACTGGTGTCTTGAAGTGGGATTTCCTATGGCTTCTGTAAAACTGCTAGATGAACTGAATCTGAAAGAACTGAAACAAGAGCTGAAATGGCGAGGACTGAAGTACTACGAAAGGAACAACGAAACTCTTAAAGAACGTCTCCGGCAAGCCCTAGTGGATGAAGAGGAAGATCCGAACACGTTCCTCTTTGAACTCGAACCTGATGTGGTAGAGCTCTTGATCACCTTTCAAGAGCAGATGTTGGCTGGCTTTCAGAATGTGATCAAGGGTGACTCGCAGAAAGAAACAGGTGAAGAAACAAGAGAAGAGACCGAGACCAATAGTTCAACCAACGCTTTTGCTACAGACGTCCATGACGTGAGTGCCTCCATCAGCCAGATAGAACAAGACAACGTCGTGTCTTACCTCAAGCCTGTAGCTGAGGACATTAAAGACATCTGTCAATCTCTCAGTGCTGATGAGAGGAACTCGAATCCTGATGGCTGCACCCAGATGTTTGGCAAGAACTTTGTGTGTCGAGCTTTGCAGGGAGAACGCCAACTCCAAGGAACCCATCGGCAAGGTCTGCACCCAACAGACGTTTGTCCTGCTGACGAGACCATAGTGAGAAGCCCTGATGATGGTCAAGTAAGTGAACTGGAGCTTGATGCTGAAGATGAGGGTCCTTCGCAAGTGGAGTGCTGCCAACTTGCTCCACTAGTTTGCCCTCCGGACAAGCCTAAAGATGATGTGTGCCACTATTTCCCCTCCTGTGGACCTGATACCCATTCCCAAAACCCGTCTCTTGAAAGCCCTATGAAACAACCTGATAGGCCAACGATCTTGGTGACCCCAGTCCTGACATCCTATCCCTCCCCGTGTGTTAAGTGGCTGCCCTCAGAAGTGAGCGATCGAAGAAGGCGACGTTTGCTGAGTCCAAAGTGCACGGCGATGCAACCACGACGTCAGTGCAGCCAGGTGAAGGTCACCTGGAGTAGGAGAAAGGGACATACGAAGACTACAGCACAGATGGCTCCATCGAGATGGCAATATAAGCCTATTGTCGCCCCCACCGATAAACCTCCTCCTGCATCGATTCACCTCCACTGCCCATGTCGTGTGATAGATTTTGTCCGGGACGGACAAATCTGAGAAGGGGGCAGTGTTATGACCCTATTGGCGGCGCAAAAGGGTTAACTATAGGCTCAGCTGACACACGTGAATCACTCAGGTCAGCGGGGCCATGGACAAGGAACAGTACTACGATTACACGCAAATATGACCAATGTTATGGTCATGTGATCGAAAGCCTGCGTGTACGAGAGACAGTGTGTAGGAAAGCGGCAGTTCAAGACCGGAGATCGTCGAGACCGGGACTGTTAGTCGGCTATGAAGTCGGTCCTGGTCGAGTCCTCGTGTGTTGATGTACAAGTCCAGAAAGAGAGACAGTTGAGTTTTGTACGGTGATGTACAGAGTGACATTTTAGTTGTTGATGTGTTTGATGCCAATTGTCTAGTATTGGCTGTTACCTACTTATCACTCATTATTAAAGTACCCGATATTGTGAAGCTCTTGTTGTCAAGTTCTTGATGTGTTGATGTATTGTGTTGTGTTTAGCAGTGTTTACAGAAGACTGATTAGGAGAGAGAGAATCGTAACAATATTATATCTATGTTGATTGAAATCCAATCAATTCTATTCAGTAAGTTTATTAAATTGTTCTTATAATTATAATGAATTGCAAAGATGCTTTGTGACAGCTTTGTGGTGACATCTAGGCCACTCTAGACCTACAACTGGAATGATGAAGGACTAATTCACTAATTTAAAAGCAATTTCTTCCAAGTCAAGCCACGCTACATCAGAACAACTGTTTGTTAATGCACCTCAATTGCCTCAAACATTTCAGAATATATAGTAAATCTAGAAAGACTAGATCTAGTACTACTAGTCTAGAACTAGAAATAATATTTTAGATCATATTCATATCATTATCTGTCATAGTCTATAGATCTAGATCATTACTAGATGATAGATCTAGATCTACATATTTGGTTTTCTAGATTGTTTTTAGACTAGCTAGAATCATACTCATAGATTAGATGAGACATAGATCTATGATTTGATCCTTGCAGTGATGCTTTTTTAAATTGCTTCTTAAAGTTTAAGTTCTTAACATTATTTTATTTACTATTAATCAGGATACACATTTTCATGGCTTATTTATTACATTTCGATATTCATAAAAATGTCAATGTCACAACATTGTTCATTTGTTGTTGTGATTGTATTTCATTGTAATATTGTAACTAGATCTAGATCAGATTTAATTTACTCGAGATTTTTCGAAGCAGCGGTAAAAAAAAACAACGCTTTACTTTAGTCACTTGCTAGATCTAGATCTACAGTAGAAATTAAAATAATCGAGATTGAGTAGAGGTGATTCAACTCAAGTCACGTCAAGTGTCTCAAGATTGACAAGAATTGAGAAATAAAGAATCAGAAATGATAAATTAAGTCGAGATAATTTTAGATCTAATCTAGATTCTAGACTAGAACCCCTAGGCCTAACTTACATGTAAAGAAAAAAAAAAGCTAATATTTTCAGGGGCCTAATAAACAATCTAATTCTAGATTAGATCTTGAATTAAGAGTCCTAAATTTTCTCACAAAATTGACAAATGCTCGATTTTCTAAACTAAGGCAGCAAGGATGTGTTTAATTTATAAATAGTATAAATGAATCTATTCATACATTATGTGTGAAAATATAGAGATATAATATATGCACATTTGTAAAAGATTTTTCGTCAATGTATTTTTTAAATATATATACCTGTAGATCCAGATTTAGGAGGAATGGAAGAATTTTGAAATTATTTGTTCCTTAATGGACATCAATCTACCTATAATAAGTAGATCTAACAGCGATTTTATAGTTTGTAGACCTCATCGGAGAAAATGCAGCTAGAGCAGTTGGCATGGAAATCAGTACCGAAAAGAGCAAATAACTAGTTTGTGGTGGAGATAGTACGATATATGTTGCATACTGTTAATCTATGGTCAAACATTAGAATAAGTCAAACAAACTAGAGATGGGCGAGGATTAATTTTAAAAAAAGATAAAAAAAAACGTTTAAGCTTGGCATCCACTGCCATGAGCAAATTATGGAAAATCTGGAAGAATAATATCAGCTTCCCAGAAAAATAAAAAATAAATTCATTCTTAACAGTGGTCTCCGTACTTCTATATTGTGAATGTTGGACACTGAACGTCGAGGCTGAAAGAATAATCTAAGCTTAGATTTAATAGGCATTGAGAGTAAAATGTTAGATACCAGGAAAAGAAGACAAATGAGTTTATATCTTTAGAATTTTTTTGGCTGAAAAAAAAAGGAAGAACTGTGAAGAGACGAAAGGTGATAGCTGGCTTGGTCTGCAATTTGTACGTAAGACATGACTCTCTATCAAAAGTCCTTTTAAGGGTAGGCTACATTGAAAAGGAGCACAAAAAATGAGTCGTCCAAAGAATAGCTTGCTGTATAAAATAAACAATGGACCGGCTTATATCTTGATATCTGCTGACAGGGGAAAGTGGATGAATTTGGTTACATAAACTGCCTCAGCACCCCGACGACGTAAGTCAAAGGACAAATGAGAGATATCTAGCTCTTGTTATTTTATGGTCACCATCAGTCTTAAAACGAATATTGATCATCTCATAGAAATGAGATGAATGCATGGAAATTGACTATGGTTGGAAAGATGTGAGGCGTAGTAGTTCTTCCCTTTCCACGCAGCTGTGTCCAAAGGACCGGCAAAGGCCTGTCTAACGTTGTTGATTTAGATTCTATCTAGTTTTGATTAAAGTAAAAAATAATTCTATTTTAAAATGAATTATTAAAGCCTTCATCAAAGAACTTGAATATTTCGTTTTATTTATTTGAATATATTTTGATGAAATTAATAGACTCTACTAGATAGATCTAGAATAGATCTAGTAGATCGAATCAGTTTAAATTGTTTCTCGTAGACTCTACACATTAATTGTTCAAATAAGGTTTTGTTCTTTACAAAATATGATTTACTGCTGCAACTACAAGATAACTAAATTAAATTGTTAAATTATAGCATAAAACTAGAATTATAAGTCATAATAAGATTATAATATAAAATATAAGAATATAAGATCTAGTCTAGATCTATAGATCTAGGTCTGTATTAGCTTATTAATTAGATCTAGATTTCTAGATCCAAGTGTCTTTAACTTAAGCTCTTGAAGAACTTCACAGTCACTTGATTGAAGTTGTCAAGATTGATAATATTAAATTTAATATTTAATCATTTATTATTAAATATTATAAATAATAATTATTTAATTATTCATAGCGGATATTGAATCAATTGATTATTGAATGATATTCATTATTCATATTGATTATTGTGAAGCACTCTCTGTACTCTGCTACAACTTGAACTTACTAACTCTAAGTAGTAAGACTAAGTCAACTTACTTAAAGACCAACTGAAGAGGTTTTGGGGTCAGACGCGTAAACCGGTGTAATACTTTTTTTTAGTTTCATAATGCTTAAAGAAACATACATACGAAATATTAGACATATATTCTTTGTAATTATTTAGATATAAGCAATTTAATGTGCGTTTTAGGGACTATTAAATTTCACAATCTCGAAGCCATTCGAGATCAGTATTTCCCAGACAACCAAGGTCGATGACGTAGTTTAAGGGAAATTAGGTCAAATTTTTCAGTTTATGGCTTAGCGTATTTCCCTATTCTTTTTTACAGGAATGCCAGTTTTTGAAAACAAAGGCGACTAAAACACACCAATTTATAAAAAGTGGATGTTAAGAGTTGGGGAAATTAGGTCAAATCACGCAATTTATGGCTTTGCATGTTAGATCTACTGTTTGTCGGCTTATTCTTGATCTAGTCAATCTAGTCAAGCGAACAGCGTTTTAGCCCACGCAGTACCGCGCGCCTCAGTTCACATGTTTCTTTTAAGTCAAGTTACGCAATTTATGGCTTATGTTACTGCTTCAGGCTTATTCTAGTTCTACATCTACTGCTTTTGATCAAGAGCTAGATCTTTTTTTCTCAGATCATTAATGATGTATGAAGTAGACCTAAATTTAATTAGATGAAGTCTAGATCTAGTAATGGTAGTATTGGATATTTAGAGATTAGACCTATCTTTATAGATCTATCTAGACTGATCCGATCGAGGTGCTGGGCCTAGATCTAGAAAAACAAAGTTTAAAATTATATACTCTGTCTATACACTTAATAGTGATTATTAACCTATAGTCGTCCCTAAATAGGCCAAATATGGGAAAAAAACATTTATTACAATGTTAAGCTCATTCAATGCAGTTATTGTAGTACACGATTATATTTAGTTTGAATCTAGTGTCACAACCTCGTACAACACTAGCAAATAGCTTTAACCTTAACCTAGACTTAAAGGTAGTCTGATTTAGATCTAAATTTCTAAAAACTAATCTATAAGGCAAAAATTAGACCTAGATCTACCAATTCTATATCATTATTAATATACGAAATATGGATTTTGTTACACTCTTACTTAAATAGTTCTATAAATCTATATGTAAAAATTGAATTTTCGTTTATCTCACGAATAGAATCATTAGATAGTTAAGTTAGCAAGTTAATCTGTTACTGTAACAAAGTTTTAAATTGTGTTTAGACAAGAGAAGAGATTATCCAACTGGAAAAGGAGTTGTTTTTTTTTTCTTTTCTCTGGGAAGTGGAAAATAAATTGTAGCATCAATCTAATATTCAGTAATGCATATAGACTACTGTTGATGTAGTTATGCAACTCATTTTATTAAATTTTAGTAACCCAATTATTGCCAGTTAATCACTGAATATATAAATATATATTTTATTGTTATTAAAAAATGCAGAGCTATTCAATTTAAATGTTCTTTACGACGTCTACGTCTTCCCTCGGCAGTGGATTTTCTTTTGGCCTCTAATATCTATTCCACCTTGCAATTTCCGATATACAACATCATTCAAAGAATGAGATCCAACTCTTATTTTTTTTTAAATGTAACCCCTTTACAGATCAAGTCATCATTGCAATGGACATTCAAATCTGCAATAACATAGAAATGATCAAAATTTCAATACGTTTCAAAACGCAGAAAGTTGTGTGGTTTGCGCTCTGAACTGTGGTTCAAACATTGACCACTGCCATTAACTAACATCCTGCTGGAGTTTTGGGCTATGACATAATAATATTAAATCCTGATTCGAAGCTTTGCCTAAACCTAGCAAGTGAAAAGGAACATACTAAAATAATGTTGTGTGTATAATGAAGAACTCTATTAAAATGTGATTTTTTTATTTACATTTATTGGTATTTATTATATAAAATAAAATTGTAGAATGTTTCTGTGATTTGTTTCACAATAGAAACAGGGAATATTCACTCTTCTTGTATTTCCAAAATGATGAAAGATCCATCTAGTAAACTTGTCTGTATGCCACATGTCATATGTTTTCTGTAAAATAGATTTTAAAAAATTTATTTATTAACATTTATACTTAATTATGTATACGTATATATAGAACTAGTGGTTATATATATATATATATATATATATATATATATATATATATATATATATATATATATATATATATATATATATATATATATATATATATATATATCTTATATGTTAAACTGATTATCTGATCTAACATAAACATCTAACTCTTATTGTTCTTAATAATAATAAATTACTCTACTCTTGGTCTAGGCAATCTAATATATTTCAGACCAGGGCCGGTCTTAAGCCACTGCAACCTATGCGGTCGCAGTGGACCCTGCACTTTCATAGGCCCCACGCTAATTCTAGGTGTAATTGTTAAATTGCAATATATATATATATATACCGGTATATATAAAACCTGGAAATCTCATGAAAGCTCATAAAAATCTCCTGAAAAATAGACAAAATTGTCATTTGTGGGTGTCATTCATTCCGGAAAACGCTAATCCTACGCGCGATAAAAGGCATTGTCAACTTTCATGTAATAAAATGTAAAATCAGGCAAATTTTCACTTTAATAGGAAGTTTCCATACTTTATTTACATTAATAGTGACTGGCATATTAATATGCCATAGGTTGCAAAGTTCGTAAAGTAAAGTTAATTTGATCGTAACCTTGTACTTAGTAAAGATTGAATAAAATGCAAAGTCGAATTTTTTTTAAATACAAAAGCTTAATTTCCACTTATTATCCTTATTCCCACCCAGACTAGGCCCTGCGCAATCAGTTTCACATAAGGCCCCGCAATCGTTAGGACCGACCCTGTTTAAGTTTAAGACTTAAAGACAAGTCACATGTGTTTAGTATAGATCTGTATTTAATATTACCAATATAAATGATGACTTATTATTTTTTAGATCTAAAGTCTAGCCTTATTAATAAGTATAGTAAGGGCTAGTAAAGGGCTATAGGGCCTATTAGAATTAGATCTTTTATAAATATATTCTATATAGATTTAGCTTCTATTAGGCTTTAGGTTTAGTCCTTGACTAATATAATATTATATTTATTTATATCTATGAATAGTATGAATAATCTTTATGCTAGGACACTACTCACTAGGTCTTACTATTAGTACTATTACAGAGATATACAAATTCAAGCATTAAAAAATGTTGGCGACTGGGCTTAGACTTAACAAAGATAGAGTCTAGGCTAGTCTAGATTACTCTAGATCTACTTAAATCTACTAGTTTATAAACTATTACTCTAGTGTCTCTAGTATAAGTATTAAACTCTATTAGTATTACTACAAGCCAAAGTCAAGTCAGTCAAGTATTATTATTATAAACTAAATCTAGTCATCTAGTGAATTCTAGTGAGTGACTAGTAAAAGTGTTAGAAGGCTTAGACTAGCTAGAATTAGAGATAGATAGATCTATCCATTTAGTTTTGTTATAATAAAAATTATAATAGACTTATACTTTTAGTATACTAGTATAGTTTATTATTATAATTTATAGTAGATCTAGAATCTACCATCTACTATCTAGATTCTACTACTAATTCTAGATCTAGTCATAAGACGATCATAACTTTAAACTTAGTGACTGTCAGTGTCTAGTGACTCTAGTCCTATCTATTAATCTATCTATAATATTAATTAAATAGTCTGCTCTATAATATATTTTGAAAAAGTAGAAGAGTTAGCTTCAGTGCATTTTGGTGCATCCCATGATAAGTATCATTTAAAATTGTTTGACAGCTAGATTTAGATAAGTAGATCATCTGAATCGCTATCAATAACGTATGTCTATTTTTATTTACATTTTCTCAGTCCATTACAAGACGTCACTTCCGGTTTCGGCCATTGAAGCTGATTTTCAAATCTCGTTATTTTTTCCACTTTCAAATTACTTTTTCTAATATAAATACGCTTTTCTAAAATCTCAAAATTTTAGGAACTAACTTTGATGCTATCTACTGTCTGAATCAATCGCTATCTCAATTTCGAAAAAAAACTCTTCAGTTGGTCTTTAAACTTTACTTTTGAACTTAGCTGAGTAACTCAGTAAGGCTTAGAATCTACTTCTAGGACACTTCTAAGTTCTACGTCCAAAGACTTAGGTTAGTACAACTCTTAACTCATTAACATTATAACTGTCTTAACTCTTACTCAACTCTACTGTCTCTAGTGACTCTAGAGTCTTAGAACTCTGCCTTCTCTAACTAACTCAGTTAACTCAGCCTACTACTGACTCTACGAGTCTACTGATACTAACTAGTCACTAGTCTAGTGATAACTAGTGAGACTGTCTCTACTACTAGACTACAGTTACAATTGTTCAATACAATAGTCAATAGTTACTATATATCAATACTGACAATAGTAAGTAATTCATTACTCGTCTCAAAGTTAGACTGAATAGAATCTAGATCTAGTCTAGAGTAGTTTATAAATTTAATCTGGACATTACATGAATTTGAACACTCGCTGTTTTTGTGCCTTAATTTGTGGTCATTAAATCTTTATTTTTATACTTAATATGAAACTAGCATGCTGTATAATGTGGCTAATGTGCTTTTCCATTTTCCAATGATTCTGACCCAATTTCCTTCCATTTAGCTGTCTTTTTATGTAAGAAAAAAGAGTTTCAAATGTCTAAGTTAGGTTGTTGTTTTTTTGGTAATTGTTTAGATACCTTTACTGACCACCATGTTGTTACCTATATTAAACTTTCAATAACTTTTTTTTTAAAGAGATTTATGTTATGCTGTTAACTTATGAATTTTTAAGTATATTTACTGAAATGAAGGTCTAAAAAAAAATGTTAATAATAAATTGATGAAGTTCTTTTTTTCAATAACTTTTTTTAAAGAGAGTTTTTTGTTCTAATGCTATCATTTTAAATGAATTTTAATATTAGATCTAATAGTTGTTAGAAACAAAGATAAAATACAAACAGAAAAAAAGTTGGCAATTAATTTAAGGGAGATAATCTAGTGTTGAGCCTTCAAAACAAAAAAGGCGTATTTCCAATTCCAATGAAAATATAGATATGGTAATAAGAAATTAAATTTTAAAAAATATATTTTAAAAACTATTTATCTCAGAGGACATCAAATTACATATTTGTAATCTGAATTTTTTTCTGCATATTTTTAAAATATAAGAGAAACCTGATTTAGCATATCTAGTCACGTAAACTTATACCGTTTTTTCCTATGTTACCCAGATGACTTTACCTCTTCCTAGGGTTAAGACTAGATATTATTTGATTGGCTAAGTCTTTGCTAATGAGCCTGGCAATATTTATTCTGCTTATGGAGCTGATTTATTTGTTTCATAAGTCAAGTTGTTTGATTCCATAAAAAAAATAATAATAGGGTGTTTGTATTAAATTACGATTACCAGTTTTGGACATCAATGTTAATGATCAAACAAACAAATATTATGATATAAGATCATTAACATTGATGTCTAAAACTGGTTGTTTGGAATACATTTTGGTAAGAAAAAAGTAATTTAATACAAACACCCTATTAAATTTTTTTAATATGAAAATGTCAAATGCTAATGTTAGTAGATCAAAAAAATTCTTGTATAGTTTACTTTAGTCAAGTGTTGTAGGATTTTGGTAGTAGGTAGATCTAAATTCTCCTACCAATTTTTACTTGTCAAGTGTAAATCTTATATACAGACATAATAATAAAAACAACTTAAGTTTTAGGTCACAGTCTACCTCCTTCACCCTATTTACACTGTTTATACATTTTACATATATATAGGTAAAGATTAGTAGTTATTTTCCACCCTCCTCTTAAAATCCTATTAAGCTTCTTCCCCCTCCCCCTTTTTTTAAATTCTAAAAAGGTATGCCCCTACCATTTTTTGTTAGCTTTGCTTAATCAGCCTTCATTCTTTGTAGTTTAATTTTTTTTGTAGTTTCATATTTAAAGAAGATTTTGATCCAAATATAAAGGATTTCTAACCCTTTTTTTTTTAGAAAACAACTCCCTCTCTAAAATATTTACATCTTACACCCTATAATGTATTATACTACCAAAACACCAAAAGTTTGTTAGTTGTTTACAAATATTCTTCAGATTAGAGCCTTAAAATGGAAATGATAAACCTTGCCTAATTGTATCCTGGTCTTAACATTTTCCATGTATTTTTTTTGACTTGCTGCATAAAATGCACCTAAACTTTTGCACCTAAACTTTTGACTAGTTATCAAATCTTTATCTATCAATCATATATCCTTACTTTTAAAAATCATCATTATTACTTCTTAGATCTATCGCTTTGACAATCTAGTCATTCTTAATAATACTCAATTATATAATTTAAGCGGCCCCCGAAAGGGGAAAAGACGCTATTAGTTTTGTGTGGCCTGTCTGTCCGTCCTCCCGTCTCGTTTAGATCTCAGTAACTAGAAGAGAGAATAAAAATCGGACCTACAATATTTTAGATCATTCAAAGTTCTGATGCAACAGCTACTTTTTTCTTTTCCGAAAGTGAACCATCTAATTTTAAAAATTATCAATGCAAGCAGATTTTTCATAAAAATACACCACTTTTACAACTATTCACTATTAATAGTAACAAAAAAAAATGTTAACTATTTTATTTAAAGAGAAAAAATCTATTTAGTATGCATATAAGTTGGACATAATTTAAAACAACAATTAATAAATACTTTTTGATATTATTGCATGAACTGCAGAAGGGAATATCCGTAGAATAAGAGATTGACCTTTTACAAAACATTTAGATGAATTTGATATTAATTATAAGACATCATCGTGGTCGAGAGGCCAAGTGCGCTTGAACTTGACTTGGCTTGGCTACCTAGAAGGGGGCTCAAGGTTCGACACCTGACTCGGGCAGAGTTGTGTTTACTGAGCGCATAAAGGCAGCACGAAAAACCAACTCCTAGATACCCCTTCCCCCCCCCCCCCACTGGTCCACAAATGAGATTGGACCAAAAGTACTCTGAGCATGCTATAAGCATGAAAGTAGCGCTATATAAAAACTATAATAATAATAATCAGTTAGGCCAGGTCACATTTAACTTCACATTCACTTTCACCTATCCTTTGGTCTGCTGAGTCATCACACAAGATCTGTCAAACCTCTTTCTCCATTTTTCGCTGTCATTTGTCTTTGATAGAATTTCATTCTGATGTCCTTTCTGAAAGTATTGAAACCTGCCTTTTTACCTGCCTGGGTGGACCACTTCGGGGGCCGATTTGAGTTTGTGTTTTTACAAACTGTCTTTGTAACCTTGTTTTTTTTAATTTTATTAATACAATCTAGTATACATGATTTTATTGAATTAGGTAAGAAACTAATGATAGTATCAATTAACAGCTTTTTAAAAAATTGGATCTTTTTAGAGATGGATGAATTACAGAAACTTGAGTATTTGTCTCTTGTATCCAAAGTTTGCACTGAGCTCGAAAATCACTTGGGAATAAGTGATAAAGATTTAGGTAAGTATATTGAAACTTTTATTTTTTTAGCTAGTAAACTTAGCTAACCCTAATTGAATATCTTTATTTCAAATTCATATTAACCATTGTTACTAATGGCTGTTTTTTTTATTGATTTATGATTAACAAATTTTGAAAGAATTTAGAAATATATATATATATATATATTGTTGTTTATTTTCTGCATGCGTCCAGCGTGTCCGAAGGTCATGTCCAGTGTGTGTGTGTTTATAGTACTTCATCAGTGTTATGTCAGACGTGCTGGTTTCATTCACTGTTAACTGTAGTCTAATTTTGTCGAATAAAGCCATGTTATTGGTATACTAGTATTTGTTGTTTCATTACAATTTATTTGACAAAATTTTGTTTCTGGATAAGTGTTGGAATTCTTAATCCACAATGGATAAATTACTCAGAAAGAGTTGGACATTGATCCTAATGCACCTCTGGCCTCAGACAAATGGACTCACTGGTATGACACATTTCAGAATTTTCTTTTATCCATCAAGGATATTAACGAAGACTTTAAAATAAAGTTGTTGAAATATCACGTATATGCTATGGTTTACATGCTCATCAGTGATGTCCTATTCAATGGCCATAGACACACTCAAGGCTACTTATATTAAAGTTAAAGAATGACATTTTTGCTAGACATTTGGTTGCTACTTGTAAACAGCAGCTGGGCCAAACGGTCAAGTCCTTTATGCTAAAGTTGCTAAGCCTGGCCCGGGACTGTGAGTTTAAAGAAGAAACTACAGAACAGCACAGAGACATTTGCATTAGAGCGCTTATGACGAAGCTAGAGTGTTAGAAACAGCCACAACTCATGTGCAGGCTTACAATTCAACAAACGAAATATCTTGCGGGTCAATGAAAACGCCAACTCGCTCCCATCTAGAAACATCCATTTCTAGTGAAGACCAAGAATTGAATGTCAATTAGTTGCTATGCTACTTCTGTGGTATGTCTCCAGTTTCCCATATATGGTTGATAAAGTTAAGTATACAGGTCCTAGTCCCCGGATCATTTCATTTGTTATTTTATCGGGTCCAGAGGATTTTCTTGACTTGAGATTTTTTAGGGCAGTATTGAGTATTGAGTGTCAAAGATCTGACAGTTGACTGTTGGAGCTTTTTCTTTAGGATATTACTAAAGGCCTGGTCCAGTTGTTTTCTTGGTTTTGACTTGTTGATGCTTGCAAAGTATTTATTGAAGATTTCTGCCTTTTTAAGGTTTTCTGTTATTAGGTCATCAGTGCCTTTTATAGGTTGGGGGTTTTTTATTTGTTTTTTTTCCTGCTAGCAGGTGCAGAAGGGTCCAGGCCTTTCGACCATCCTTGTTTAGGTCTATATGTTCGCATGTTGTGGTCCACTTTTTCTTTTTTTCTGTTTTTATTTTGTATCTTATAAGCCCTGTCAATTTGTTGTACTTTGTCTTGTTCTCTCTAGTAGTTTTTTTTTTTCTATAGTCTTCCTGCCATGTTTCTTTCTTTTACTAATTTATCTAATTCTGGTGTCCAAAAAGGTTTGTATTTCCTAACTTGACCTCGAGGGATGTGTTTTTTCACTTCTTGTAAGATGTTGGAGACTATAGTTGCGTAGGTTGAGTTGACATCTGTCTCCATTATGCTTGAAAGTCTTGTGTCTGTTTCTTGTGAAAAAGCTGCCCAGTTAGCTTTTTTTATAGTTCCATCTAGTTGTTTTGCTGGGTTGGTATCTACCTGGAGTTCCAATATTGAGGAGTATAGGCCTGTGGTCACTACCTATGTCTTCAAGAACTGTTATTTTAGAAGAGTCTGTAATGTCTGTAGAGATAAAAGTTAGGTCAGGTCTGCTAGTCGTGTTGTGTGCTCTATGGAGGAATGTTGGAGGTGAGGTTTTGTTTTGCAGAAGTTGTAGGTTAGAGGCATTTATTATATCCTCTATTTCCTTGCCACGCTTGTTGTAGTATGGGTAGCCTAGGGAGGGTGCATGTGCATTAAAGTCACCAGCTATTATTGTCCTTGTGTAGTGTGGTAGTTGTAGGTCTATTTCTGCTATTGAAGATGGTGGGCAATAGAAGTTTTTGATGGTGTATTTAGTTCCTTCTCTCCAAAGAATTGTTTCCTGCATGTCGATATCTGTATTGTTCTGTACATGTTTTACTGTTGCCTGAGTGTCGTTTCTTATGAGGGTCATAATTCCCTGTGTGATGTTTATTTTCTTGGACAGTAGTGTTTCTTGTAATAGCGCTATGTGTATATCATGCTTCTTGAGTATGTGTTGGAGTCCATTTCTAGTGAAGACCAAGAATTGAATGTCAATTAGTTGCTATGCTACTTCTGTGGTAGGAGGAGACACTCTAGGACTGAATGCCCTGCTCGAAATGCATTATGTCATCAGTGCTGTAAAAAGGAACACTTCAAAACTGTTTGTATATCAAGTAAAACAACAGCCAACATAGCTGCTGGATTGTGCTCGGATGTAATACTTGGCATAGACTTTATAAGTCTTCATAAGGAATTGACCATACCGTACAGGGGAAAATGCAATCTCTTACACATCTATGTAAAAGAAAGATGGTCATTGATTACTGTCAAACAATAAATCGCTTCACCTTACTGGATGCATACCCAATGCCCCGAGTCAATGAACTGGTAGAACGGATATCCAACTTTTCTGTTTTTAGTACTCTAGACCTCAAAAGTGCCTACTATCAAATACCAATCAAGACTGAGGAAAGGCTGTTTACTGCATCTGAGGCATGTGGCATGTAGCAAACTATATCAGTTCTGTCGCATTCCTTTCGGTGTTACCAACGGAGTTGTATGCTTTCATAGAACAATAAATCAAATTATTGAGAATGAAAAGTTGCAGCACACCTTTGCATACGTGGACAATGTAACGGTATGTGGTCATGATACAGAGTCACATGATGAGAATCTGCTAAGATTTCTAGATGCTTCTAGAAAGTATGGGATCACATTTAATGAAGACAAAAGTACGATAGCCACTGACAAAGTTTGCTTATTGGGATACGAAATTTCTAAAGGCCTACTCAAACCAGACCCTGACAGATTCCAGGCTTTAAGAAACCTTCCTCCTCCTCATGATAAGCGCTCATAAAAATGAATCGTGGGCATGTTGGCGTACTACTCGCAGTGGATCCGAAATTTTTCTAACAAAATAAATGTTTTGGCAAATATTACGTCATTCCCTCTTTCAGAAACAGTAAAGACAGCCCTTAACGAGTTAAAGCAGGAGCTGGAGAAAGCTGCCATCTTCACCATCGACTATACTCGACCTCTGACGGTTGAAACAGACGCTTCGTATGTTGCAATAGCTGCCACCCTCAGGATGTCCGCCCTGTGGCATTCTTTTCAAGAACACTCCAGAAGTGAAAGGCGGCACCATTGTAGAATCTTTATTTAAGGAAATGGCACCACTACTTAATAGGAAATCGCTGTACCCTTGTCATGGATCAATGCTATGTGGCCTTCATGTATGACAAACAGAGCAAAGGGAAAATAAAGAATGAAAAAATTCAAAGGTGGAGACTGGAACTGAGCTGTTTCCACTTCGATGTCTTGTATAGACCAAGCAAACACAATGTTGCGGCTGATATGTTTTCTAGAAACAGGTGTGTGTCAGCTATGAGTCAAAATGAATTGAAACTGCTCCATGACTCTCTGTGTCATCTGGGAGTAACAAGACTATGGCATCTAGTGCAAGTGAAAAAACTTACCTTTCTCTGTGAAGATGTCATACTGGTTGTCAACCAGTGCAGAATCTGTGCCGAAGTAAAACCCAGATATTTCAGTAATTCTAATGGAACTCTAATTAAAGCGATGCAGCCTTTCCAGAGACTAAGTATGAACCGCTCCCTTCTACATCTCGGAACATATAACTGCCAACCATAGTTGACGAATTTTCAAGATTCCCGTTTGCATTCACCTGTTCTGATATGTCGGCTTCAACAGTAATCAGATCTCTAGATAATTTATTTGGACTATTCAGACTATTCAGAATGCCTGACAATGTACACTCTGATAGAGGTACCTCATTCATGTCAAGAGAGGTGCAGGAATTTTTACACGAGAGAGGGGTGGCCACAAGCAGAGGAAATTCTCAAGTAGAAAGGCTAAATGGCTCATTTTGGAAAGCTATAACATTGGCCTCAAACACTCAAGGACTCCCGGTTTCCAAATGGGAGCAGGTGTTAAACCATGCCCTGCACTCTCTTCGTTATCTGCTCTGTACCACTACAAACAAGACACTGCATGAGAGAATATTCAATTTCTATCACATCACAGGTCCACCTTTGGCAAATCACTCCCAACATGGTTAACTCAACCAGGAAAAGTGTTAAAAAAGGGAGTCTGTGCATCAAAATATGATGATGGTACAATAGCTGTGGACTTAATCACATGCAACCCACAGTATGCCATTGTCAGACTTCCTGGTGGAAGAAACAGTGTCACTGCAACATTTGGCCGCTGCTCCAAGAGAGGGAGAATCAGAGGTGTATCAACAAATGGGAACATGAAGACCTTAAGTCAGAGACAAACCCTATCACACAGATGCAGGTGCCTACTAACCATGGGACTATGGAACTAATGGCTACTCCTAACACAAATGTACAACAGGGGGGAAATGGACATCAAGAAGAAGTAAATGCAGGGGCTGAGTCTCCATTTAGAGAGACGCCGATGTCACCAATTCAAAGCGACGGCAATAGTGGTCCTGGTAGATATAACCTAAGAACAAGCAGACCTAATTATAAGGTCTAACATTTATTTACTAATTTTTCCATATCACAAGTTCTAACTCAGTATCTGTAGGCTTAATATGACACACTTAGAACTGATCATTTTATAATTTATAGCTTTTCTAGTTAAGACTTTTTGTATTGTATTACTTATTACATTATTATTCAAAATACTTTCTCTACTGGTCTAACTTAATATTTGTATGCTTAATATGACACTTAGGGTAATATAATTACCCTAAGATAATTTTATAGTGTATATAACGTGTTTGTTTATAGTTATACAATGCTTTTCAATAGAGTAACTCTGTAAGTATTCTGTAAGGATACTTAGGCCTCCTATATCATTGTCCTTCACTATTATTTACATGTTTATGTTCCTGTAACTTTTAGGCGGGGGTGATTGTAGTGTAACTGAGTTGTTTTTTTCTGTGTGCGTCCAGCGTGTCAGAAGGTCATGTCCAGTGTGTGTGTTTTTCATCTCCAGTGTTATGTGAGATATGCTGGTTTCATTCACTGTTTACTGTAGTCTAATTTTGTCGAATAGAGCCATGTTATTGGTATACTAGTATTTGTTGTTTCATTATACCATCTCTACATCTTCCTGGAGCTTACCTATAATAATAATATTTTTACATATTTTACAGCTGAGTTCATAATAGATCTGGCTGATAAAAACAATACATTTGTAAGTTTTAAAAAGGCTTTAGAAGAAAAAGAAGCACAATTTTCAGTAAGTAAAGCTGATATAATATTTATAAATAGTTTAAAGTTTATTTTAAAAAAGAGGCTAGAATGCAGTATTTTTTTTAGCTGAAATAAATCAATAGGATTGTCAATTTTTTAAATCATTGCATTGTAATGTATATATCCCTGCAGCTTTAATTAATGCTTCTGAAGTACATTAAAAATTTAGAAAGTTCAATAAGGCCATAATGCTTGAGTATTATTTGGGTTGTGTTAAGTATTAGTTTACTGTTGCTAATTTTAAAAACCATCTCTTGGTTCAGAGTATAGATTTTTTAAATTAATTTTACCTAAACTACAAATGTTTTGATAAATTAGACATTTAATTTTATTTTTACAACTAAGATGTAAAACATTTGTAATGGTTAACTTCATCTAAGTGTGATCAGGGAATTTCTTGAATTAATTTAATATTCTTTGTTGTTGTTTTGTTAATTCTTTTGTATAGCGTTGCTCCTATAGCATCCTCTGGGGACTCAGGTCCCAGTCTGTTTTGTGGAAATGTTTGGGGAGGGTTTATCTGGGAGAGGTTTCTATGCCAGGCGCTCGGCACAATTTCAGCTCAAGTGAAATTTCAAACTTAATATTCCAAATCTGCATCAGGATTCAAATTTGAGCCACCACAATTAAATAGTGATGCCTTTTCTACCTCCCAACCATATGTACCACATCATTGATAATCCTGGTGCAAACGAAAGGCCCATCAATTTTAACTTGTAGATTTTTTGTGTGATTTAAACTTATCAATGGATATACTTACACAATAAAATAGGTTTTGTAGACAAATTATACAATCTTAGTCATTCTTGGCTTAGTCAAGAATCCTTTCTGTTATGTTTATAAGTAGACATAAAGCTACTGTCAGCTTTATTGAAAGAAAAATTTAAGCAGATAGAAATAACTAAATTTTCTTTAATTAATTAATTAATTAATTGCACATTAAAATTTCTTCTTAAAATTGAAAAACAAGAAAAACATAAAAAATACTTTAAAAAAAACAACAAAGTTTATATTAAGTGTAATTGTATCAATTAGTTTGGATCAGTCATGTAATTGAATGTAAGATTGACCTAGACATATAAATCTGTGTGATTGAAATATTTTTACCAAATGTTTTTGTTTAGCTTTTAGCTTTCTCAATGCGCTATGATCCTATCACTTGTCTGGGCCAATTGTGAAAGGAAGAGGAAAGAAGGGGGTATCTTTGTGAATGTTTACATGATCATTTTTTAAATTCATTAAAAAAATGTTCACTTAGGGCTCAAGATTCCTTAAGGGGACTAATTCAACTTATACCACCACATCTTTTAAGTATGATTTATTTCCCTTGTTCAATATACCAAACAAAAAAATAATTTACCAATAATTAGTTAACTGATGGGTTAATTTTTTTAAATTGATTCTTGTTTTGTTAGGTAAAAGAAATAATTGTGCAAAATGTCAACTTGATCCGAGATTGGGTGTGGGAGAAATATTGTGTACAAACTTTTTACCAGACAGACAGAGTGAGTTAATATAAGCTTTGTAAAAATGGCCCGTATGTTGTTTTTTTATGACTAAGTAATCTTTTTTAAGCAAGTTATTGTATAAAATTCAAGTATATTTCTTTTTTATATGTAAATATAGGATTCATTGATTGCAAACTTGTTGCGGCTCATTCAAAAAATGAAGCCTAAACCCAAAAGTTTTGAAGAAGTAGAAAAAGAATTGGATACCAAAGATGATCCTGATTTGAAAAAAAAATTGTTTCCTGGATTAGCATTACCTAATGATCCAAATGTTCGAGTAAGTATTCTCTCAGTTTAATAGAATATTAGTTTCCACAGTAAATATTATCTTACTTTATTATTTAGTTATTGAGGTAAGTGGTACTCCTGCTTTTAATACTGTTTTGTGTATGTCTTATTATTATTATTATTTATATCTTTCTTCCCCATCAATTTGTTTTTAAAGAAAATGCTGGATGATGAAAATGGCTACTGCAGTGAAGAAGATAGCAGCTTGAAAAAGAAACATACTTCTCTGTTGGAAGAGGTTAAACCAAGCTCATCTAAAGAAGGAGATGCATCAATAGCTAACAACATGATGATGGAATTAGAGGCACTACTTGGTAGGGCTTCAAAGAAAGGTAGAGAAGGTGATCAGATGGAGAGAGAGAAAAAGAACAGAGACAGAAACCACAGAAGCCCTAGCCGTGACAGAAGTCGGAGTCGTGACAGGAATCGTAGTCATAGCCGAGAGAGGGATAGAAAAAAGTATGTTAAACAAATTGATTATTTATTTTATCATTCATTCTTAGTATTAGTTACTTCTCTTTTGTTTGTGTCAAGTATTTAGTATACAAGTGCTATAGTTGCAAAGAGTAAAAACAATATATTGGATGTTCAATGAAACTTGTATTTTAAATTCAGGAAAAGACGTCGCTCAAGAAGCAGGCAACGTTCTAGGAGCAGGTCACCACGAAGTCGGCATCGGCGTAGGAGTAATTCTCGGTCACGTAGTAGGGATAGAAGCAGAAGGAGCAAAGATCGCAATATTAGGGACTCAGACAAAGTTAAAGCAAAAGACAAATATAGTGATATCCCATTAGAGCCTTTAGTTGGTTCAGTAAGTAATAGACTAAACATTTGTCTTCATATTAAGTCTTACTTGCATTACACAATGTCTGTCATTAAAAAAAAAAAGCAACAATGGATAAAAATACAAAACTTATTTTTAGTTATCAAATTAAAAAATTCAACTTTGAAATTTTGTTGATTATCCACAGATCTATGAAGGTAAAATTACTTCCATTCTACCATTTGGTTGCTTTGTGCAGTTAGAGGGACTTCGTAAAAGGTGGGAAGGTCTTGTTCACATATCACAAGTAGGTCATTTCTTTTCCTTTTGTATTCAAGTTCATTTTTAAAACAAGTTTAAACATTTCAAACTAATCAAGTTTATATATTATGAACTCTTTATGTTGTGTCTGTTGTATTTATGTGTATTTTTCTGTTGTGTTGTCTTTCTATGAGAAAAGAGTCCTTGTAATCACAACAAATTTCTGTAAGGATCAATAAAGCAGTCTTAGTCTTAGTCTTATTATCATATAGGAGTCATACACTAACTCTTATTTTTATTATGTTTCTTGTATAATTTAGCTGCGCCGAGAGGGACGTGTAACCAATGTTGGTGATGTTGTTAGTAAAGGTCAGAAAGTCAAGGCCAAAGTTCTTTCTTTTACAGGCAACAAACCTAGTTTGTCCATTAAGGTACTGTGGTTTTAAAAGGACTTTCTAGATAGCTCATATATACAGTATATTTATTAATATATATCAAAAGCCATCAATTTTTGAGACATGATTTTATTTATGAATAAATATATGAATAAGGTTTACCAGGAGTTAATAAACAATTTTTGGATTTTAACTTGTACATTTTGATTTCTCTCTTTAGGATGTTGATCAGAAAACAGGAGAGGATTTAAATCCTGCGCGATCAGGTGTCGGAGGTGAAGTTAGAGTAGATGATAACATAGCTAGAAACCCTGATCGACCTAATACTCTACCATTGGTGGATGCTCCTGAGCTTGAAGATGAAAAATCTGAAATGAAGACATTTAAGCGATTATCCTCTCCTCAACGTTGGGAATTGAAACAGTTGATGGCTGCAGGATGCATTGATTATACAGATTTGCCTGACTTTGATGAAGAAACTGGACTTTTACCAAAGGAAGATGATTCTGGTATTAATTGCATTCTCATCTATTTTTTAAAAAAAAGTATATAGAGAGAGATAAATAGATAGATAGATACATATTAATACTACTAATGTAGTGGTAATGTAATATTGAGAAATTATTTTTTAGATGAAGATGTTGAGGTTGAAATGGTTGAGGAAGAACCTCCATTTTTGCGTGGTCATGGAAGACAGTGGGTTGAGCTCAGCCCAGTTAAAATTGTGAAGGTAAATCGTTTGTTCTTGCATGACTATATGGAAGAATAGATTGGAATGTGAATTGTTTTGAGTGGCTTTTAATTAGGTACTTTTATAATGCTACTTAGTCCACTATACCATAATAACACATAATAGGTGGTTAGAGTGATCAGCAGTTAGGTTCCAGCATTGTACAATCATGTTTGCTACCAAGCTTGATTATGTGTTGTTTACTAAGAAACTTCTAATGCCATGATCATCAAAATCTCATATATTTTTTAAAATGTCCCTAACTCTCCATTCCATTTTTTTTAAACGTCCTTATTTTTAAACCAATTTTAGATATTTCTAGTTTTTCTCAAAAGTTAAAGCGCTGTCATAGGTAAACCAGTTTGATTTCAATTTTTATTTTGTTGCTCAGCACTAAATTCAAGTTTGGAATTTTTCATCTTTCTTTGAAGTGCTTTCAAATTACTGTAAAGAAGGCATTTTAGCTTGCTAAGTTGTTTGAGTTTATGTCAATCTATCGTCTTACATATCATTTTTAAAATACTTGTTTTGAATAGAACCCTGATGGCTCCTTGGCGCAGTCAGCTATGATGGGAAATGCCTTACAAAAGGAAAGAAGAGAAATGAAACAGGCTCAAAGAGAAGCAGAGGTGAACTCAGTTCCCACTGTACTTAATAATGATTGGATTGATCCAATGCCAGAGGGTAAGTTAATTTTGTTCACTTATGTTTGTAAATATTTACTATATAATTTATTTTCATTGTATGCATAGTTAATAAATTTTTTGTGTGTGCATTATTATGAATTATTCTATTGTTAAGTGATTAAGTCGAATGCCATGTGAAAATTTTATGTCATTATTTTACAGATGGGGGACGTACACTAAATGCCAATATGAGAGGTGTAGGAATGGCCCCAAAAGAAGAGCCTGAATGGAAAAAACATATTAGTGGTGGAGCTAAGGCCTCCTATGGCAAGAAAGAAAAGAAGTCCATTATTGAACAAAGACAAAGTTTGCCAATCTACAAATTAAAAGATGACTTGCTAAAGGTACACTCTCACTTAATAGTTAATATTTGTATCTTTTATTTCATTTCTGACTTCAACATAATTAGATGAATAATGAAATGAAAAACATTATTTTTATAGATTACATCATGTGGTATTAATTAATCTTTGTTAATAAACCAGCCAAGATGTATCAAATGAATTTAACTTTTTTCAAATCACATTTATTTGAAAAAGTAAAGTACTGTGTAGAATGTGGAAGTTTTGTTTTCATATTTTTCATCCTCTGCTCACGTCACATTTATATTCATTATCACTTGCAGGCAGTATCAGACAACCAAATTCTAATTGTAATTGGTGAAACAGGCTCTGGAAAGACAACCCAAATTACACAGTATCTTGCTGAGGCTGGCTACACAACAAAAGGAAAAATTGGTTGCACACAACCCAGGAGAGTTGCTGCAATGTCAGTGGCCAAAAGAGTTTCAGAAGAGTTTGGATGTCGTTTAGGTCAAGAGGTAAGTTGACAAATAATTCTATTGTAATTCATTATGTTTAGATATTAGAAATTTGGTTTAAAAAAATTACGTTTTATAGGATGCAGTTTAAATGTTTTACAGAATGAACATTTGCAGTTAAAATTTTCTGGATATTAAATAATTGTATCTGAGGAGTTGTTTTTTTTTCACTTAATCATCAAATTCTTCTTTGTGACAGAAAATATTAAACATTTTTTTTTTAGGTTGGTTATACTATTCGTTTTGAGGACTGTACCAGTGCTGAAACTAAAATTAAGTACATGACAGATGGTATGTTACTCAGAGAATGTTTGATAGATGGAGATTTGACACAGTACGCGGTCATTATGTTGGATGAGGCTCATGAGAGAACAATTCATACTGATGTTTTGTTTGGTCTATTGAAACAGGTATCTTATATTTTGCATTTATTAGACATCATATATTGCAAAATATTTTATCTTCATGTATTTTTTTTTAATAGTTTTTAGTATTAATTCAAGGTATATTAAATGTCTATTAATTTAAATCATATTTGACTACCATTTATACATTCAAAATGTTCTTTCAGGCTGTAAAAAAAAGATCAGATTTGAAACTCATTGTTACTTCTGCTACTTTGGATGCAGTCAAATTTTCACAATACTTTTATGAAGCTGTAAGTTAATCAAACATTTATTTTCTTCAGTTTTGATAGCTCATCAACAGCAATGCTCTTTCGACTAATAAATGATTTGTTGCTATCTGTAAGTCCAAGTAATTAGTATAGACAAACATATTTTCTAAGCAGTTGTGTTTAAAACAAAAAGTTTAATTGCTGAAGACTTCATTAGTTGAAATTTTATTTAATTTGCATGGTTTCGTAATATTGTATTACAAAGCAAAATAAAACCTTTCCATTCTACAGCCCATCTTTACTATTCCTGGACGAACTTATCCAGTGGCTATACTTTATACAAAGGAAGCAGAAACAGATTACTTGGATGCTTCTCTTATCACTGTGATGCAAATTCATTTAACAGAACCACCAGGTACAGTAATTCAGTAATGAAAAGATTTTTGTTGTTCTTGGTATTAATTTTAAACATGTTTGTAACAAAAATGTGCCTACCTTCATCAGGGGATATACTTTTATTCTTGACTGGTCAAGAAGAGATTGACACAGCTTGTGAGATTCTGTATGAACGAATGAAAGCACTGGGCCCTGAAGTTCCAGATCTGATCATTCTTCCAGTCTACAGTGCTTTACCTTCGGAGATGCAGACACGAATTTTTGAGCCTGCTCCACCTGGGTCCAGAAAGGTATACATCTTTTACATCTAAATTTTATTTTATTTCTCAATTTTGTAATGTTTTCAAATCAAATAGTTGAAAAGTTATTGATTCAAAATCATTTTGCTAAATGCTAATGCATTTTCTATGGTTCCCGGTCACTTCATCCCCGGTCATTTCATCCCCTGTCATTTCATCCCCCGGTCATTTCATCCCGTTTTTTTCATCATCTGAACATTTTATCTAACAAATAGTAATTGTAAGAATCATGAAATGAGGAATATTTAATATATTCATTTTTTATTTAAATGACAAAAAGTGTAACATATTATGTAAGAATAAAATTCCAATTAAATAAACTATAAAAATTTAACATGTATAAATATAGAGGTAATGTAAAAATGTGTTATCCTGATATGGGTGAAGTCAGCCTTTATTAGAAAAAAAAAAAATAAAACCATATTTCAAGGCTAAGAATGATGCGCTCAATTTCAAGAAAGAGCGATTGAAAAATAAAATAAAGTGAAACATGGTCGTACTTCCACCACACCTTGGCCTTTGATGACAAGTTATCAGCGGCATTTACAATATATTATAAGATTTCTCATGAATGCATAGTGGAAGAGGAAACACTATAAACGCATTAGTAACATATCAAAAAATATCAAAAAGCATTCTACATAATCTTATTTATATATTAGATGAAATGAGGACTTAAAGTCAAAGCCTTAACATCACAATGAAACAATGATAAAAGAAAAATTTTTAACTGGGGATGAAATAACCGGGGGATGAAATGACCGGTCACCATTTTCTATAGATCTCTAACCAATAATAAATGTATAATGTATTTTTTCTATAGTAAATTTAGTGAAGTTTTCTATTTTTCTATGAAAGATTATTTCAGCATGTATTTTGACATTTATTTTTCTATATCAGGTGATCATTGCTACAAACATTGCTGAAACATCATTGACTATTGATGGTATTTACTATGTGGTTGATCCAGGTTTTGTGAAACAAAATGTGTACAATTCAAAGACAGGAATGGACCAACTTATAGTCACTCCTATTTCTCAGGTAATGGATTCCTTCCTCATTGTTTACCTTATATGTCATCCATTTCTAATCAGATGTGCTAATACTTTAACAAAAATAGATTTAGTTATTGTAGACTAAAGGAAGAATATCATATAGTCTTTTTTTTTTTTTAATAACATCAGGTTCAATTTTTTTTAATCAATGCTTTAAAAAAAATTGAATTTGTTCAAATCATTATCCTGCTATTTTTTTGTCCTTTTTTTTTCTCCTTTGGTATTTAAATAGTATCAGGATTAAGGTTTTAACTTTTTAAGCAATACTATTTTTGTATGTATTATTGCATGTATTTTTCAACTTAAGTAGTCACTTTTTATTGAAATATTTTTTTTCATCTGTATTGTAATTCGGGCTCTCTATAAGTCCTAATAATAACCTTTTGAGGTTATTGTATGGAGTGCTCATTGTTATTTATTCATTTCAATGGATAATAAATCTCATTAGGCTTTTGCTCTTGAAAATATAATGCTATGAAGGAAAACAAAGTATTGCTCTAAATTTGATGATCTGTGAAATAGCACCTATATCCCTTAGGGCTTGTCCATCCCATGCTAATGCTAATTATATACATTTCTGTCAGAACATATGTTCATATTACTTTATGTTTCAGGCACAAGCTAAACAAAGAGCAGGCCGTGCTGGACGCACAGGTCCTGGAAAGTGCTACCGTTTGTATACAGAACGTGCCTACAGAGATGAGATGTTATCCACAAATGTCCCAGAAATTCAACGCACAAATTTGGCTTCTACTGTACTCAGTTTGAAAGCTATGGGCATCAATGATTTGTTGTCTTTTGATTTCATGGATGCCCCGCCCATGCAAACTTTAATTTCTGCCATGGAACAGCTGCATGCCCTGAGTGCACTTGATGATGAAGGTCTGCTTACTCGATTAGGAAGAAGGGTAAGATCATGATGTAGTGACTGGGGAAGAAATTGAAGGGTTAGATCATGATGTAGTGACTGGGGAAGAAATTGAAGGGTAAGATCTTGATGTAGTGACTGGGGAAGAAATTAAGGAAATGATCTCAATATAACAAGTTCATTGTTTTTTCTTCTTCTTTCTTAATTAAGCTACAGTATAACCAGCCACAGCTAATTGTAACTTAATTTTGCCAAAAGTACAAAACATAAAGTTCTGGTTTTCCTGCAAGCTTGAATTATAATTTGCTTCAATCATTCCAGTGCTGTAAAAGGCTATAGAATAAAGTTATCTATATAATCTGCAGATCTTACACTTCACTCTGCACATTATATCTACACAGCTCCACTGTTTAATCAATTAAACCAATATGCTGATAGATCACCTGTGCACACTTTACTTTTAAAATGTATCAACCTGTTTTTATTTATCTTGGCAATATCTAGACTTCTGTCATTTTTTATAGTGTTTCTGGATTGATTCTGTACATCTTATACACACAAAAAAGCAATCAATTATTTTCATCAGTTGCATGGAAAGGGGGAACTTTAGTGTTAATGTTATGACCATAGATAATGTTGATACTCTTCCTTCTACAAGCAGCTTATAACAAACCAGTGTAGAGATAGTGTATCTTAGATTTCAATCTGAAAATGCAAGTGAAATTGTTTGCTTGACATTAATGTTCATTTTAACTGCAAATTATCATTATGATTGTATTTGGTTAAAAAATATGTTCAGAAACTGTTTTAATATTTTATATTTTTTTATTGATAGATGGCAGAGTTTCCTCTGGAGCCGATGTTATCCAAAATGTTAATCATGTCAGTACACCTGGCCTGCAGTGATGAGATATTAACCATTGTTTCTATGCTCAGTGTTCAAAATGTCTTTTACAGGCCTAAGGTTTGTAGCATTTCCTTTGATTGCTGTTAAATATTACTTATTATTAAACTTGAAATAAACAATTAGTGCAATTATGTAAGTATAACATATCATACATAAACACAAGAAAGTTACAAATACAAGTAAATGAGAAATGTTTGTATTCTAGGACAAGCAAGCTGTGGCAGATTCCAAGAAAGCAAAGTTTCATCAGGCTGAAGGAGATCATTTAACTCTCCTTGCTGTGTATAACTCTTGGAAAAACAATAAATTCTCCAGTCCCTGGTGCTATGAAAATTTTGTTCAGATTCGAACTTTGAAGAGAGCACAAGATGTTAGGAAACAGATGTTGGGCATTATGGACAGGTAGGACATTTTTTTATTGAATATTTTGGTCAGCAATTGTCTTGTTGCAGACAATCCAATGTTAGTTTAGCTACAGAATTAGGTCTGTCAATGGTATAAGAATGTTAAACTAGAGAAAATTAACTTTTTATAGCCTAATCCTTTCTTGTGGGTATTTGGCTTATTGGAGTTCAGCTTTAACACTTAGTGTTTTCTGTTTCTGAAACTATTTCTTTGGTATAATTTTGTTCTTCTCCTAAAGGCACAAACTGGATGTTGTCTCCTGTGGTAAAAATACTGTGCGTGTACAAAAAGCTATTTGCTCTGGCTTTTTCCGTAATGCTGCCAAAAAGGATCCTCAGGAAGGTTACAAAACCATTGTTGACAGTCAAGTTGTTTACATTCATCCATCGAGTGCCCTTTTCAACCGACAGCCTGATTGGTAAATATTGGAAAACTACCTATTTGTAATTTAGATAAGGACATTACAATGATGTTATAGTTTATTACCAAGGCAAAAAAAAACACACAAAAAAAAACTCAACTATCACAAGTTTTTTGTTTTTTTTATATATATATATATTTTATTTTCTGATTTGTGTGTGCGATGCATTTTTTTTTTCATATTTAAGTATTTGATCATTGCATTCTTTTAAAACAAGAAATTGTATCCATCTTTATAATTCCTGAAATTTCTCTCTCTCTCTCTCTTAGGGTTATTTACCATGAATTGGTTTTGACAACAAAAGAGTACATGAGAGAAGTGACAGCAATTGATCCTAGGTGGCTAGTGGAGTTTGCTCCCAAGTTCTTTAAACACAGTGATCCTACCAAACTCTCCAAACAAAAGAAGCAACAGAAAATTGAACCTCTATACAACAAATATGAAGAACCCAATTCTTGGCGTATTTCCAGAGCTTTTAGGAAATTCCACACTAAAGTTACATTTTAAGACAGTATGGAAACTACTAACATTTGTTTCATATACAATAGAACTTTTTTTTTTTTTTTGTATGTTAGATTTTAACTTTGTAAACAAAAAAACACACAAAAAAGCCTACTGTACTATAGTTTGTAAATTGTTTTTTCAAATAAATCTGATTATAATACACATGAGTTGTTATCTTTTCATTTTACCTTAGGATTGTGATATTGATTTTATTTGACTATTATAATAGTTGCTTCTAGAACTATAATAAAAGTTTCCTTAGAAAAAAATGTTAAATCTAATTGGCAACAAAATTGATTTTTATATGGAAACTACATCAATGTTAATTATGTCTACATTGATTTTTTTTTTAAAGAATCTATAATTAATTACTGTAAAACTTTTACTTAAGTTACAAAATGTACACTTTACATAAAACTCTCCAAAAAGCATCTTCAAAACTAATTGTTCCTTCTTTCAAACCACAAGTTTAGCCCTATTTAAATATTTTACTTAGATGTAATAAACAAACATCATAATTATTCATCTCCTGTATGTAAAAAGTAAGATATTTGTACATTTACTTAAGTAACTTATAGTAATAACTGCTTTCAACTACTTAACAAAAAAAGTATATGCTTAGCAATCCTTTTAAAAAATATTGTTGACTTACAACCTACAGGTACTCAAATATTTTAGCTGTAGCTATTTCAAAGTCATTTTAAATTAATTTGGTATTCATCATGTAAATTTACGTTTTAAAAGGCATCAAATTTCTGAACTTTACTGTAACATTGAATTTAATTAAACTCATGATAGATTTACTGGAGAGCATCTGTTTAGTTCAGAGCTAAAATAAACCATCTGTATGTGTAGTGCAATGGGATTTTTTTTATTTCATCAGGATTTGTAAATATCCTTACAAAAAGTTAATCTTCAATTCTTACAAATTACTTTTCAGTTAAACATTTTATTGCGTTCAAAAGAAAAAAAAAGTACTAATATACAACCATTACCATTAATTTTCTTCTTGAAGTGATTTTTTAAAAATACATTGATCACATTATGGCTTTCATTAATGTGCTGAGGAGAAAAAAAATATTTGTGTATACAGTGTTAATAATGCTTTGCCTTGGTCTTGGAACATTCTTCTTTCAACCATTGGATCCTACAAGGCTTAAGTACCTACAATATCTGGCTTCTGCTAAAGCATATAGGGACAATTTGAGATTTCATTTATTCAAAAACAGAAATACATCTGTAGAAGAATCATTAATCGCTGCTCTGTTGCAATCTGAGGATGCTGAAATAGAGGCCTCTGAGAAAGAAGATGTACCTGAAATGTTGCTCATCAAAGAACCTCCAAAAAATGTTTCAGGTGTGGACATTGGTAATTTAGGACAGAATAAAAGTCAGGTAGTGGAATCCAGTCCTTATGATCCAGACTATTATGAAATGACATTCCCACATTGGTATAACAGCTCTGAAAAAATTGTGGCAAGTTTTGCCAGATATCATCATCTTGACAGAATTCATTTCTGGGGTGCTGCACACAATGATCGCTTCAGACCTCATGAAAATGCTCTGTTTGCGATTCGACGTTATCAGTCACCATGGCTTCTACAGTTTCGTCCACCCGTCCCATTACCTCTTGTTGGTAATGTATGTCAAGGGACTCCTCCTTTTTTACTTATTATTATTCCATCAATGCCCAGAAATCGAATTGGACGAATGGCCATTAGGAAAACATGGGGAAGTGTAGGCCACACAGGTTCATGGCCAAATGGAAAAATCAATGCCAAAGTTCAGATTTTGTTTGTCATGGGACATGAAGTCACTTCACCGAGATTTGACCCAATTATTAGACAAGAAATAGAAGAGTTTAAAGACATTTTGCAATTCGACATGACTGAAGATTACAGAAAACTTACTATTAAAATGCTTGGAACTCTTCGATGGGTGAATGATAACTGTAGAGGATTGGGATTTTTCTTGAAAGCAGATGAAGATACTTTTGTAAATATTCCAGTATTTGTAGATTTCTTACTGCTTAATCAAAATTATTTATGGAAAACTGTTCTAGGCACAATGTATAATGCTCCTTATGTTAGACGATGGGGAAAGTGGAGCTTGTCAATTTTAGAGTATCCTTTTGAACGTTTTCCATCTTATGCTTCTGGAAGCTCTTACCTGATATCTGGAGGGGCCATTGATGACCTGCTGAAAGCCTCAGAGTTTTTTATTCCTATTGCCATTGAAGATGCATTTATTACTGGAATTTTGCCCAAGTCATCAGGGATAAGACGCTATCATACCCCAGCGATGTCTGTGATGGGGGAAGTGAGTTATCTAAAGAGTAACCCTTCAATGTGTGATTTCTTAAGCTCCCGTCTGGCTATCACAGATTGCACCAATGAAATTTTTGATAGAATATGGTTAGCACAACAGATAAACTATTGTAGACAAAATGAAAGATGGGGTCTTGAAGACATTGCTGATAAATGGGCATTTAAGAGGCCAAGCAATTAAAAAGCTTACACTATATCATGGTGGTGAAAAAAAAAGTGTCATTTAAAAAGAAGCAAAGTGAATGAATTAAAGTAAATTGTTATATTTTTATGGATATTTTTAAAGTTGAGAATGGTTGAGATTTAATTTTGTTTTCAAAATCATTAGACCATATAGAAGTGTATTCTAATTATTTAAAGGGAAAATTATCAGTGTTTAGAAGTAACAGAAAAAAAGTAGGCCTCCAAGCCAATATTGTTAGGATGTTCAAATTAAATAATAAAAAAAAATAATTATAATACTGCTATTGTTTTTCAAAAAGAATTTTCATCTCAAGATGGAAAAGGCTGGCAACAGCAATTGTTGTTTAAGTTGGCCTGGAAGCCAATCTTGTCCTGATGTTCACATTAAATTTATTTATTTTTGTTAAATTAATTATATATTTTTTTAAATATAATTTCTTTTTCAAGATGTTTAGGGTTGGCAACAGCAATTGTTGTTTAAGTTGGTCTGAAGCCAATCTTGTCCTGATGTTCACATTAAATTTATTAATTTTTGTTTTAAATTGAATTTTCATATCAAGATGTTGAGGTTTGGCAACAACGATTGTTGGCTCATATTTTTCTCATAACCAACTTACATAAGTTCATCTTCTTTTACATCTACATCAACTTTTACATAAATAAAAAAATCACTACTTTATCAGATTCTCATTGGTCAGTACAAGCGACTCTTTATAACATGTCGATAGCTTTTTAGCAGTAACTTTTCACATAAGCTTATACACAAATTTATCAAGAATAAATGTTGAATCCAATACCTTTGGGATCATTCATGAATATATGTATAGCTCCTCCTTCATGATCGTAGATGAGCACATTTCTCATATCCTATGGACTAAAGATGACTGTAAAGTCCAATCCTCACTTTAAAATGCTGGCCGCATATATGGCATGGGTAGGTTTGGTCAGTTGGAGATACATATATAAATAGAAAAAAAAACTATATGGAGAGCTAGGCTCCTTGATTTGGAAACCACTGCGCAGTCCATCTCATATATTGGTCTAGTCATCTTTACGCTCCAACATAATAATGAGAACGAGGAAGAAGAAGAAAAACATGTATTTGAATAAATAGGCGTATCATCCTAAAATAAGAAAAATTTAATTATGCTAGGCAGCGTAATCCCAATTTGTAATTTTAATAATTCTGTAGGTTAAGATTTTTTTCTTGGATGCTGAAAATAACTTTTTAAATAACACTGCAGCAGTCTGTAATTCTCGAAAAGCACTCCACTACAAGATAACTGATGTAGCCTACTCTCCACAAGCACAAGAATCCATCATTTTTCAAAACAAATGATACCTACTAACATTACTATGTTAAAAAAGTGATTTTTTCATATTAATATGACATACATTTTGTTTTGATATGTTATGTTTTGATATGTTATGAGTCAAATTCCAACTACAGCTTATCTAGTAAATGCTAATGCTTGGAAAAAAAAGGGAAATGAAACGACTGACTGAGAAAAGTATCTTTTTTTTTTAAATATAAAACCATAAACTCTAAACAGGAAAGCTTGCACAAAACTGCATAAAATTACGTGTTATTGTAGTTCAAGCTTAAAATACAAACTTAATAAAGTAAGAAATGTTAACCACGGTTAGTTTCAAATTAGCAATTATTTAGCATGTACAAGGCAAATGAGAGTATATAATTTCAAATAAGAAACTGTTATGTTACTCGAAGGACATTGACTTTGTTACCAATATTTCTAATGAACAGTGGAAGACAGATTTCTTATTCTGGATAACAACTATTGCAATGCAATTTCTACAAGCAAGCTAAAGAAAACAGGTTTTGACATTTTCCTTTGCTGAAAGAGGAAACTATTTCTAGTGAAATGACTAAAAGTACAACACTTATTAAGATTCCTTAACTATGCAATTTATAAAAGCAAATTTTAAGACGTCATGAGCCAGTTTTCAATACCTTCAGTTCACCACTTAGTGAAGAAGCTGATTCTGCTCCAGAGGACATACCTCCAAACAAAGAGACGTTTCAGTCAGTACTTCCACAGGAGTCTAATGGGTGCCAGAAGCTGTTCACACTATTTATGTACATATACATCTGTTCTTCTAATCTTACATGTTGGAGGTTTAACTGAGATTAACCGCGCAGTGGCTTCCAGATCAGGCAGTTCTCAGAATAGCTTTTGTTCTATAGGAGGGCTTTGTGGCCAGAGTCTTTTTCTTGATTTAGTATGCAGCGTTGAAGGACATGGTCAGCCATCTCTGGTGTTGCTCCACAAGGGTAGGTTTAGCTCGTTCCAATATTTAACTTCCGGAACATACATTGTCTCATTTGTGTGGAAACTAAACAAGCATAATCACTGGTCGACGTTGACTGATTGTATTTTGACAGTAGTCACAAGCGTAACAGCTAGTAAGCTAGTTCTACAGTTTCGGAACATTATGCACGAGTGTAAAAAGTAAAATACTACACATTAAGTACAACTGTATATTTGTGATATAAAAAGGCAACAAAATTTGTTAAAAAATCGTAAAATTGGCTTCAAAAATTAATTGCTAACTCGTGTCGTAATTCCTCAAGTGGTGTGGAAGCAAAAAAGAAACATGAATATAATACAGTGTACATTTAAAAGGCATTTTCACAGTTAGCAAGCGTATCTTTTTTCTAAGTTGTGTGTGTGTATATATATATATATGTGCAGCCCGCCATTCCCATTTTTTTTTTAAATGCGGCCCTCGATACAAAAAGGTTGCCCACCCCTGATTTAGGACAATGTAATAGTTCTGTAATTTAATAAATTGTAAGTGTCCTAGTTGTAAAGCTGTTGCTTTTTTAATATAAATTTTTTGTTGTACCCCCTTACCAGTGTAAGCTTGTTGAAATGTTCTAAGATATATCAAACTGCAGAAATGTTTTTATATGAACCAATAAAGAAATGTACACATTGTCATCATAAACATTGTCATGAGTCTTGCTGATCAATATACAAAATGTTGTACAATTTGTCTACTCCTTGCTGAATGTATACTTGTATTTCTACATTGGACAAGTTGAAAGTTTGACACTTTTAATGAACATAACCTGGAACTATTATTCACTATAAAGATATAATAAAGGAGACAGAATAAGCTAAGACTATAAAGTAAAAAAAAACACCAACAAACATTGAATGCTGATTGCATAACAGCATGCATGCTTTAATACCAATCTTTCAATATAAACATTATATTAATTAGTTCATAATGAGAAAGACTCAAGAAAATTCATTTCATAGTCAATAAAAGATGCCAATTATAAACATAATTCAGCATAAGTTTTGCTTTAAAGAAACAGAAACAAATAAATTAATTAAAAATATCTAAGTGATTGATATTTTAATAAAAAACATTATAAACTATAACTTTGTTGAACATAAAAACAAAACAAATGTTCGGTTGGACTAGATATTTTCTTTCTTGTCAATGAACCAAATACTATACCACATAAGGAGGTCTCTAGAAAATGCTACCTATGTTTAAAAACAAAATCAAAATGACACATTTTTCACTAAGCTCAAATTAGTGATATTAGAAAAAATATAATTATTTCAATGGTATGTAATGCAAAATGATCACTAGCTGATATTTTTGTTAAAAAGTAAAACTAATGATAATGAAACAAAACATTGTTAATGAAAAGGACTATGGGAAACAGGAGGATCATGCCAACTTATTTATGTAATTATCAATAGAATTTAAAGAAACAGAACACAACAAATAACACCATGACCCCAGAACAACACAAGTAAACCCCATTACCAAATAAACTTAAATGTTGTTCTTTTGTAACATGTTTGTGTCTACAAAAACACATTTACTGTGCATGTGTAAAAAAAACAACTGCTTAAAAAAAATTAACTAATTTTTAAAAGATTCATAACCTATCCATCAAATGAACTGTAATTGAAATGTTGAACTTAGAGCTAACCCTATATGCCAATTTAAATTTCATTTATTTTTCCTAGTAAAGATTCATATTCATTACAAACATACATGGTAAACTTAGATTGTAAGAAATTTAATGAACAAACTACTTACTTAAATTATAATTAAAAAGTAGAAAGATCTTGACATGACTCATGTCTAGATACATGAGCATTTTGGTTTCATCAATCAGCTAACAAATAGTTATGTTTTTTTTTTTATTATTAAAAGATCAAACAGGATAATTTCACAAATTTAAATTGAATTCTAAGATTGTAAGTAAAAATAAAAAAAAAAAAAATCATTTTTGTCTTCAACAATGTAAATAATGATCTTGAAATTTAATATGTACAGTGAAAATGCCTATTTATAAAGATAATCTGCATTCTTCAGCAATAAGGATAATGAAAATGAACTATACATGTTATTTTGTAATTGAAGGACATGAGAATAATTGTTTGAAAAATTCATTTCCATTCATTTATGAACACCAATTATGTTCTTGTTTCATTCATTGCAATATAAAATTACTTCTACAAACAGAATGTGACTGAAAGATAACTATGTTCAACAGATACTACTTCCTTTTGGAAACTTTCACCCACACTTCATCAAGTGGATGTGTTACCAAGCCATACACAGGTTGGGCTACTTGATCATCACATAGGCTGACTTCAAATCTGATTTAAGAATTAAGTGGAAAATATCTTTTAAAAAGGGTTATTATTTCATAGATTTGAACAATCAAAGTCTACCTACGTCATTAGTCTGTCTTACTACGTCATTACTTTTACCGTCGCTAAAACAATACACAATATATTTATCTAACAAAACTAACCTACTCTCTAAACTAGTACATAACAATCAGCTAGAACTCTCAAAAGAACTTTATTTACCTTCTTAATAAGGTGCTAAGTAACACAGAGGACTCCATATAAGCAAACTTGTACCCTGGACATTTGCGTTTACCAGCAAAACCAAAAGGACTAAATGCATATGGGGATCTGTTTTTGCTTTGCTCAACGCTGAAGCGATCTGGATCAAATCTGAACAGAAAAAAAGAAGAGGTGCACAATGTATCAGGTTTAACATTGGAATAAAATAACTTTTAAAAAAAGTTTAAATGATCTCATAGCAGTAATATAATGAAGACAAAATTTACTTGTTAGGTAATGGCCAAAGTGTTTCATCTTGAAGTACCACACCTAGAGCCTGAATCACTGGAGTCTAGAAAATCAATTGAAATACAATTAGCTACAATATACTTACATTACAACATTATTTAGGACAATAATATCAAATATTGTAGAATTGAAATCCTTTCTTTTGTTGATAGGTTACTTAAGGAAAAAAAAAAACTACATGATTTGTTACAATAAAGTGAAAGTGTAAGATATTTGTACTCTTATCTTATATAATACAGACGTTACTTCAAAAAAGAAGATGATTACGTCCTACGCGTCATGCATTTAGTCATGCATATTAATCAATGACTTAAATTCTGCCAAGTCACTGGTTTTCCTGGCTAGCTCAGGCAACCCATTCCATGCTCTAATAGCACTAGGGAAGAAGGAGTATTTGTACAAATTTGTCCTAGCATATGGGACGAGGAATGTGCCTTTATCTTTGTGTCTTTCAGAGTATTTTATTAAATTTTGTTTTTGTATTTGAAGATTATGGTTCAGTGTTTTATGTATTATTGCTACTTTACTTTTGAGCCTTCTGTCCTGAAGGCTTTCTAAATTTAGTGATTTTACTAAAGGTGTTACTCTAGTCAAATGTGAATATTCGTTTGTTATGAATCGCACTGCTCTATTTTGTGTCTGTTCTAGTTTCTTAATGTTTTCTTGAGTTGAGGGGTCCCAAACAGAAGATGCATATTCTATTATTGGCCTAACCAAGGTTAAATAACTCTAACAATAATAACTTATATTAATGTAGGATTTAACTTGCTTTAACAAAATATCTTATGTTCTTTAGAGTGGTTTAAAATAGTATTTATTTATGACATTACATAGAACATATTGATTATTTTTTCTAGCCTTTCAATTTTTATTATGTAATAAAAAAGAACAGACTATATTGGGCAGGTCACCTTGAAAGAATGTCAGAGAACAGATGGGCAAAAATTGTATACTAGCAAAAAAACAAAAGGCAGGCAACCCAAAGGCAGACCACAAATGGATTGATGATGTGGAGGCAGATCTACAACAACCTATTGTGGAGATGTAAGGCTTAGGAGAGATCCGAATGGAGGGATGTCTGAGGCAAGCCAGAGCCCTCAGTGGGGTGTTGCGCCACTAGGATGGATGGATGGATTTCATTTCATTGATCAAAATGCAAGAAAAAAAAAGATTACATTTTTAGGAACTTTGTGGCCACCCAACTCTGTATCAAAATCCTGACACCTAGCAGTCCATGGAGTGATAACAGCACAGCGAAGAGTCTCATTTATAACTTGATTCAAATAACTGAAGAGAATACAAAGTATGTTAAAGCATAAAACTGATTGATCTTAAGCGCAGCAGTATGGCAATACAATGTAAAGTTGATGCTGAAGTCAGGGTGCCCATTATTTTTTAAACCATAATCTGAAATTGAATCCTGAAAATTCTGTAAGACCCTGAAATCATGGATTACATCATTTAAAAAAAAATGAAACCCATAGTCCAAATTTTACTTTGATCTTTGATAAAAAGAATGTTGCAATCAAAAGCACATGTTAAAAGCATTTCTCAAATTGTAGGGCATATTCTTTGACAAAGGGGGCATACATTTATTTTTCAAGAAACAAATAATCTGTTGTATATACACTGTAGTTATGTATACTTTTTTTTTAGAGGTCATGCAACAAAATTTTTTTGAAGAAAACATTTCAATATGTGTTCCTTAAGGCAATGCTACTCAACTTTATTATGTCAGACAGTCAAATTTCTCTACATCATTCTCATGATGACTTTAGTGCAACTAAGAATGAGCACATAAGAATGCCTTGCTTAACATGACAATGATGTAATGATTATCACACACAGTTCAAACATATTGTAATGACCATGTTCTGTAGTGACTCTATGGCTGCGCACCAGTGCACTATAAAGAGACTAAATGAATGGAAAGAAAGGAAGAGGAAGTGTGATGATTTTAGACCAAATTGATCAAATGGTGTTGCAAGTAAAAGGAGGAATAGACTGGTTGGTGAAGAAGCAGTTGTCTGTAGACTCTTTGATGAAGAAGAAGTTGCATGGTCAGGAATGTGGCTGCACCAACAGTGGTGACGAAGACGCTGGGGATTGGAGCGTTGTCTGTGACTGTGTTGTGGGCAAGTCTTGTAGGTGTGACTTTCAAGACGAGAAATGTGACAACGATTGCTGCAACGCTCTCAATGGTATGTATCAAATCGATAGGAAAGAGACAAATGGAGAAACAAGAGAAGTCTGTTATGTGCCTCAACCTTTTGTTCCTGATATACCTACAACAAGTACCTCAATGAACCGGACAGATCAAGCCTGTTACTGTGGACCTTTAAGATCTTTGCCTATCTGCAGGTGCTGATGAGGGAAATTTGAAGCTCGACAACTGCAACCAGAAGTTTAGCATGAACTGTATGGATGGTGCATCACACAGAGAATTTAGATGCCAAGAAAACCACCAACAAAGCAGGTGTACTTTTGCCATCATCATCGACATTGGCATAGACGAATGTCAGTCAATCCAGGCTAAATCTGAGTTTTCAAGAGGAAGACATCTTCAACTTGAAGGGACTTATCTCCTAGATGTGAGACTGTTAGCTGAGGATGACCACAGCGCATTGGACTTTGTTTCCAATGTGGCTGCATGTGAACCTGCAGCTCTCTTGGGAGGCGTCTGTTGGGAGGGTCTGCTGAAGCAGCATATCCAATCAACAACTGTGTTGACGAAAACAGTGCTCGACACTATCTCTCTATGTGTCAAACGATCACATCATCATCTCAAGAACAGACTGGTCAACTGGAAGAAGAGAAAGTGACGGACGCAGAGAATAGTGTAGATGACTTCATGGGGAACAAGTTCTGTGCCATTCGTGGCTCCCACAGATCGACCTCCACCTGAACTGTCAAACCTCCACTGCACTGTTGTGAACCTGTCTCTTTTCAGGACAAAAAGTGCTAAGAAGCGGGCGATGTTATAAGCCTACCACGCACATTGTCATCCAAGATAGTGCAGAAGGTGCGCACTATTAGATACTAGACTGAGAAGGATGTTGACATTAGGAAGAAGATAAGGGAGTTCCGCCCAAGTCTAGAGCTGATGAAGATGCTGTGCTCAAGGCAGACGATGTTTTAATTATGTGTGAAGTCCCCATGTAAATAAACATATACATCTTGTTGAGTTGCCTCCCTTAAATTATGAATATGTACACTACATGCACTTCAAATGACTCTCAGTTTCAGCACTTCTTACCTTCTTTGAAGCATAGAGCAATTTAATTTTTAAATTTAAGATGACAATTGCACTACAGACACCAGAGGAATGCATTACTGCTGTTCAGAATGTAGGAAAATACTTGATGCTAGGGAATGGCCCTGGATCCTGCTGTAGGAAAGTTTGCCTAGGCTCCTTAAGGAAAAGGGAGCACAAACATAAATTTTACGGTGTAAAAACATCAAGCTGACATTCTAACCACTCTGCTAGTGAAGTGCATATGACAATGAAGATTGTATAGTCATCTATTGTTTGTTTCAAAATTACTTGTAAGTGGTAATCGATAAAGGGGACTAATACCACCACCTCAGCCAAGTGCTATTTCTTTCCCTTGTTTGAGGTACAAAGCAAAATAATTAATTACCAATAGCCAAAAGTTAATTAACTAATTAATTTTAATTAAGTTAATTTTTTTTATTGATCCTTGTGTTGTCAGGTAAAAGAAATAATTGTTCAAAATTTCATTTTCATCCAAGAATGAGTGTCAAAGAAATAACGTGTACAAACTTTTTACCAGACAGATAGAGTGAGTTTATATAAGCTTAGTAAATATATACATATATTTTTATATATATAGTTACCTTAGCTGCCCATATGTTTTATTATCAACTTCATCTTTGTCCCCAAGAACTTTCACTATTTCTGAGTACAGTTTAGTTTGTATATCCTTGTGTGTGGCCAAAAAGTAGATACACCAGGTAAGTACTGTGGAGAAAAGTATATTTAACAGTGAGCATCATATTAATTTAATAAATAAAAAAAGAAATTCATATATATATCTATAAAAGAATTTGATCAATATTCTAAAAATCTATTAGTGTTTAATAAAAAGACAATGTCATGGTACATACAGACACAAGTAAAAGTCATAATTTGAGGTGGATGAATTCAAAGCAGTTAACTCACAATTTGCTGTAGTGTGAAATGCCTCTACTAAATATGTGATGATGTCACTACTTATGATTTCCTCAGATGTATTCAACTGTACAATTTCATCAAGGAGAAGATGGCCTTTCTTTTGTGCAGCGCGAAGATCCACAATTTTTTTGACAGTACTTTTTAAATAGTTAACAGCTGCCATTAAAAATGTAAACGGAATGTTATTTTCTTAGCATTTGGATAAGCATTCTTAAAAAGCAAAGTAAGTAACTATAAATAACTAATAAATACTTGATGCTACTGCAGCATTAGTAAGAAAAATTATCATGTAATCCTTTTGGGGATCGGAGGGCAAAGAGGTCATCATCCAAGCTTTCTTTACTTCCATTGACAACACCAAGTCAGAGCTGGGTACACTCTACAAAGGTGTCATTAAAAAAAACCCAAAATTCAAATTATTTCTTCACTGAGATCCTTGGTTCTCAAGCCAAGTGATTTAACCCATTAATATTGTGTCCCCTAAAATAATATAAAATCTAAAAAAAAATTCTTTAACCTTCATCTAGCTGTTTTGTTCTAGGACTGTTCTCACTTGGTACCACAGGATCAGTTAAACGGTGCTCCATTTCACCCCAAGCCTGATGTAAAATATGTACAAAATATGCATCAAACACATTTCATCTGTTTAGTGAAAATCTTGTGGGAAATTTACATTTAGAAAATAGGCCTATATCATTTAAATATTCAATTATAGCCATATATAGTTGGCAAGAAGTTGTTGTTTACATTAAATTTTTTTTTTTATCAATGTGTTTTCACAATGATAAGACAAGAATCCTGGAATTGGAAAAAGAGAAAGCTTTCTAAAAGAAAGAGTAGGTAAAAGGGTGAAGAGAGGACCTTCCAAGTAATGTGTATGATCTTCCACACACACTGTGCCACTCAAAGCATCTAAATTAGATTTTAACATCTTAAAATTTTTTTGTAAGTAGATTTTTTCTTCACATCTAAGAAAAATTTAATTAGCTTAAAAATAAAAAAAAATTGATAAAGAAAAAATATATTAATTAAAAACTTAATACATTTGTAAATAATAAAAAATGACATTCTTAAATTCCATTGTAAGAAATAATGAGTCATTTTATTACCTTATCATAAGCATTTCTGATGCTCAAAAGCAGTTTTTCATCATTGAAACTTTCTCCTACTAAAGTAAATAGAGCTGCTTTGATGGAGTATTTAAACATTTCTTCTGAAAGAGGTATGTGGTCATGCTCAGTTTTCTGTGACCAACTTTTCTCCACTGAATGAGAAATCTTAAAAATAAAATGTAATTTTAAATATTGTCAGACTGGATCTTTAAGACAGTAGTAAATCATAACTTCTACAAGAATAAGCATAACTTCTACAAGAATCAGCATCTTTTACAAGTGTGTTAAATATATGAAATTATTAATATAATCATGCACAAAGATTAAACTAGAAACTGACTTTTTGAAAATGTTCATAATAAGTAATAAGTTGATCATGTTCAAATGAACGGTCATAAAATTGTCTCCGTTTGCGTCCTTCTGAGCCATTTGTGTATTGAATACTTAATGGTCCAATCAATGGTTCATACAACTTGAATAGTTCAGCTGTAGAAAAAAAGTATACCATCTTAATATATAAAGTAAAATGTAAGTAATATGTTTGTATATCCCACAAAGAAATTAAAACTATTTAACTACTCTTGATTAAACTTGGCATAAATTTTTGTTGTTTAAATCATGGCTGAGGAGGGCCCTAAAAATAAAAAAAAAAAAAACCTAAATATATCTTTATTAAAGAATGAAACCTTAACACAAATTAGGTAAACCTGTTTTCATATTTTTTATATTTGATATGAATCTCGGCTAAATGGGTAAACCCATTTTCAAACTCTACTTTTATTTTCAAGGCAAAATGTTTTTAATGTGAAGGGAACATTCGCCATGTTTGACATAAATCTAAATAAAATCCACAAGAACAGTAATACCCAAACTAAGGCCTGCAGGCTATCTGGCTAGTAATATATATATAATAATAATAATAATAATAAAACCAACACCTGGCTTTGACGTACAAATTGATCGGTAAGGACACTCCCCCTTATTATAAATACTCTCCGCAAGAGGTTCTCTGGTCTACTGAACATCTGCTGTACTGGGATAGGCCTATTCTGACCGACAAAACGGTAGATTTCAATCGCCCGGATCTGCTGTTCATCGATAAAAAAGAAAAAACCGCTACCATTATCGATATCGCCGTACCACTGTCTCATTATTTAAGAAAAACTGAGATAGAAAAACAAAGAAAATATGGGAACCTAGGCTTGGAGATTAAGCGTCTATGGAAATTGTCCAAAATAACAATATACCCCATTGTTATATCAACCGAGGGGATAATAACAACTGACCTCACAGACACCTTCAAGGCCCTTAACATTCCTAGGAACATCTTCGTTGCCTGTCAGAGGGCGGTACTGCTGCAGACCTGCCACATCACCAGAAAATTCCTCAGTGGAAACTGTTAAAGGGACTACGATGAATTTTGTTTCTATTTAGCGAAACTCGACCCTGGCAGCACCAGAGAATGACTACTTGTTCATTTCTAACATAATAATAATAAGGCATGTCTTCGAGTCTGAAGATTAGTGAGGAATGCAGTATTTCCAGTGGCTGCGCAGTCCAAGCTGAGACCTACATATTTTGCCACATCCAGGGCAAGCATAACCATTGTCCCCAGGTGGTCGATTTAGATTTTCTTTTCGCCGTCTGTGTTTGTCCTCGGCAGCAGATTTTCTTTTGGTCTCAAATGTGTATCCTAAGGCCTTCGTGAGTGACCTCCAGCTGTCTCGTTCTCATGCAACCAGGTGCTCTCATCTATGTCAGCCAAGGAAAGGTGACGCCTAAGCTGGTCTTTGAAGCGTTTCCATGGGGCGCCTCTGCTACGTCAACCACCTTTTAGCTTACGAAAAAAGACTGCCTTTGGGATATGTTTGTCTCCCATACGGGATACGTGCCCTACCCAGCGTAACTGTCGGACCAAAAGAAGTCCCTCTATACTGTCCATACCGGCGTTCGCAAGGACATCGCTGTTTGTAGTGTGGTCTTGCCACCGTATGTCCATGATGGAGCGCAAGCATCTTTGGTTGAAGCGCTCAAGAAATCTTAGATGTTTCCTGAATAGTGTCCATGTCTCAGAGCCATACAGAAGGGTTGAGAGAACCACCGCCTGGTAGACACTGATTTTTGTAGGCAGGTGGAGCGATCTGTTCCGCCAAACTCTCACCTGAAGGCATCCAAAAGCGCTACTGGCCCTGGCCAGACGATTATCAACTTCCCTTGAAAGTGAGGCGTCATTTGACACTATACTACCTAGATATGTGAAGTGGTCTACCACAATATATATATATATATATATATATATATATATATATATATATATATATATATATATCTGTGGCATTTTACGTCTTGAGAGATGATCTTTTCCATTTGCAACTTCTTGTGTGACTAAAGAGGCCAATCCTTGATACACAGCTGCGATCGCAGGTTGGGTATATATAATCACCAGGCGCCGTTGCATTTTCACCCTTCTTTCTGCTTCTGTTCTGTATGACATCTGCAATCCGTGTCCCTTCTTATATGCTCTCTCTCCATGTGGATCTATCCAGTGCCACCTCTTCCCAGCTGCCAGTGTTGATTTTGAAGAGTTTCATGTCGCGTTTGCATACATCCGTATAACGTAAAAGTGGGCGACCAGTGGCTCTCCTGCCTTCTATTAGATCGCCATACAGGATGTCCTGTGGAAGTCAACCTACTGGCATTCTACGAACGTGGCCAAGCCAGCCGAGGCGTCTGCTGCTGATAACAGAGTGGATGTCCTGGCACCCTGCTCTTTGTAGCACTTCCTCATTGGTTATCTTATCTTGCCACCTTATTTTAAAGATCTGCCTTAGGCATCGGAGGAGGAAGACATTCAGCTTTCTTTCCTGTCATGACTAGGTTGACCATGTTTCACTTCCGTACAGCAAAGTGCTCAACACACAGGTCCGGTAGACTAGGGCTTTAGTATTGTTAGTCAGCAATATAATAATTTAGCCAATATCTCCTCTGTCCCTTGACTTTCATTCTGTGACATTTTGTATAACCAAATCCCTCAATTCTTTTATGTTGTCCAGCCAGCTTTTCTTTTGATAACCATTTATTCCTGCTTCCTCAACTGTACTTTAAAAGATCACTTTTGACAGTGAGTCATGTCTTACATTATGACCAAAGCAAGCCACTTCACAGGAATGAAGAGTAACTACTTTTTGTCAGCCAGAGTGCAGATGTGTTAAAGTTCAAACTCATTAGTCTTCTTTTCCTATGGTATCTGATACCTATCAGTTTTCAGTAGCAATTACTCTCAAAGGCTTGAATTTTTCTACTCTCAAAGGCTTGAATTTTTCTATCAGCCACACATTCAGTGTTCAACTTTTACACCCATATGAAGTACAGAGACCACTAGCAAAGAATACTGTTTTATTTTTACTTAAAAGCTAATGTTACTCTTCCAGATTTTCCACAGTTTGCTTATGACAGCGGATACCAAGTTTAAACAGGTTTTTCTCTTTTATTTTGATCCTCCATTTCTTGTTGTGTTTGAACCTAGAAATTTAAATGAGTCAACTTCTTCTCATGTTTGGCCACTCAAATGTATGTAAAATCTCATACTATCTCCACCACAAAGTAGTATTGTGTGTTTTTTCAGCAATGATTTCCATGCATATTGCTCTAGGTGCAGCATCCAGTTTTGACATAATATCTTGTACCTGGTCTAAATTTTCTCCAATGAGGTCTATATCATCTGCAAACTTGAGATTGGAAATAGGCCAACTGGTTATACTCAAACTAGTAGAAAATCATTTTAGAGTTTCCATCAGAATATGCTCCAGCAATATGTTAAAAAGAGCTGGAGAGAGAATGCATCCTTCCAACACTCTTATAGATGTCCTAAAACTTTCTTAAGTTTGGTTGTCCAGAAGTACTGAGCTATTTGCATTTTGGTATAGGGCTTGATAACATTAATTATATTTTTAGCTATGTTGAGCAGAGCTCCCTCATCACTTACCATATGCCAAACTGAGTAAAATGCTTTTATGAAGTCTATGTAATAACAGTTTTTTTAAAGATATTTTTCTTTTAACAGTCTGATATTAAATATTTGTTCAACAGTGCTTCTACCAGCTCTTGAAACCTGCCTGTTATTCAGAAAGGATCTCATCAGCCTTACTCTTGAGTCTGTCAAAAATAATTCTTAGAATTATCTTTCTTGGATGATTGTCAGACTTATTGTTCTGTAGTTTTGGTCTTGTCTCAAATTTCTTTTCTTGGGCAATGGAACAATTAAATATTGGGTCCATTCTTTTGGAAATGTTTTTTCAACCTATACTTTCTGGCAGATTGCCCTAAAACATTTAATTATATGTGAGCTGCTGTATATTAAAAGTTCTGATGATATGTTATCAATTGCAGACAACTTGTCCCCTTTTTTATCTGGTGTGTGCCATGTGGTTATTCTGGATGGTTTGTTTCAGAATAAGGTGTTAGCTATGTACAGTGATTTTGTAACTGCTGGCAAACTCTAAGAGCCTCATTCCTCTATTGTTGGCTTTTACTAACCCAAAACTTCCAGTGGTTCCTGCCCTTACTCAAATGCATCCTTTCATATCCTAACATTTCAGTCTTCCATAGTAATGACAATATCCTTTTTCAGAACTTCTTTGATGCAGTCATATATTTCTTAGTAGAAGCTCTCTACTACCTCCTCTTAATAATCAGACATTGAGGCTACACTTAAATACTTGTTATACCGAGAGGTCTAACCCTGACTCAAATGATGATTATCCTGCTGTTTTACAGATTTACAGCTTATAATGCAATTAGCTTTCCCTTTGTGGACTATAAAAATAACACTGCATTAATGATTCCTTTCACCATTATACTAAGCTAAAAACCAACATTGAATTCATAGAGCAATTTTCGTTTAATTAGGTTGTAATAAATTAAAGGCAAATTCATATTCAGACACTTATGCAGAGCCACCTACATAAACATTAAAATAAACAGTACTCATACTTACAAGGCTTATCAAATACATTAGCATGGGCTTTAAACAGTTCTGGAGAGGCAATACTGACCACATAGACTTGGCCCCACCAGAAACCTGTTATAGGGCCAAACCTAGCATGTGTTTCTACAAGAAATTCATGCAGACTTCCAGCACGAGCTATGTCACTCAAATTTCCATCTCTAATTAAAAAAAAAACAAAAAAAAACAACATAAAATAAAATAAACAAGATTATAATGATAGCAAATAAAACTTTTTTTTTTTAAAGTATACATACATACATACAATAAAAAATAATAAATGAAATATTGAAATAAATTGCCTATAAAATGTGTGAACTTGTGAACAAAGGTTTTGAACTTACTCTGTTGTAGAAGGATCCAAACCTGGAATGGTGGTCACTTTCTTTGAACTCTTAATTGTAAACAAAGAAAATGTCACTTTATTAGCCGCTAAACAAAAATTATACACATACACAGACAGTGGCGTAACATTCATGCGCGAAGGTGTTCAATGAGCCTGGGCCCACGACCATTAGGGGCCCACAGCCTGTGGAGTAACAACAATGGCTCAAAGGGGTTTATTACACTTGGGCCCATGACTCTTGACTAGTGGGGGCCCATGTGAAAGCTTACGGATGACACTAAAGTCCTGATGTTAATGAATTAATTTTTCGACACAGTTGATAATTATTCAATTTTTTCAAAGCTCAATCTGTTTCTTTTTTTTAAAATTTAAAATGTGTTATAACAACTCTTCTTACCTCTAATTGACTTAACTGTTTCTGAAAATCTTAACTGAATTTCTACTGTGTTAATTAAGTAACAAACAAGTCTCAACAGTTGTGATTCTAAGACTTTTGTATCCGAGCCAATGAAGTAGATAGTTTGAAATAGAGTAAAATACTCCTTTAGGACGACAGCCTCCTCAGAAGTCTTCATCACATTGTCTTGTGTTTGTATTGTGTAAAAAATTGTTCATGTAATCATTAGAACAGAATACAAAAAAAAAAAAAGAAAAAGAAGTAGATCTAGATGAAATCTAAACAAAATAAACAAAAATAACATTAAATATTTAGCAAGCTAACTAAACACCATAGTAATGAATAGTATGTCATGTTTTATATGAATCATTTATTTTAAGTTGAATATGTTTGTGCTGTCACAATGAATGGCGAAACCAAATTGCTTAATTGGGGAGTACGTTTATAACAATTACAAAGATCTAGAAAATAGAATAGTGAATAGATATAGAATATAGATCTAGTCTAGATCTATTACTATCAGTATCAGTATCTAGATTCTAAATCTATCAGACTATGATTGGATATCACTATGACCGACTATGTCTATAAGTAGTATAACTATAATTTAAGTCACTATCACTATACTTATACTTCTTATACACATACTCATACAATATACAGTCTATACTACTATACTAGGCTAGGGTGTACTAGTACTGAGAGTACTACTAATCTAGAGACTATATTATATATCTATTCTAGTATGATATTATAATATATAGACTATACTGTCTATACATATACTAGAATCTTTAGAATCTATACTCAGTCTCAGTATTATGAATTATTTCAATTATGTTATGAGTATGAGTATACTCAGACTCAGTATAATAATAATAATAATTAACATAATAATTACTAATTATAGATCTAGATTCTAGAATGACAGAGTCTAATTATTTTTATAATAGTATTAATAGAGGGCGGAAATTACCTAATACTACTAATAGGGCATAGCCATAGGCCATAGGCATGATAGGGCCTAAGGCCTAAGCCTAAGGCTAATACTACTAATATAGATCTCCTACTAGTTATTTAATTATAGTACTATTAATACTGGCGTCACGGTAGACGGCCTAATACTGACTAGATTCTATACTTAACTTACAGGATAAATCCATATGATTGCAATAAGTAAAACTGCAAGAAATGTAACTGCAAAAATAACAAAATCAAGCATTTTGTTACAGTGCAAAAAATATCTTTTTCATAACAGTATCCATAAATACCCTTAATTCTATTAGAATTCCAATACAGCACAGTAACGGAGAGTTGCTAGCCTTTGTTTACGTGAACGTGGCCTTTTCAGTGGCCTTGAACTTTACATTAGTTTTTCAAAGTTTTCACTAGATCTACACTAGACATCTAGTTAGTACAGTGTTTCTCAAACTTTTTTGTCTGGCGGCACAGTAAAAAAAACTACAAAAATTTCGCGGCACACCACGAAGAGCAATAGTTATTTTATAATAAAAAGAACAACAGATTTTTACCTGTTTTTAAGTATTACATTTAATGTGAAGGGTGTGCCTGTTTTCGAGAGCTAATGCGATCTAATCGAGGCTCCAAAGTCAACAAACAAACTCACATTTCATCGTCTATTGTAAGAAGTCTCTCTTTTCTTAGACTTGATTTCAATCAGTACTGAAATCCAAACTGACACAATCATGAAGTTGCAAATGGAAGAATTATTTTGATTGCTTTTAAACTGATCGCAGGATATAACTTGTTGATTGAAATCCAAAACACATCCAGGCTTTTCTCGGCATAACTTGACTTAAGAACTGCATCGTTTTTTAAATCAATTAGCTGCTCTACTTCTTCAGTTGTCAGATTTGTAGCTTCATTGTTTCCAAATAGATAGCTGATCCATCCATCCTCATTACTTCCAACTGTTGGGAAGTAATGCTGTAATGCCGACTGCAGGTGTGTCAAAGTGTGCAGAATTTCGGGGGTGATTTCTTTATTTCAAGCGCATTTATTGTAAGTAGGAGAAGGACGCCTTTCGCGATCTTACTTTGCCACAAAGACAATTTTTCACCAAATGACTTTCAGTTTTGAGGATGCAGTGATGATGGTTTCCGATGGTCATTGAAGACTTAAATTCAATTAATTTAATTTGTCAAATAAATCAGAGAGAAATGTCACCTTAACCCACCAGATCTCGTCATGAATAGAAAATCCGAAGTCTTTTTTTTTTCAGCCTCCAAGAATGAAATCAGCTCAGCCTTAAGTTAGACGACACGCTTTAACAGTTTTCCCCTGGAGAGCCAACGGACGTTGGTGTGATACAGGAGACATTTGTAGTCTGAATCCATTGCTTCACAAAGCTTTGAGAAAAGTCGGGAAGCAAGCGGTCGAGATTTTATGAAGTTTACAACTTCAATCACTTGATCCAGAACAGACATCAAATCTTTCGGCAAAGAGCTTCTGATTCAGCCTCTGTGGTGTGTGCTTTATTGCGTTTTGCTAATAACTGAGCAACCTTTTAACTTGCAATCAATCCTTTTTCTGGCAGCTTTAGGTAGTTCGTATGTTTCTTAGCTTGTTTATGTTGTTGAGCCCTGATGTTTTCCATGTATTCCTTTAGTTGTGCTTTTACAGCTGGATGTTTTGTTCCCAAGTGTCTCTTCAATTTGCTTGGAACAAGCGCCTCATTCGACAGAGTTGCATTGCAGATCAGACAGAATGGCAATGGAGATTCTTCAGTTCCCGAAGATATGAAACCATATCCGATACAATCTTCTTTGTACCTTCGTTTGGTTCCTTGCTTTTCATTTAACGCTTTCGCAGTCTCATTCTTGCTAACGTATTTCTCCATGGATAACAATGAATAACGCTTATTGATAATTTGTTATTATTAGCATACACCTAACCAATTTACATGAAACACATCGCTTATTATTATCGTTACCAATTCAAGAACTGCTGTGCGTCTGCTATGGCGGCCAACATTTTAGTCATTATAATAATGTATATATAGTGGACAATTCCATAATCTGAATATCTAACAGCCCTTTCCGTCAATATGGAGCAATCCACTTCTATTACTGATCATTGCAAGTGGGGATGTCATCGCAACGTAAAATAAACATTTAATAGTAGGCAGACCTGTGTAACGCTGCACTTGTGGCGTTCTGAAAACTCCCGCGGCACACCAGCAAATCTTCGGCGGCACACTAGTGTGCCGCGGCACACAGTTTGAGAAACACTGAGTTAGTAGGTCTAGATAGAGTTTGCGTTTTCATATTTAGTCTAAATCTCAAGTCTCTCCCTCACTTTCATTCAAAGCTTCTAGGTCTATATATCTAGATAACATTTCTATATATTTTTTTAAAGCTTTACATTAATTTTTTTTTAATCTTAAAAATATTATACCGCTAAGTGCAGAAATCATTTATTTTTAGGCCTACAGTCTACAGATTATCTTTTCTGGAGATTTGTATTGTGCAGATTAAAAAGGGTCAAATCATCAAATGTTAATGTCCGGAACATTGTTTCATTTTTTACATTTAGACAATTTGCGAATTTCTTAGATAAATTGTGCATTAAGGCTACCTACTAACATGGGCGCCGCAGGGTTAGGATCGTTAACGTGCTACCCCCCCCCCCCTAGATTCTGAGTTGCCGGATTTATTATTTATTTTTTTGCACCTTCAAATCTATTAATTTCCTCTAAGTAGCAACTGTAGTGCCTCCACTGAACTCCAGGTGTAAGGATAAGCTATTGTATTAGACTAATAACAACACTATTAGGCTAATAATCTTTATTATCGAGAAGGAAATTTTCTTACAATTTGTGCATTACACCACACAAAACTAGCCTAGATTTATCAGAAATTGATGCACCCCCTCCCTGAATTCCGAGTAGCCAAATTTTAGACAATCTTTTGCACCTTCAAATCAATGAACTTCTTGAAAGTAGACTAATCAGGAGTTGATGGCTGACCAGTGACAATGTCTGTGGCATTATACGTCTATAGAGACTATCTTTTCCATTTCTAACTTGAGACGGAGTGACTTAGTCCATTGCTGGGGAAAGCCTTAGCGGTAAATTTGCGAGTGCTGGGCCGCTCAAGCGTCAACTATCGCCCCTCTTCCATCCTGTCTTGATCCAAAGGAATGATTAAGAGCCATCGCAATTCGTGGTCAGGTTGATGGAGAGCTTGCGGAGAGCAGTGATCTTACCACTGTCCCCCTGCCAACGGGACTCCAAAACCGGATTTTCTGTTAGGGTTCCTAAAACGATGCAAGAGCTGGAACACCAGGAGAAAAAACAAAGAAAGGAACGACCTGATAATTGTCGCCAATAACGCATGCTTGTGGCTAGTCACAGTTACAATAAATCTGATACAATAAACAGTTACAGTAAACCTGATAGACGCAGCCGTGAAGCAAGTAATTACTTTCACGTCCTTGGTACACAGACTCCAGTACTGGTTAACATTTTGAAGTTAATGTAAAGTTTGATATAACGTTGGGGTCATATTGAGGAAGCTTTTTGGATTCCGTAGGTTAAATCGACCTTTACAAAAGTGCAATTAATATTTTCCAAGGGCTTCTGTGGGTCCCAACTGGTCACTAATGATGGGACTATGCGCAATGAGCCCCTTTGCAGTTTGCGCCATAGTTGGTACGCCTTATGCTGTGGGCACCCAATGGTCGTGGGCCCGGGTTCATTGAACCCCTTGGGTGCTACGCCATTGATTCAATCATGAATTTTACACAAATAGGCTTCTCATGAACATTGTCTTCCATGGACTTGTACAGACTGGCATAATTTGTCTTGCGATATCATCTCATACCATAGATATGATTATTTCTATAATGACCGTTTCTGTAATAGCGAATCGCAATCAATGGAGTGTGTCCAATATGCTCCGTATAATTTGTAAATCTGTCATTGCATTTATTTCACTTAAGCCAGTCCTTTAAACTCTCAATGAAGCATAGGGCCGCAACAGTACATCGCCATTGCACTCTTTTCTGCGTCCATGTCCATCGTGTCACCTTTGCTTTTTGTTCTGTTGATCGCCACAATGTTTACTTTGGTCTCATAGACTTTATCTTCCCGTGGGTTTCAGCTCAGAGCCTGCTTTGCAATAGTTTCCTTTGTCCTCCGCATTGTCTGGCCAATCCAGTCAAATTTACTTCTTTAAATTTCCTGCTGTCTTGGTTTTGCTAGACTGTTTCCCACAGACTGTAGTTTGAGATTTTGTTTGGCCATTAAGCTCTTATTCTATACCATAAGCATTTGTTGGTGAATGCCTGGTGCTTGTCTGCATTTTGCCAAAAAAAAAAAAGGGCTCTGCCTAGCGAAACTGTCTAGCTTTAAGCATTTTAATTACTACGCCACTGACTTAACTGACTAGGATAAAAAGCATTTTTGCAGCACTTCTCTTGATAAAATTAGGCTTACCTTAGATAAAGCTCATTATTGGCCAGTCGACATGATTCCTTTTATTAATGTTAGAGAGAGGAAAATGTTAAGTAGGCTACGAATGGCTCTCTAGCTTTTCGTTTCAAGTATATTCTTATAAATTATGTTTGTTTTGTATAGGCCTAAGGAAAGTTTATTTTTCTGAGTGAAGGCTAATGGTCTTTTCTTTTTTTTTCTACTTGAACTTGGAACGTTGTTGTTGGTCCCTTTAAGATCCATCCGAATATATTCTCTATATATACACTAAAAGAAATAAAAAACTTAAGTTTCTTGTTTATCGTTAATATGTATAAGGAATCGATGTCTACTAGAAGCACTATTTACGAATATAGAGTATTTAAGACAATGCTTTAGATTAATATTAGATTTTAAAGTGTATAAGATGTTTTTTTTTAAATCACGAAGTGTTACTTTAAAAAAGAATATTATAAAATCTTAATACAATTTACTGGCATTCATGCGGCTATTTCGGAATCCCTACAGGCCCAATTGGGTACCGGCCCACCGGGCATTAGCCCAAATGCCCATATAGTCAGTCCGCCCCTGCTAATAATAGTAAATCTTTGCGATTAGAAATATTTTTACCGATTGTTTTTGTTTTTGCGCGATTTCATGCTTTTAGCTTTCTCCCTACGCTTTGATCCTATCACTTAGCTGGGCCAGTTGGGAACGGGGGTGGGGTGGAGTTACAAACTTTAAAGCAAAGCATAAAGGGGACAAATTCCACCATATTAGTCAAGTACTAATTCTTTCCTTTGTCCGATAACAAAGTCATAAAATTACCAATAGTTATCTAATTGTTTTTTTTTTTTGTTATTGATTCTTGTTTTGTCAGGCAAAAGATATAAGTGTTGAAAAGTTCAGCTTGATCCGCGATTAGGTGTGGGAGAAATAACGTGCACAAACTTTTTACCAGAGTGAGTTGATATAAGCTTTGTAATAAAAGCGAATCAAAATCTTTAATAGTAGTAGCATATAAAATGCTATGCTAAACAATGACTTTGAATCTATAAAAATCAAATTGTTTTAAAATAGTTGTTGTCTACAAGAAAAGGTAAACTTGGGGCCAGTTGAAAACTGTGTCAATAGGTACTTACCAACTTTCTTTCTTCCACTTCATTACAGCTGCTATCTTGGGCATCTTACGTAGGACTACATCTTAAAGATATGTTTAAGTATCTACGTAGCCTTTGAAAGTTTGGATGAGTTTATACGAGAGTCAGTCACTAAAAACAAATTAGGTCCACTAATAGATTTTGTCGGGGGAGTGTTCATTGACTGGGATAGGGTATTTAAAGGACGATGCATACATGCAAGTCCTGAGCAGTGACATTAAATGTGTGATTCAATTCAGTGTATTCTTTTGAGAGAATGTTCCTCACATTAATATTGTTCACGTTTTCAACAGGGTTAATGTATTTATTTTACAGGTAAGTGGGGTTTTTTAAAATTTATTTTTATTTCTTCTCTCGTATAACTTGGTGCCTCACTTTTATGGGGGACCTCAGAACAGTGGACACCAGGTGGGAAGAGGCTTTAGACATTGCCAGTGACAGATCTTTGTGGAGATAGCTTTCCGCCCAATGCTCCATACGGCGCGGGAGGATCTAAGAAGTAAGTCTTATTAAAATTGCGTCAAGATGCGTCTGTTGAGAGTTTGCTAGATGGGATTTCGCTTTTAAAATGCAATTTTTTTTTGTGTGTTTTAAAATTCTTACAATGAGTGTCGATTACATTTTAAAATTGTATTTTATGGCCTCCCATCCATAGTTATTAAATATTTTAAAATGTAAGTTTTATAAAAACAGAAACAGACTTAACATCAACTGAACACATTTTCTTTGTTGGACTTTAAAGGCTATCAGGCTCCATAGCACTGGCGTTACATTATGCCAGGTTTTATTTTCAAACTTTTACTTCTGCGGGGTCTGATGACAAACGTATTCCTGCTTTTTTGAGATTGAGAAACTCATTCTCCTTGGATATACAATTTCTCCTCGGGTACACTATTTCTCCTTGGGTATACCATGCACTATTTCTCCTTGTGAGTATATAAATAAAATAAGTCAAGAAGTGGGTTGAAACGTGAAAGACAGTAGAGGCAGTAGAGCATTTAGCTACAAGCATGTATCTAGTTTTACATTATTATCGGTGTATATTGGTTTTACGTTACGACAAAAAATATCGTTGATCAATACTTTTAAACTCAGAGCTAATCGTGTAATTTGACTTTCAGTAAAACGAATGTCCTAGATTGTGAGCACCTGATTAGGCCTATATTTTAATAAATGAGCAATAAGAAATGCAACATTTCAAATGTAATTACAACCTTCACCTATCACTTAGTTTGTTGGACCGTTGGGGCACCACACAAGATCTGTTGACCGTCTTTTTTCATTCTTCTCTGTCTTTTGCCTTTGATAAGACCTCTCTCAATGAAAGGCCCTTACATTCTTTTATGTTGTCTTCCCATCGTTTTCTTTGTCTGTCTCTTTTTCTTGTTCCTGGTACTGTTCCCTGAAGAAAGGTTTTTGCGAGCCCTGAGAAACGTGTGATATAGCCATAGAGTGTTAATAGTTAGTAGGCCATCGTGGGGTCCGATCGCTGAACTAATTCTGTCTCTAATCTCTTCGTTTTTTATGCGATCTTTGTAAGTGGTACGTAGTATCTTTCTGTACCATCTCAATTCCTTTGACAGGATCATCCTTAGTCAGTGCCCAAGATTCTCAAGCATATTAGAATATGGCTAATGACCAGGGAGCGCATCAGTCTGATTTTAGTGTCGAGGGCTATGCCCTCGTCTTTCCATATTGTTTCGAGTTATTATATAACTTTACCACACTTAAATTAGCAACAAATCGTTGAATGGTAGGCCTATACACTTGACTCTTGATAACCTGACAGTTATTTGACTTGGGGAGTGTCGGATTACCGAGTACCAAAGGTTAGATGTAGGGGCCTACTTCAAAGAATTTAAACGTTTATGCCAAGAACATTCTAGATTTATTTTGATGTACCGGTAATAATATATTCTCTTAGACTTTAAAGGATTTGAAATAAACAATACACAAAAAGGAAAAATGTATTGATGTAAAAAAAACAAAACATGATTTCAACTTAAAAATTATATAATCTGTACGAAATAACAATTTAAGCATAGTTACATTCTAAAAATAGACGTACTATAGTTACATTAATTACATGAATTTATGCACACATTTTAAAAATATGAAACAGTGTGTTCATAGATTTCTATGCATACAATCTGTCATGCCTTTCTTTTCTTCTTGAAATGATCTAGGCCTATACATTAAATGTCGGATTACCAATCGTCAATTGTATTATTATAATATAATGTATTTAGGTTTGTGCACTTCACTTTTTTTTTTATATTTACTGTCTGAACACTTTCAGGTCCCGTAAAGACAGAATGACAATTTTTCAAAAGATGGGAATCCCTGGACCAGAACCCAACTTTTTGTTTGGTAATTTATTGGAGTTTCAAAAAGTGGTACGTTATGGCTTAATAAATGTCCTTGATATTTTTATATGATATAGTATAGGTCTACTTCTAAAAGTTATAATTCTTTAAGAAAAAATTAAATTAAACATTTTGTTCATTAATTGAAAAATTTATAGAAAATCAAAAAGAAATCACACTTATCAAGAATAAAACAACAGAGAACTACTGGCTATTTGTAAGGTATCTTTTTATTACATGAATGAAATTGACTTCCACTTCTTAATGTGTTTTCTTTCATTGATTTTGTTTTAAAAGCCTCTTTACAAAAAACATCAAGAATGGAAACAAAAATATGGAACCACATATGGGTAATTTTTATTTATTTGTATTCGATTCGATAATTAGCCTTCATTCATACTTCTAAATTAATAGTGCGGCCAAGCAAAAAATTGAATAAATGACGTTTATCAGGTTTATGTACAAGTTTAAGCCTACAGTATATGAAATTAGCCTGACTATTTTGTTTTATTGGATATTAATTTTGCAGTCCAACGTTTTAATACATTAACTATGTTTTCTGAACAGATATTACGAAGGCCCAACACCAGTGCTCGTGACCTCAGATGTCAATATTTTGGAAGAAGTTTTTGTAAAACAATTCAACAACTTCCACGCTAGAAAGGTAACAATACTCACCCGAGGTCATTGTTCCACTTTTACTGCAAGATAAATAAATGATCAAAATAGGTTACATAGAAATGGTAAGTATTAAAGAGGACTAATAGAACGGACTAGATTTACATTATTTATACCTTTTCTGATTAGCTTTGGCCAGTTCAGGTTGACCCAGACAAGGATGAAGATGTTCATATGTTTTTTGCAAGAGGCAGACGATGGAAACGATTACGCGGAGTTGTCAACCCTGCATTTTCTGCCGCCAAAATTAGAAAAGTGAGTTGAGTAATGAATGCACAGAAAGCAAATTGGATTTCTGAACAATTTACAGACTGAATTAGATAATTGTATACTATTTATTGGCATTAACAACTATTTCTTGTTGACATATAACATTCGTTTATATTACTAAGCTAATGATAATTATTAAATCGTTTCTTTCTTGTTTGTTTGTTTCTTTCTTTCTTAAAGTGGTTCTCATCCTTTATTTGTCTTGAACGCAATTAACATTTCCCACAAAACAATCATTGGTACAATGGAATAATTCCACTGCGACTTCATTATGCACTGTCGATAAAAGGCCGTATATTAACGCGAGCCGTAAATGACACGCGGGTATTAGCTTGGGCTCCATATTTTAGACGTCATGAACATATTTGGCCTCTTAAAAAATGCTCATAAGGAAAGATGGGGGACATTTTTAGATACTTATTTATGCTTTTGATTTAATCTCTCATTCACACCATATCCCTCTTTATTAATCTGACGAGTTCTCATGATGAGTCTTTCACTATTCAGATCTATCAGAATGTTGATTTATAGTTTTAAAAAAGTATGAATATTCATTACATTTAACTCTGTAAACAATAAAACAAATTCTGGACACATTTAACATTGTAAAACATATTTCGAATAGATCTGTTATGCCAAACTACGATCCGTGGTCCATATTGGGTTTAGTGAATTTTAAAAAGAAAAAAAGGACGCTACTGTTAAAGTGTTCTGAGGACCTTATGATATGGCCTTAGAGTTTAAGCATGTTTTATTTTATTTTTGACAATAGTTAGCAGGCCATCGTGGGGTCCACTTGCTGTATTAATCCTGTTTCTAATCTCTTCATTTGTGATGCTGTCTTTGTAAGTAATACCTAGGATCTTTCTGTAGCCTCTCAGTTCTATTGCTAGGATTATCTTCTCTATATCTGCAGTCTTATGTGTATACATGGGCGATGGATCTTTATATTGAAAATGCAATACGAAATATCATTACGGAGAGACTGAGTTACTTAGTCATTGAGTCGCTCTATATTATGCACACAATAAATTAGCAGATAGTTTTCTGAAAGGGGAGAAAACAAAATAAAATGTTGACTTTGATCTTTACGTTTCCAGATGACGCCAACAGTGAATGAATGTATCAACCATTTGTTGGATGTGATGAGAGACACTGCAAACAAAACGTCGCACAAAACCGTAGAACTCCTTGAGTAAGTTAGCGTATTCATTGCATGTGTACAACACAAAGTTATAGTGAGAATAGTTGGGTACAATGTATTGGACTGGACAAGTTTCCCAGTCTCGATGTGAAGCCCGGTTGAAACGTCAATTGCAGATGTTCATACATGGCTGCAACTCCATAAATAGCGAGCTTTTGGTGTCTCCGGTGTACAAAAAGTCAAGGAAGTGTAAACGAGTCATTGTTTTAAACAAGTTTATTGATCATCTTGTACATTTTCTAGCAAATGTTCTAATCTCTTCCGTTTGAAACTTTTATTTAATTAACAAAATTAATTATAAGTTCATCTTAGCGTCCTTAATAATGGTTCAGTTTATTGTGAAAATATACACTAGAGAATGAAGGAGATGTTGAGATCACTAAGAAGAGAAAAAAGAATGTATACATTTTGTACTATTGTAGGCTGAAAAGAGAAAAAAAAGTGTGAAGCAAGTGATTTGTGTTTAAAGAGTCATTTTATTATTTTAAAGCGAAAAGTCTTTAGAATAGCAATGTTAGCTATTTGATGGGAAAGTTTAACGCTAAATTATCTCCATTTCTTGTCCTAGAGTGTTTTCTCTCTCCGCCAATTAATCATCTTTTTCTAAGAAATGATTTTTATTCTTCAAATGTGTGACGAATGATTTAAATGTTGGTTTTCTTGAAATAAAATGTACTTGTTTTTCTTTATAAGCATTTTCCGACGTTTGACACTGGATACAATATTACGCTGTGAAGTTGGCATTGATCAAAATTCTCTGAAAAATCCCGATGATCCCATCCTTAACCATTGCAAAGGTGTCATTAACGACACTGTCAAAACACCGTGGCTTTTCTTGTTGGGCTGTAAGTCATTTGATCATTTCGTTCTATTAGTTCTAGTCTATGCTAGTTCTAGTCTACATTAGTTCTGTTTTAGAATAGTTCTGTTTAATTGTTTATAGTTCTATTCCTATTATTCATATCACTATTGCTCATTTCAAAAATTCGATGAGGCACCTAGAAAAGTTTTACAATGACAATGTTCCGTTGTAGGCATGTAGAAAGGTATTCTATGTCTCATTAGTTGAGCAGTATCCCATTGAAGACTAGTTGAACGGTACCATATAGTAAACTAGCTGAACTTTCGAAAAATATATTTAATTTCATTCGTTACTTGAATAGTTTGTGGGTAAAGAAAAAAAACGTCACGGCTAAATAGCTCTTGTTCACCGTATGTAGATCTATATTTACATTAAATAAAATACGGGCATTTTTAAAAAAAGATATTCGTCTAAATTGTGGCGCCTATTTTGTTTACTTTTTGTTTCCCTTGAGATTAAATCATGGCTACGTCATTGGGCTGATTATTAATAGGCATGATATCATAATCTTCTGGTAAATTTCATTAATTTCCAAAGAATCATTTGATCTATATAAATATGCAGTAGTTTTATAGTCTTTCGGAACGAACGTCTGCAAAAAACATTTTGTTTTAACAGCAGACGTATAAATAATTTAGTGTGTTACATTGTTTTAGAGTGTAATTTTACTATTTTCCAGTCTTATTTCCAAGCCTTCACTGTGTATGGATAACTCTCTACAAGTTTTTACACAATATCAAATGCAATTCCGCCTTTTGGCTGGAAGACAGGATGAGAGAGGTCGTGAGCATGCGCAGAACTCTTACAAATGTGAATACAAAGTTATTACTTTTACTTAAACAGATATAGAGTCTATTAGATACAGATTTTTTATTTAAAAGCAACTTGAAGTTTTATCTCTTGAATTACACCTGGGGAAAAGTGAAATACTTTGTCTTTGTCCTCTAGGAACATCGGAATGACTTGATGCAGCAGATGCTTGATGCCCAGTTCGCATCTGACAGTGTCAAGGACCTTGAGAATGAAGCATCTAAAATTAGCAACCCTTATAAAAAGTTTTTGAAATCGATGACCAACGAGGTAAAAATTGAAAGAGAGAGAGAGACAGAGAGAGAGAGAGAGAAAGAGAGAGAGAGAGAGAGAAAGAGAGAGAGAGAGAGGAGGGCGATGAAAGAAAGAGGGTAAATGTGAAACGAAAAATAATTAGAACAAAAGAGTGGGTGAGTATGCATAAGCCTGTTTTAGTTAATGTGTAGCCTACAATCTATTATGATGTATTTTTGTTTGTATACACAATGTTTTAATTTCATTCTTCTTCAGGAAATCGTTTCCCATGCACTGCTTTTTCTTTTGGCCGGTTACGAGACGACCAGCACTACACTTGCATATCTCTTCTTTGAGTTATCCCAAAATCCTCATGTCCAACAGAGGCTACGCCTTGAGATCATGGCCGTTTTGCCCCGAGGTTACCATACAATTGAGTATGATGATCTGAAACAACTCACCTATTTGGACTACGTCATTTGGGAGACTCTGAGAAAATACCCGCTAGCCAGCACGTGAGTTAATAAAATATTATGAATAAATAGTAACAGCATTCATTTCAAGCTAAGCACAGATAACAAAGGAGTCCTTATTAAATTACTACGCAGCCGTTAGCCTCTCTATATAAACATAATATTATATATATATATATAAATGTAGTTACATTCAGCTTTTGTTTCAAAAGTTTCTAGAAGTCTTAATTCTTTGAGAAATAAAGTACTTCATCTAAATGTAGTACAGAATTAATAATAAAATGACTGCGAAATGTTTATGCTCAGAGTGACAGCCAGGCAATGCATGCGTGATTGCACTGTTGGTAACATGCAGATTCCCATGGGGATGCTAGTTCATGCTAACTTGTGGGACGTGCACTACGACCCCACTCACTGGGGAGAGGATCCTCAAGCATTTAACCCTCTCAGGTATGATACTGACTTTCAAGGTCTATAGAAGTAGAGCACACGTATTGCAGAAATAGTAATCACAACAAATTTCCATCAGGATCAATAAAGCAGTCTTAGTCTTAGTAATATTCTTAGTTCAATATCAAGTCTCAAGAGAAGATTATTTTAAGAAGAATAGTGCCTTGAGAGAAATTTTTTATGTGTGCTAAACTCTAAGTGATGACAATAGATAGATAGATAAACAGATAGATTTATTTCGAAAATCTTTTTTTTTCTTGTTAAATATATTAAAAAGAATAATTAAAGACGTGTTTTGTTTGTTCCATGGGCGAGGAAATCCAATGATATTTATACATATTTTCTTTTCAAATCTAAAATTGATCACAGGCTACTACTCATCTAACCAGCTTAATATATAGGTCATTTTAAATAGATGTTATCTTAATACATTACATACGTTGTTTCTACAGATTTATGCCCGAACAAAGGAGAAAAAGGCACGCCACTGCTTGGATGCCCTTTGGGGGAGGACCAAGAGCTTGTGCAGGAATTAGATTCGCTCTTCTTCAGCTCAAGATGGTGGTTTCCAAAGTTCTTCGTGACTTTGACTTTTACCCGTCAGATAAACTCATCGTCCCGCTTCCACTGAAACAAGGTGCGACTATTTTACCAGCGGAAGGTGTTCATCTATCGGCACGAAGACGTGGTTCTGCTTTGTCCGAAGCAGGTCTAAGAAGAGGATCTGTGATGACCGGCATACCTTTGGCAGACTGGATAGGCATGAGACGAAAATCACTACAGGAAGAAGACTTTGGTTGTGAGATTAGCCCACTTGAACATAGTGATAACAACAGTAGAAAGTCATCACTAACAGAGAATCTCTTAAAAAGAAATGACACTGTAACTATTAGGCGCAACTCCAAAGAAAGCAGAAGAAATTCTCTTCTTGAAAATCAACTGACATCAGAAGCCAAGAGTCACATGCGGCGGGCTTCGGTCATTAAAGGAATAGAGCTTTTGACTAAAGACTCTGTTGGCAGAGGTTTGAAATTGACGGCAATCAACTTCGATACGAAAAACTATAAACATAATCTGTTTAACCTGCGTGATGTGTACTTCAATGGACAACCTGATATCGATAACACCATGGGTATACCAACTATGCCAGAAGAGCTCCTTGGTGAAATGCCACACTTGAAGTCCAAATCTGTACTAAGAAGAGGATCGGCAGTACCAGACCTCGAGTCGGTCAACGAGATTGAGCTTATAGAAAGTTGTAAGCCGCGAGAAAAAAACTTTATTCTGGAAAACACAATGGACGTATTTGATGAAATTGATGTCATGAAAAAATCGAACTTAACAGCTGAACGGCTTCACAAAAGACGAGGGTCAGGGTAAAACAAAATGTTATTTAAAGCCAATAATTAATTCAGACAAATTTGTAATGAACTCAAAATATTCACTTTTAGTCTTTGCAAATTGTAATAGTAAGAATATAAGGCCTATATTTTATAAAGCCAATTTTAAAAATATTATTTTACTCAGTTGTTTTTGCTTTTAACAACTTAAAACTTGATTTGAAAAAAAAAGGTGACTTTATTGACAAATAAAAGCCATGCAAAGTCAGGCTATTGTTGTTAATTCCATTATTTTAAAAAATTATGTTCTTATCTATATAATTAGTATTATTGTAATTGCTTTCTTACTAGTCTACAATTATTCATAAAGACTACACTATAATATATTTGATTACAATGTAACCGCCTGTTATTAGTTACATTATTTTATATATAATTAAGTAGACTGTTGTTTTAGTGAGAACTACTACATCACTAATTAATTGCATTTTATCTGTTAGATTATTGTATGTTCAAAGTGAAATGTATAGTATGTTACTACTTGCACACCATTGGAAACCATATATTGTAAATTGTTACTTTATAGTTGAGACTATTCTGTCCTGAGTTGACATAATATGGATTACACTATAAACCGATGAATTAAATATATTCATACTTTTGCAAATGTCCTAATCACGTCACTCAAGCTTTATTTTTAAAAATGTATTTACGAAATGAAGATGTCTCTATCCATTGCTTGGTATATAAAGTAAATATAGTAGGCCTACCTTTATTTTCTTAACATTTTAGCAGTGTTAGTAGCTCTTCATTATTTTTTATTCGAACATATTGAAACCGGAACACTCCTATGAGAATAATGTTTTTAAATGTCAAGGCCTGATAACACAGATTGAATTGTCCATGATTTGTTTCAGAATTTTGTTTGTTGGCGCAGTAAAATTGTAATTTAAGTTTGGAAAACTATGATCAAAAATGATAATCTTTAAGTATAAATCATTGTCATCAGATTTAATTAGCAATGTAGAATTCAAGATGATTGAAGTTGCTGCTGGTGTTGACTGACAATATCACGTTGTCGCTTCATGATTATTTCCCATTTAATTTTACAACTAGTAATCAAATACAAACGTGTATTCTTGACTTGGACTAGGTGTGCTCTAATCTCGGAATGTCATTTTCTGTAGTGGGCATGGAGCAAGGAATTTGGTCCAACATGAAACTGTTTTGTTATTTCATGCAACATTTTTCTTTCAAATATTTTCACACAGGGCTTCTCCATTAAGAAGAAGTCTAGATCTAGGTTGTATGCCAATTTTTTTTTCCTTTTTAGTTTTAACTGTTATGCTTAAGCTTCTATTCATATATTGATTTTTGAAAATGTTGGTCCCTTTTAAATAATTAAACCATTTATTGTCACAACAACTCAAAAACATGTTTTCACTTTGTAATTATGTCTAACCAATAAAATTGTCAATAGTAATTTTTTGTTTAGATTGATTCTTTGCTTGTTGATTTGGTTTTTAGAAAAAGATAAAGAACGAAAAAAGATAAGGTAAAATGTATTGAAAGAAAAAATGTTTCTAACACTTAGCACCCACACATGCGCTCGAACCACTAGCGGATCCAGAACTTTGGAGTGGGGGGGGGGGCGATTTTTTTCCAAACCCTAACGCCCAGTAAACCCTAACCCTTCGGCGAAAAAAACAACTCAATCATGTTGAGGCCTTTCTCTTGATAGCTTCGTTTTCTTGGATTTTTCGCTGCTTTCTCCTGACATCTACAGCTCATTATTCATCCTTATAAAAAAATTAACCTTTTGAATAATGTTTTACTTGAAAAATATTCTAACATGAATTTATAGGCCCTTACTACATTGCAAATAAAATAGATTTGTTTCTTGGAAAGATAAGATACCCAACATATTTAGATTAAGGCTTGAGGTTCGCCGCCGAAAACAAAATTAGGCTATTCGAAAAATAATATTTAAAAAAAAAAGCTCATTTGTAAGTGAGACATTTTGTAACTTTGTTTTGTTACAGAACTATAATTCAAAGCTCTAAACAAAAAATTTCGGAAGTGGGTGGAGAAATTAAGTGGACCAATTAGATTCTACTGTAATTTTTTTTTTTTTTTTTTTTTTGTGCATTTTTAGGATTTAAGCATAAATTGTGAGTGTTACGGTCGTAGCGCAGCACGGTGTGCATGAATAATGGTGCGAATTCGTGTAATGAATGGAAGGGATGTTAAAAATGGGGGAAATTGACAGGAAGAGGGATGAAATGTTCATGGTTACATAACTTGTTATAATATTAAAGTATTTCCTCTAGAATAAAACCTGAGGGTGTCTTATTATTTTGAATAGTCTTGTGTCGTAACAGTGAGTTATATTCCCAAATTTATTTAACTAGAAAAAAAATATCAGATGGAGTAAAGGTTGGAAAAAAGCGATTAGGAAAAGGATATTTAAGTTCAGAACTCATTTCAATCGTTCCTCTTATACTGTTCGTAGGAAATCTAAATTTTCCAGATCAAAGTCTTTTTAAAATAATTATGATAAATTCATGTGAAATTACATAAAGTAAGTCGCCATATTTGACTATTCTGTTTTAAAACGTTATGTTTTTGTCTGGAAAGGGGAGGGGCGGTAGAGTGTAAACGATTAATCCTCGCTCCTTTTTATATTTTCTGCTAATGATTGTAATTGGCATTAAAGAATAGGTGTGGGGCGACTCGATATAATAATTTAATTTATAGCATATATACATTATATTAGTGACAGATTTTTTTTTAATTTTGTAATTTCTTAACTATAATACAAAAAGAAAAAGTATTGGTTTGTCCGATGGGCGGAAAGCGATTGCATGTATCGCCCCTCCCACCTGGTACAACCCTTTTTCATTTTATACTTACTAATGATAAAATTTGAGATTAGAGTGTGTTCACAATCTATGATTTCTCCATAAAAATAGGACAGCCCCCCCCCCCTCAGAGGGCGAGAGTGGGGAGAGCAGTAGATGCAATCGCCCCCCCCCCTTTATCCCACCGAATCGGACAAGATACCAGAAGGGGAGCGACATAATATAAAAATTATATATTAATTCAACCAATTTTGTTCACAAACTATGATTTCTCCATAAACATAGAACCGCCCCCACCCCTTAAAGGATTCAGGTGGGAAGGGCAGTAGAGGTATTCGCCCCCCCCCCACCCAAGCAGCCAACAGGGGAACGGCATAATAATAAAGACACCCCCCCACTCGAAAAATTATGGGAGTGAGCGGGATTGATGCCATCGCCCCCTCACGACCCTACCAAATCGGCCATCATACTAGAAAGGCGGGGGGTTAAATAATTAGTATAAATTATTAACATAAGTAATAAATTCGTATACAAATTGTGTGAATTCTATACTAAAATTCGTCACCAATGTTCTCATAGTGAGCCCTGAATATTCTTTTCATGTTTGCAATTTATATTTGATGATTTAATGAAAAAAATCATTTTGTTATGTGTATGATCAGTACGAAACACTTCGTGTTAATAGTTAGTGGGAAAAAACAACTACCAAATGTATAAACCTATGGTTTTCTTGGCTGATACCGTAGAGCAAGGGCCACGCAATTTACATTTAGCGTATTACTATCAGTCATGACCCTTGTGATAGGCTTTTAAAAATATAGGACATAAAGGATTAACATATTTAGTGTATCATATAGGCCTACGATTGACAGACATATCATACTCTATTTGGGAGGAAAAATCACTTATAAGAATGTGTCGATTAATACTGAGTATTTTGCACCGTATATGTTAATAGGAATGTCAAACAAGGAAATCCTATGCCGAACTGGGAGTCGAACACTTAGTGAGGTTGTGACTGAGCGGCGCATGAGGTTTGCGGGACATGTTCTACGTCAAAATGAATTACGCACACCAAGAGTTGCGATAACATGGAAGCCAAAACGAGGAAAGCGCAAACAGGGACGTCCTCGTATTGCTTGGCGACACACCTTCATGGAGGACCTCAGAACAGTGGACACTGTATAATTTGGCCTTGGAAGCTCCACTATTAGATTTTGTTTCTTAGAGGAGTCTAATAGGCCAATACGGAAACAGAACAGGACGCCCAATGAGGTGCCAATCGGAACCCAGTTCATTCGTGACCTCCGATATCGAGTCGGTGTTGTGTCATTGCATTGGTGGGGATGGAAGAGAAACACAAACCTGTAATAATACAGAAAAAGGAGAAGGTTGCCACTGGTAGTTTGACCTCCGGCCTCGCCCTCTAGTCTAAGTGTAACAAATTGGCATCTGCTATGACCCTTTTTAGGCAGAAATATTGCTTCCATTCAGTCCAATAGAGAGGAGATTCTATGATTTTCATTAGAGTTTCAAGATACGTAAGTCTCAACTTTGTTTTACAAGTTTCGGACTCTCCATCATAAATAAAGATGACTAGGTCCTAGTTCAAATCTGCTGCTGAATGCCAGGGGATGGCGGCGGTTTCAAACTCGAAACCATCGTGAAGACAGTCCGAAGCGCATTGGTCTACTGCACGACCGGCAGACATCTTAATAAGACGCAGTCACTATTGTAGAACTAAGAACTGATCATAAGGCGCCATGAGTCAAACTCATCATTTAGAAGACAGTGTCAGGTTATCTATCAAATAGGGGGCTTAAATAGACAGATGACTATTATCTATCTAATAAATAGCAGGCTTACTATTTATCAAATAAATAGACACTGGCCTACTATCTATCAAATAAATAGACACTGGCCTACTATCTATTAAATAAATAGACACTGGCCTACTATCTATCGAATAAATGGACACTGGCCTACTATCTATCAAATAAATGGACTCTGGCCTACTATCTATCAAATAAATAGACACTGGCCTCTATCAAATAAATAAAGAAACCCACTAAATTAAAATAAAGAGAGGATTAAAAACTGGTTTATTTTTTTGTAAGTCAACTGCAAGCATACTTCAGACTACTAAATAGAGTTGTAAGGTTGTTCATTTGAAAGTCACTTCATCATTGCACAAACACACATGCAGTGGAGGCTAAGCAGGGCACACTTCATAAATACACAAACACTTATTTATTTATCTGAATCGCACTTTTCAGAATTGTTTATTGAAAGCTTGATTCAGTTAAGCGATAAAAGATAAAAACAAAGGCAAACATGGTTACGAAAATAGTTTGTGTGGAAACACAAATTCAAAATCTTTTCTTAACAAAGTTATAAAGACAGTTTGTATGAAAACACAAACTCAAGATCGGCCCCCGAAGTGGTCCACCCAGGCAGGTAAATAGGCAGGTTTCAATATTTTCAGAAAGAATGTCATAATGAAATTCTATGAAAGACAAATGACAGAAAAGAATGGAGAAAGATGGTTGACAGATCCTGTGTGGTGCCCCAAAGGTCCAGCAGACCAAGGGATAGGTGAACTTGAATGTGAAGTTGGGTGTGAACCTGGCCTAACTGATGTCTTATAATGACTCTAAATGATCTAATTGTTTTGTAAAGGGTCAATCTCTTATTCAAAGTCTCAAGAACAAAACATTTCCGTTAAAGGGAGTAATTAGTGTACATCTTGTTTTGTGTTCACGCGATAATATGAAAAACTACTTATTAATTGTTTTAAATTGTGTCCAACTTATTTGCATAGTAAATAGATTTTTTCTCTTTAAAAAAAAAGTTAACTTTTTTTTTGTAAATGTGGTATTTAGTATGATAGAACTTACATAAATTAGCAATACAATTGTAAAAAAAGTAAAAGTAAAGTTCCCCTTTCAGAGCTGGTGGTCTATAGGGCAGATGATGTTGAGATTGTGTGTTTATTTTATTAGGCCTACTATTAATACTGAGTAGTGAAAAGTTGTAAAAATGGTAAGTTATATATTTTTATGAAAAAAAAAAACAAAACAAAAAAAAACAAACAACTGCTTGCATAGTTAATTTTAAAAATTAAACTGTTCGTTTTCAGAAAAGAAGGAAGGATGTAGCCTTTGCATTAGAACTTTGAACCATTTAAAATATGATTTCGGACGACAGACCACACAAAACTAATAGAGGCTATTCCCCTTTCGTGGGTCGCTAAAAATGACGTTCTTGTTTGACCTAATTGCTGAGAAGATATGGTTTTTAGTATAACAAGAATAAGTATGTGGTCCTACACGAGCCTTTATGAGCATTATGATGGTAGTCCGTTCTGAGATTCAAGACTGCAAGAGGCTTACGTAAAATGTTCTTTTCAGTCCCTGGTTTTATTGTTCCATTGGTAATTCAATAATGTTGGTCTATCATTTTGTAAGGACGGCAGAGGATGGAAACGGGCCAACGGGCTAGGTTGGAACTCGGGCCCCTTGAAGTGACCACATTTCGAAGCGCATATCACTTGTGAGCTACTCTACAAGCCCTACGTCATCCCTAGCTCAATTGTTTATGGGGGGCTACAAGTGTACATGTGCCTTTATGCTTTGAGTCTTATATAGGTTGTTTCTTTTGTGTTTTTAAATTATAGTTCAGTGTTTTATTTAGGCCTATTGTTACTTTACGTTTTACTCTAAAAAGAGTCTGTAAATTAATTAATTTTACAAATGGTTTACTTCAATCGAATATTCTTTTGTTATAAATTTCACAGCTCTATTTTGCGTCTGTTCTACTTTCTGGATTTAAGTAGTCCCAAACGTAGGACATATTTTCAATAGTGGCCAAATCAAGTTTAAATAGCATTTTAGCTGTGTTTCTGATTTGTATAAATTTCTATTAATAAAAATAATCCCTCGTACTTTAACTTTTAAAAATAATTTCAATAATATCGAGATTCCGATATAACTTTTCATTTATTACTTTCATCTAGATATTTATGGTTTATAATTTGTGTAACTGACTTGCCATGAATAAGATAAGTAGTTTTTTGTTACTCTTTATTGTCATTTTTCTGAGTGAAAAGACATGCTCCAATTTGTTTCCATTTCTGTAATTCTTTTCTTTTTGTAAATTTTTAATATCTTGTGTTGTTTTTATTGTTCTGTATATTATCAATTATCTGCTGAGTCCAGCTTTTGTTCCTGAACTAATACAATTTGTTAGGTATATATACGTGTGTGTGTGTGTGTAAAGTAGAGAAACTGATTCAAGTCAGTACTAATTGTATTCCAATACTTTTATTAACTTGATGCATAAATTCATCAGTTGAAATGGATAGCACAATAACAAGAGGAAATGAAAATTTGAAGAAACCATGCAACGATAGCTTTGTTTTATTTGTACAACTAATGTCTTTTGAAATCAACTTTATAAATAAATACTTGAAAACAATAACAAAATACACAACATACTTTCACACCTACACAATAAAGTATCTTTTTAATTATGAAACTTTAAGGGTGATGTGTTTTGAAGGTGTTGTACTAGTAATATCATTAAGTTATTCATAGAAATATTTGTATAAAATAACAAGCTTAACTTGTGAATAGGAACCAGAAATAGAACTACAATCAACTAAAAAAGAAGTTGAACATAAAAAAGGATTACAAATAAACTTGATTTTTGGCTGAATCTAAAATAAATATTTGTCATTGGAGGGGGGGGGGGGGATTGTGGTGGATGTTTTTGCAAACTCTGAGAAACATTTTCTACTAAGGTGTTCCTACAAACTATTCCACAAATCCACAAAAAGAATAGGTTAATATAAAAATAGTTATGAAACATATAGGGTAGCACTTGATGAACAAACAAAACAAAACTACAAATATACATTATAAAATTAAGAATTTTTGTTTCAAAAATGATCCGGCTTATTAACTATAGTGTGTTGTTACTATAATCCCTGATCACATTTCATTTACACTTTAGCAACAAGCAAGATTAAAACAAAAATTATCTTCTCATGTCATTGTACTGGCTTTGAAACATTTTTTTTCATTTTAATTCCAGCTAGATTTACAATGGCTGGTATCATAATAATAAACTGGCCAAAAAAAATCCATCTACTGATGTTATAATGTGAATGTCTATTTACAAATTATTTGTGTCAGATCTTACAAGTTTCGAGAACCTCAAGTACTTCTAGACATGATCTTAATTGAACCCATTAGTCTGATCATGAATAGTAAACCACTATCTGGTACTTATTAATGTCAAATCCTCACTCCATTGAGACTTGGATCTTCATTATAAAGATAAAATGATTTTACTGATTCTCAAAAGAAAATGAAAAGAATACATTCCTCTAAGTGTTTCTGAAGCTGTACCTGTTGACAATCAGCTGAGAATACTTGAAACACTGTTTTGTTCTTTATACTAGTAAACAGTGAACTAGATTTAAAAAATTGACTGAAAAAAAAATTGTATGTGGGTTTAGGGGATTGGGGAAAGGGATATTTGGGAATTTAAAAAATTGACTCTAGGGGAATCTTTGCTTAATTAAGAGAGAAAAGTTGACTTCAATTACAAGAACATGATGTTTATGAGTAGACTATAGAATTATTTATAATTTTATATGGTGATCTAATGAAACTTTATATAGAAGTATATGAAACTAAATAAAAATATATCAATTCTTTGTTGTTGGTATATGAAAACTATGTAAGGTAGATTACAAAGAATTGTGTAATATCAAATTTTATTACAAAAAAAGAATGATTCACAAATGAATGGTTTAATATCATGATGTAGATTACAGAAAGAACAAAAAATAATTGTAGTGATGAACCAAAATATTAGCAACTTGGGAGATTTCATATATGTAAATAAATGTTTGTTGAAAATATCACATCATATTGCTTTGCATTGAATGGTGCTTTTCAGTTTGAATAAAAGATATGAAAATATTTCTGCACATTTCATTTTATATGAGGGACATTAGTAGTATATAAAGTCTTTTTATATTTTGGAAACATTATTGGAATCTACTCTCTAAGCAACAGTTTATTTCCTCATTTAATGAAACCAATTCTTAGCAACATTAGCATCTTGTTTAAGGAATTTATTGAAACAACAAAAAAAGGTCTAGACAATATATGAGGGAACTGTTTTGCAATGGAATGGACAAAGTGGAATTTATCAAGCACATTTTGTTTGTAGATGTTCAATTATTGACATAAATATACTTTATTTGTGTTGACTACAAATTAGGTTAAGTTTAGTAGAGAGGTCAACTGAATTTAAGCATTATATGTGTAAGCATAGTTTGTCATTATCTTCCATAAGAATAGTATTGAAAGATGAATAAGACTTACAGAAGTACAGACAGAATTCTGCACACATTTTTTTTTTAATTTTATTTTTATAATATTTCTGTACAAATTTACAGCCTAAAAAAACTGTGTTTTGGAGACAAATTTATACATAAAAAAAATTCTTTAGTTTGTAATGAAAATATTTGAAGCTGTTTTAATTGTTTAGGTGGACACATCTCAAGGCATCTCAGCTTTGGAATTACGCAGACAATATAGGCTGTTGGGAGTTGTTTGATATAAAATTTCTATACTCTATATTTATTTAAGAAAATAGGTAAGGTAATGCACTTGTGTGTGGAAAATATATTAGACTGCTATGGACATTTAGTTTGATCCACACCATTCTACTAAGTAGGCCTACAATAGTATTTAGTTTCTATTTAACACAATAATTACATCACTATAATGTTAACATTTATATAAATCTATGTATATATATTTTATTATTTGAAATTTGAGTTTAGAAGAAATCATTATGTAAATATTGCAATTAATGAGGACGTGGAATTCAAAATCAACTACTGATCTTGTTAACTACAGAATGGTGATGCTGACAGTCCGCTTTTGTCTTTTTTTGTTTTTGTTTTTGAACTCTTTCGATTCTAATAAAGATTTAGTAAAATATGCTTAAGAGTTAAGTAATACTACATTTTAATGATGAGAAATGCCTGCACTGTTAATTATCTTTAATTACAATAAAACTTATGGTAGAATTTATGTTAGCTTTAACACACTCACACATAAATTAAGTAAAAAAAAAATATAAGTAGAATCGAGGGACAAGTGTGATTCAACATAACAATCAACAAAGATTGAAACTAGCTTAACATAATAGAACAATCTAGATCAATCATGAAAATTACATGAATTATTCTTTTCAAAAGAATTTTAAAAAACTAAAAACAGCAACAAAACAAAAACAGGAAACCTTCTTGCTGTTCGGTAACAAACAAATATTTGTAGACTTAGTGAAGATGTCTTGTACAATGTATTTGCATAAACCGCAAAATCATATGAATGGTAAATCATGTATTATACTCTAGATACTACAAAATTCACTAGCTGAATATATTTTTAAATACAGATGTTTTTTTTTTAAATAATGAACATTTCCAAGACAGATCACAGCATTTCATAATGTTAGGATGCAAATCAATTTTATTCAACTTATTATGTTAAGAAAATAAAATTCAGAGCATCTTGTGAATAAACTTTATGCAGCAATGCATTGACAATGAGTCAGTTTGTACATGAAAGACTTAGTGCATCCAGCTAAAGTACTTATATTTCTCAGATACAAGAAAAAAAATTCAGCAAAGGAAATTTCCAAATGCTAGACAGAGAAACAATAATTGGTTGGATAGAAATCTTATGTCGCCAAATGTATTAAAAAGACATAGTAAAAAGTAATGCCAACATTTGACTCGAGACTAAAAATCTTTGGCAAACTTTATTTTTGTAATGGGAGGCTGTTAGTGCTGTTTTGAATGAATCATGTCTGAAGTTGCCTGAAGACTAGTTAGAAAAATCTTCAATTTTCCTATTTACATTTATAAGATTAGGGATTATGATAAAATATGAACTTGTAGATTAAGAATCTCACTGATTTAAGTAATAGTTAATAATTTGATAATCAAATATTTTTTGTACACTGGAATTACTTTGAAATGGTTTAAAACAACTGAAGTATGTAGACATTTTGGAATAAAACTTATATTCAAATCTATTCTGACAGTTGAGACAAGTTTCAATAACCTTATTCTTCTATTTTTCTTAAATCACAAACAGCAAAAAAAAACAAACAACAAACCTTGCATATAAATAACTTCAGTTAATGAAAGATGGTTTCAAACTGAATGAATCAATTCTATTCATAAATGAAATTATTATTTGATCAAATGCTCTACATTATTCATAATCATCTGTTTTGCATGGCTGGCCATTTAGAAGAAGGCATAATTCTAATTGAATGGTACAAACATCAGTTTCTCTGGCACTTTAGCAAAATAATGGGAAAAAAAAATATTGCTTCATACAAAGACATTAAAATGAGTGGCAAAACTGACCACTGCATAATATTAGTGGCAAAACTGACCAATGCATGCTACAAAATATTTCAACTCTACACTCAAAAGGACAATGAAACTGTACACCACATTATTCTTGATGCTAAGAAACACCCTCATGGGGCTCTTTAAACATTGCATACACAGCCTGAAATCCTTTCTTGTCAATGTGCATTCTGATGTTTTCCACTTCCTTAAACAAGTGATCAACACAAATGTCTTCAGGCAGTTTGGTCAAGAACTGAGCTACATGAATAAAGTCCATCTTCAGTAAGATGCTCTCATAAATATTCAAGATTGCTGTCAAGTAAAAAAAATGCTGTCATTAAAAATGTGAAATTAAAATTAGAAACTACAATGCTATTTAATTACAAGACATTTGTCCAGATCTAAGTTGTCCACTTACCAAGAGCTGTTCTAAATAAAAATTCTTCTCCATCTCTGAAAAATACATCCCAAACTCTGCATGCCACATCGAGTGGAAGAGATTTACTGTACAACAGGAACACCCTAGAAAAATATAAGAAAATGAAATCAATGCAAAGAATTGTTAAAATTTCACTAAAAATAGTTCATTCCCCAGCATACATATTGATAAAAAAAAACTGATACCAATATTTCTGTAGTATTTATAGATTTGTTGAGACTAAATTAAAAAGTCTCCACAGGACAAAACAACAGCTTAAAAAAGACATCTATCAGTAAGTTTAGCAGACATGCCTACCCACAAGACCCAGAATGTGGAACACTCAGGTTGAAAATGTGGAATTTCATGCTTCAATGTGGAACATAAACACATTAAAGTTTAATAGCTGTCACGGATGAATGTGTGTATGTATGTATAATCTATTTTTACAATCAGCGCGAATGACCGGAAGTGTGTTTTGATATAAGCCTACGTGGCTTCTCACAAGCATGTGTTGCTTCATCAAAGACTTTGTGTCTTCAACAGTTTCGACTTTGTTGCTTGATGGTAGACTTTCTGTCTACAACTAAGACTTTGTGTCTTCATCTTTTAAGACTGTGTGTCTTCATCTTCTAAGACTGTGTGTCTTAACTATAGACTGTGTGCCTATTACATTTGCAGTCTGCGTGACTACATTAAAGTCTGTGTGACTACATTAAAGTCTGTGTGACTATGTTCAAGTTGTTTGGATACATAAACGCCTGTGTGGCATATTCAGAGTCTTTGTGGCCTATCGAATTAACATTTTTGTTGTATTGTGTTGTAATGTTTTATACTTGTTTTATAATCATGTTTTTTATGTATCTTTGTAAAAATTGATTATAATTTTAGGAGAGGCAAGATGTCATGGATGAATGTGTGTATGTATGTATAATCTATTTTTACAATCTGCCGAATGACCGGAAGTGTGTTTTGTTGTTAGACAGAGACCAGCGTGTGTGATATTTAGTAAAGTTGATTAAAGTTTATGTGTTTGCTCTAGTGGTTTAATTGTTTTATTTCGTTAACTAGAACTGAACCAGGGACACCTAGACATATCGAGACCTAAGGTAGATTCTATCAAGTTATAAGTATAAGTAGATAGAGTTATATAATAGGAAAGCTGTGACAATAGCCATATTGCGCGCAATAAATAAATAGGATGTAATTATCTTCTTTTTTGAAGTAATGTCTGCAATATATAAGATAAGAAGATAAAACTTCAAATTATTATTAAATAACAATGCTTGTTTGCTTTTTATTAATTAGATGTAAATAGAATAATTAAAACTAAGTAAATCTGTCTATCATAATTATGTCCTTTGCTTGAGATCTATATATATATATATATCAAAATCTATATATATCTAAATCTATATGATGAGTTCAATTACCTTAACTAGATCTAATGGGTAAAACAAATATTGTCTAATAAATTAGTAATTATAGATCTAGATCTATATTACAGAAATAGATCTAGATTTACTTCCTAAAACAGATAAATGATTCTAGATCTAGGATATTCAAAAATTATAGAATATAGATCTCACCATTCTAATGACTAATCTTAGGTATTCTAATGCTACTGTGTAGTACTAAATCTAGATATATATCTACTTGATTATCTAGGTCTCTAGATTCTAGATGTAGACTGTGGTGGGTCTAGATTCTTCTAGATCTAAAAGAATTTAGTCTACAAGAATAAGATCTAAGTCTAAACTAGTTACCAGACTCTAGTCACTTTAGTCTAGATCTCAACACTCTAGCTAGAGAATAGAGTCTAGATCTATATCTAGAAGTAGGTTTATAATTAGAAGATTCTAATATTAATAAGCTTAGTTTATGGAATGAGACGAAATGTAAGCAATAAACACAGACCTATAAATATTTTATTTTGCATTCAGTATTTTCATTTCTCACTATTAATAAATATTTTATTGAAAATAATGGTGATTTTTTCTTTTGTTGGCATTCAGACTTAGCAGAACAAAAAGACGCCAATGTGGAACATGTGAGCTTTTTTTGATGATTTTTGTGGGACAGTTCCGCATAATGTGGGACGATAGGCATGTCTGTTTTAGTAAGAGTAATATAACATTTTTAAAAAATTTCACAGCATGGAAGTGAATAAAGTGTAACTGAAATAAAAATTGATAAAGTAATTTTTTGTTTAAAAATAAACCATAAATCTTTATACAATAAAATGGAAAGTAATCAACAGTGGAAAAAAAAAGATTTACCATTCCATAAGATATAGGTTTGGAGTGACACTTAAACAAATGAAATGAGCATAAAGTCTGGGCAAGTTTTCTTTAAAGAATTCCTCAAAAGTTCTATAATATGCTGTCATCTGTTAAATAAGAAATTACAACAAATATTAAAACATTAATACTTTGATAAAGTTATTTTTTTAGCTGAAACTTTAAACCAACACAACAATTAACAGTAATTAAATCTATAGGCTTTACAGAAATGTGCCTGTGCTGCATCTTAGTGCTAGCATCAGATAACTAGTATTAGTTTTAGTAGCTATGTTAGATGAATTGAACTTGTTCACATCAAGATAAATATTAAAAGAAAAATCACCAAATTTTCATCCATCCGGAAAAAAGCCAATTGACAAGGCCGGTTGAGCAAGTTGGCAAAACAAACAAAGGCATCAGCAACATCCATATTAAGTAATAAAATTGCGGCAATAAATGACATACCCTGCACCTGTAGTAAAAAATTATAATAATAATAAAAAAAACACATAAAAATGTAAAAAAAAAAATCTATTAAATGTAACTGAACTTTAATGTCAAAATATTGCCATCATTAAGGGATTCGCACATTTCTCTATAGTCAAACAGAAGCTACTCACATATCCAACATCAGGTCTGTAACAAGCATAAGCACCAAGTAGACTGTGAAGTAGGTCATACAGTGGACCTCCCTGGAACAAGGAAACATTAAGAGTTAAAGTTAAATGTATTGTTATAAACCTGGTGGTGACACAGATGGGGGTAGTGCTGTGTGTTTTTAGACTATGCAAATCGCCCCAGGCCAGGGTTAGACAAGCGGTCAACAGTGACGAGTGACATTACACACCAGTTTGGGAAGGACCTGTGTTGTAAATATTATGCACGCAAGTCACTGTGAATTTAATCAACCAAAGTGGTCAAGCAACGTTCCATCAGGTTCTATAAGGCCTGTGGGAACCCTATATAAGAGCGAGTGTGTTGGAGTCAAGGGGCTTTAAGTTATCTTGCAATGTGACCAGTACGAGGCAAAGTCAGAACAGTACAATGTGTATAGAAATTCTAGGACAGAGGCAAGCTTTTGGTACAGTCAGTGTTAATGTTGTTGCCAATTGTACAGTTTGGCTGTGATGTATTTGAAATTAAACTGTTACTGTTACTTTGGGGCCCTGAGTTATTAAGTTCTTTAGATTGGTTGTGTCGTGTGGTGCAGTTTGCAGAGAGCCTGGATAGTGAGAAACGTTACATTATATAGCCTAAAGTCTTTCTTTTAGTATGGAACCTTAGTCCAGATACAATTTTAACAAGTGTGTATGTGTGTGCAGAAAATGAAAAAAGTAAATACTGCCATTACTATGATTCTCAAATTTAAAAAAAAAGTAATTACTTTTTGGAAAATGCAGAGATGTGGGAATGTTCTAGAGACATCAAGTTTGATCACTCTAACACTGGACTCTTTGTTGGATGGTTCTTGTTGCACAGTTGACCCTGTAATTTTGATTTTAAAAAAAATGAAAAGTGAAATAGCTCAGGTCATATAACAGCGCTTAAAAATTCTGATACCTATGTATAAAGTATATACATAAAAGAGCCTTACCATCCAAAGTTAAACTACCTTGAGTTTCATCTCTAATAAAAGTGATTCTTTCTTCAGCTCTCTCATGACAAATACTATACAGTGCTGGATCAAATGTAAAAAACAAAAACAAAGTCAGACTAAACATTTTGAATGGTATATTATGGATGCTAATCAAATAGTATATTGTGCATAAGAAAATGTAAAAACATAAAACCAATTTTTAAAATGCAGAAATAATTTATCCTAAAATTTAAAGAGGAACAGAAAATGTGTCAAAATCAAGACTTTAAAAAATAAAAATAAAAAATAGAATGGATAATGACTTAAACTGCTTTAATTCAAAAAAAGTATTTATGGACAATCAAGTTAAATTTACCATGTGTAATATTCAGATCATTGCCAATAGCTAACTGCCAGACTTTTCCTCTCACACAAGGTGGCAAGCCCAACCACCACAAATCTTTGGCCTTTTTACTATGTCTCCTAATCAAGACAAAATTAAACAGAAGAAAAACAAATAAACAAACAGAAGACCAGTGACATATTTTAAATTCAAATAAGTTTATTTATAAACTGAGTGGTTAAGTGCTTGGCTTCCGAACCTGGGGTCCTGGGTTCGAATCTCAATGAAGACTGGGATTTTGGGTTTCGTGATTTTTAGAGTACCCCTGAGTCCAACCAATGGTTAAGTTGGGTAAAGTAAAGACAGTTGGTTTTTGTGATGGTTACATGACACCCTGGTCTAGGCTGTTGGCCCATTAAACAGATGACCTTAACATGATCTCCCCTAATGATAACAAGGAACTCTTTTAAATAATGCTAACATTTGAAAGGAATTAAAACAAAGGTTTAAATTAAAGAAAGAAAAAAGGGAACTAATCAATTTTCTATAAATGAAACCTTGAGTTTAATTTCTTTATGCACAATTTTGTTTTCTTTACCTGTTCTACATGACATCAAGCAGCTTGAGCTGGTAGTTCAATCTAAATGAACTAATATAATCTTTTACCCCTTAATCCTAGCTCAAGATGAAAGACTTCAAATGGATACCTAGAGAAGACAGTTCCTTATCAGGAAGGGGTAGAGGTGGTTGACTGCCTGGGAAATCTGGCCCACTTATTTGCTTGCAAAAATGTGTGTATCATTTTCATGTAAGATTTCAATACAAACATAGGAATTGTCTACAGTAACATGAGATCATAGGTGGGAAGGACACAAAAATAAAAGAAAAATGTCATAAATGATAGCTATATAATGGTAGAAATATGTATTGTTGTCATTAATACAAAAGTGAATATTAAAGTGATTCCAACTTATAATGAATGATTTGTCAAAGTCTATGTAATTTTAGTTAAAAAGAAAATTATCCAGAGATTAGTATTAAACTATTATAAGGCTAATACACATACAGAATTTTATTACAATTTGTGACAAATAAATGTAAAAAAAAAAATTGACTGAAAAAAATAAAAATTCAATACACAACAAATTTATGATGGCAGCTTTGCTATCATTATAATGCTACAAATACTTACATGGCCTCCCAGTTAGGTAAAATTTCAGTATCCCAAATTTTTGCTGCAGCCATCATCTGATCCTCAAGTTTTCTCTGCTGAAGGAGCTGTTTTTTCTTTTGCTTCATATCCTTCAATTCTGGTGTAGCAAACAAAGAAGACAAAATGTCAGATTAGAATACATAAACACATGAGCACAGTATATGTAAAGACTGAGGATTTTCTTTTGTAATGTCTATAGTAAACAGTTATACAACAATCATTTCATTTTCAGATTAAAAAAATACTAAATACTGAAATAGCATTGCCATGAAAATTAAAAAAAGAAAAAGATTAACAAAAACTGAGCATTTGTATCAGATGTGTCATTTGTTCATTTCAAAGCACAAGAAAAGTGTACATTGTACATTCATCTTTTCTATACTTATTTTAAAATCAACTCAGAGGTGTAAGAAATAATTTTTTTTCAAATCTCTCAAATATTCAATTGTCAATGACAGATTTGAAATTTTTCTTTGCTTTTCTCTGCAATCAGGATGCAATGTTTATGGTGTAATGTTCCAGTATTTTGTTCACTGACATACTGACAACTTTAAAAACTTTTTATGGTAGTTCCTGGTCATGTTGATGGAACCAGTAGAAGTATTTAGAAAATAATAAATAAATAAAATATACCAAACATAATGAATAACTGGCCAACTCATTTAGCAGCAGAGACAAAATATCTAAACATATATTAAAACTTTTTTTTTATATATAAAATCTATAATAGTAATGATATATTTGATAGGATTTTGGGCACATCTGCAACGAAATGTATACTGAAAACTGCGATCTTTAGGGCAGAAGATTTAAAGGTCATCTGTTTCTGAGGCCCATGCTTATAGAAGGATGTCATGTGGCCAGCACAACGACCTACTGCCTTTACTTTTCCCCAACTATTGTCAAGTACTCATTAGAGCTGGGTGGACTCAGAGGTGCCCTGAAGATCTCAAAATTAAATATCCCAATCTTCACCAGAATTTGAACCCATGATGCCATGGTTAGGAAGCCAAGAGCTTTACCACCCTGCCACCACGCCTCACTGAAAACTATGGAACCCTGAAAAAAAGGACATATGAAGGCCATTCAGACAAGAGTCAATATTGATCACACAAGTTCCAGATAAGTTAGAGTGTTATTTTAAGGCACCTAAGAGTCATGTGAGGGTTGATATATTCTATGGCCTATGCTTAATGTTATTAGTAGTGGTCAAATGGTGTTGGTTTAATTGATGACAAAAATTTCATCAAATTTTCTTTACTTACCTAGATCTAATGTGTTGAAATTGGGTTTGATTGGGATGATGATGACGATGACACATTTGATAACTTGTATGATTAACAGAGATATTTCAAGGAATATTAAGTGCCTAGGGAGGTTTCAACATATTTTGCGACCTTCACTTTTGTTTAATGATTATTCATGTCAAGTTTTATCATGATTGGTCAGTTGATTTTATTGAAAAACAGATACTTTTGACAAACATATTTTTTATACTATTAATATATTTTATATTTCTGTAAAATATTAAGTCACTAAGATACCATACAGACTTTCTACCTTTCTTTTTTGCTGCTTCTATCATGGCTTCATATTGCTGCCTGTGTTTTTCAGCTTCTTCTGGACTCTTAGAAGGGAGATTTCTAAATTGAAATGAAGTGATAGTTAAATTAAATTCAATATGAATAATATATTTTAAAATCTAGATATCATTGACTGAAGAATACATTTTGTTAAGCCTAAAAGCAAACATTTACCCAGGCCTATTCTCTAATATTAAGGCAGTAGTGGACATGACTTCTGAACATTGTTTTTTGGCTGGAAATGATGGTTTTTCTATTTTAGACTGCCGAGCTTGAAATTCTGATGTGATCTCATGAGGATTGCGTGGAGTTACATCTTTAGGCGGTATCCTTCCAAATAACTTCCAGCCTGGGAGACTATCCTCTTTGGCTCTTTTAGAAAACAAATTTCTATAAAAAAAAAAAATAAACAGATGAAAAGATCTATATAGGCCTTTTAATTTGAACATTAAAATTTCAATGATTCAATTTATTTTAATACTCGATTTCTAGCCTCAAAACCTAAATTACTTTTATTCAGTTATTGTTAACAATTTAAAAAAGAATAGAAAAAAATCCACATCAAGATTGAATTTAAAAAATGATTTTTAAGGGCTGATGTTCTAATGTAAAGTAAAGTAAATTTCCCCTTTCAGATGATGTAAAGGTCATCTGTTTCAAAGGCCTACGGTTAACGAGGGTGTCATGTGGCCAGCACAACGACCAACCACCTTTACTTTTCCCCAACTAATGTCAGGTAACCATTAGAGCTGGGTGGACTCAGAGGCGCCCAATGATCCCGAAATTAAAAATACCAGTCCTTACCAGGATTCAAACCCGGGACACCCGGTTCGGAAGCCAAACGCTTTACCGCTCAGCCACCGATGTTCTAATAAGAATGTGTTTATTAGGCTTGTGATTTTAGACTAAAACTCATGTCTTCATTCAAAGACTTTGGTTTCTAAAACAATAAAGGCTTTTTGAGTTACAAAAACATTTAAGTCTAGTAGAGTAAAAATTTTTATGGAAGAAATTTCTTAACAAATGTAAAAGAAAGATGAATATGAACAATTTTTGTTGTAAATTTCTAAAGGGCATAGTATTCTAATCAAAACAATACTAATTATTGCTAGTTAACTTTTCCCATTAGATGTATATGATAAAACTTGATCTGTCTGTCACAACAATGGCCATTGTTATATAGACCAAAGAACATTTGATATATCTATAAATGTTTACAAAACAGAGAGGTTGGTATGAGTCAAGATAGGACCAATGATCTTTTATAATCATGCAACAATTATGTGGAAAAAAAAATATCTTCACACGTTACCAGCCAGACCGTTTTGTGTGAAATTGTGTGATATAAACATCAGAGCACAATAAACATGCTTATAGAAGAGAGGTGTTATTTTAAATTTTTGAACTACTTTGTACTCTGACACACTGATAGTGTCCACCTCATTTTCCAAACCTATTTCATTTTAAATTGTTTTATTTTTGAAGTTAAAAGAGAATTTATAAGATAAGATTTAGATCAGACATACAATTATTAACAATGTGACATCCCTTATTTAATACTTACTTTAAACTAGTAAATGACTTTTTTTTAGCTGCCTGAAACTGGGGTGCTTTCTTTTCTCCATATCCACTATCCAGCGAAGATGAATTTCCACCTTTATCAAAAGAATTCCTGGAGTGCAGGTTAATGTCCATGAAAAGTGCCTCATCTGAAATGTTTTTTGAATCTACTGTAAACTCTTCACCAACTGAAACAGCAGACACAGAAAAGTCGGTGCCAGTGCTTACACTGGATAGACTAGAATTATCTGCAAATAAATAGTGACTGGGCTCAAAGTTGTGTTGGAATCCAGGAAAACTATCTACACTGTGCAATGTATATCTATCACTGTCTGCAGAGTAGTGAAACTCTTGGGCACTGTATGCTTTGTGCATTGGAGAACGAGGACTTAACAATTCACTGCATGACAGATCTTGGTTGGAACTTGCAGATTCTGATTCATTGCATGAATAATCTTTATCCGGTACACATAAATGTTTAAAATCTGTATGTACAATTGGCAAGTCTGTGTGATTAGAGGAAACATCATTACTTTTAACAAGCTGTCTTGTGGTTGGGATGTATAACAAAGGTAATGAGATGTTTTCTAACACTTTAGAGAATCTTGCACTTTTACCCAGTTCAACTGGCAGATCATCAGTGAATTTTGGTGAGGACATCACATAGTTAAACTGGGAGTTACAATGGCTGGTGCAGCCCACAGTTTCTTCATCAACTGGAGCTGTACAACCATTGCTTGAAATGGTTTGTTCATTTTTTATACTGAATTTACCCATACTATCTTCTAAAGTCCTCAGTGAATTATCAGCATGTTCAAAGTCTAATGTTTTATCGCTGGATAGAGACAGTGTTGCTTCCACATCATCACTGCAGTCTTTTGATTTAACTAAACTTATAACAAAAGCCTCTTGCTGAAGAAATGAATTAGCATGAGAATAAGGAATTGTGTGCTCATCTTCCCGTAAAGATGAATCTCCAAGTGTTTCTACAAGGGATATCTTTGATTTGACTTTCATTTGATTTTTTAAAGCTTCTACATCCTCAAAGTCAATGCTGGCTAAATTTCTGGCCTCTCCATTACAGTGCCCAGATCTGGGGATACTTTTATCTGGATCACTCATAACGCGCAGTCTCATTGTCCTTAATGAGTGAAACCGTGAAGTCTTGAACTGTCGAGGAAAATATTTTCCCATGGTAAAATATACATATTTGAAGCTGCATGTTATTTATGTCAGGATTTTTAGTTTGCATTCATAGCAAGATCTGCACTACTTTTGAATATAAATAAAATATATGAAAAAAAATAGCCTGATGATGGCCTTTGTTTAGCTTTTTCCTTTCATGATTGCAAAACCTGCAAATTAAAAAAAAGGATAAATTATTTTTTTTTAAATGACACTTGACATTTAAAATTAAAAGATTATTAAAAGTCAATAAGAGAAAAATTTATACAGGCAAATTAGCAGACTTAAAATTGCTTTTTTTGGTATAAACAAATTGTCTAAAATGTCAAATTTATAAATGACAGAAATTGTTATCAAAAAGGATTTTTATCTTATTGAAATGTGAACATTTTACACAACCTGCAGGAGTTTAGCTGATAGGAGCGGGCCTAAGTACATTGTAGCATCAAAACCAAAAAAGCCTATCCTTTTTTTTTATGTAAAAAGGCAATGCACACAAAACACATATATGGCTGTAGCTCACACAATGAGGGCTGATTATTTCATACCAGTATTATCTTTCTTCATGGTAAACTTACCCTAACCCTAACTTATTCTATACATTTACTAAGAAAAGTAATTACAATCAGAATAACTAAAGTACCCCGTATTATGAAAAAAAAATAAAAAGTAACTTTAATTGTAATCCTCCCTCCCATAATTACTATAGCACTCTACAACTAAAAACCAATGGATAAAGTATTAGTATTGATAATACCAATATTGCATTAATTTAAAAAAGGATTATTGCTTCAACTAACATGTACATGGAGCCCAAATTAAAAAAAACTTTATTGGCTATAATCTATATAAGATGTGAAAGTAAATTAAAAATTGATGAGAGGTGTTGGGGAATATGTTATTTCTCATACTAAAAAATCATTTAATCTAAACCATATTTTTATACAGTGTACTCTATTCATATAAGGCTTTGTTGAGTTTTACTAAGGTTGGTACTTTATCTAGCTCATTCATTGTGGGTAATTTATTGATAGCATTGAGGGCTGAGGCAGTGACTGAGCTTGTAGTAGTGTTTGACCCATCGAGTATTATTTTTTTTTTATGTTTGTGATGATTTCCCCAGTGGTTTATTTTAGAGGTGCTGACTAGTTTTGGGAGGGTCTAAGAGCCTTTTTGATTCCATCATACATCCCTCTGAGGTTGCCTGTTAGGATTGCAAGCTGAATACTCTGAGCTATACCCAGTATTCATTGGCACCGATCAGTGCTGTTCTCTGAACAGTGGCTGTAGCTTCTTTCAGAATAAGCAGGTTGCATTTAGTGAGCTTCACCTTTAATGTAACGAGTGCATTCCTCTTTGCTCTGATGACAGATGTCAGTATAGCTGAATTAGAGTCGTACCAATCATTTCATTTTATAATTTTTCTTCAGAAGATGTCTAGGGAAGTCTTTTGAATGATGGACTAAAGGTGTTCCTATTTTCTGTTGCTGTATTTCCAGGAGCATTTAGTAGTCACATTGAAAAGATTCTACAAACTGTATCTGGAGATCAGGGTGGCATATTTCACATCAAATTGAGGTTTTCCATTCCTCTTTGTAAGGTGGCTTTTTGTATGCAGAATGTTGATCTTATAACATACCAAGAGTGATCTGTGTTGCAGTGTGATAGGACCTGGTAAGCTTGACAAATTTTAAGCACTTTTGTCCTACAGCAAACCTCAAGTAGACCTTGTCTATTTTAATTTATTTTTCAAACAACAAATCAATCAATACAACTGTTGACGGACCCAAGAAGCGCTTTAAGATTGTCAAGAATGATAGCCTGTTCAGTATTTGGGAAAAATGGCTGGCTCCTCTACTACCAAAGCAAAAGCCACATTAACCTGTGATATTTAACAAGCTTAGAAAAGGATTTAGAGAGATCTAGTTCAAAAATTTCTGTTATCATATAGTTATCACGTAGACGAGTGTAGACAATATATCTCACATTTACACTAGTTATTAAAATTAAAGAACCATTAATCAGATAATTAAATAAATAACAATGAATAGCTTTACTAATATTAGAACAGCCATCTAGATAAAGATCTTATTTTTTATTTTATAATTTATAAATGTTCTTGGTTGATAATCATAATCTATGAAGATAATCATTATCATTAATAAAATCAATCATAATGATCTATTATGATCTAGTCTAAATTTCAAGTTTCCTAGGCCTAATGCTTAAAATTAGGCCTTGTAGTTTGAAATAGTAGAAATAGTATAATTTGTTTTATAGACTTTAGACTATGTGTTCCACATTTGCATTTGTAAAAAAATATTGCATTTTGTGTTTGATACCAAAATCAAAGTGTTTTTATGTTTTCTATAATATACCTAATAATTGTGTTCAATCAAATGAGGATTAATGATATCTTTATTGGATAAATATTAATTATTAAGTGTTGTCTTGTTTTTAATGAATTTAAGTTCAAATGGTTAGAATCTAATGCTCTGCTGCAAACTTCAGTATTGTTATAACCCTATTTGCGTCGCGATAGGGTTAACTATAGGTTCAGGTGACTGTGACAGGTTGGGGAATGTGACGTGTGTTTGGCGCGTTCAATGTCTAGGGGATGATTATTTTTGAAAGCTATACACACCAACCCGTCAGCATATAAATCGGGAGCAGGCACGCAACAAAACAAGCAATGAAAGAAAGATACAAAGTTAAAAATGGCGAATATTTATTAATATAAATATTTACATAAAAGAATAAAAAGGGGGAGGGTTTGCATCTATCTCTAATTGATACTAATTTTGATCATCACTCTTGCACTTAATAAGAGAGTATGTCACTTTGTCTTCTGAACTTAGCTGGTTGTCCTGTTGATGTCGCAGCTGGTTGTGTCCTAGCTTGAGGTTCTGCAGCTGGCGCTCTAGTGGGTAGAGGGACGCCGGTGATATAGTTCTTGTGGAGTCTCAATCCAAAGTTCTAATATCTGTAGTGGGCACAGTAGGGCGGGTGGCCGGCTACCGTGGGCACAAGGTTACTGCGGGCAGAGCTGATCTGCCGTGGGCAGCGTAGTTAACAGGATAGGTCCAGTGAGGTTTAGCGTAGCTATGACGTCTCGCACAGATCTGGGTCTATAGGGACGTCGCACCTAATAAGTTGACAGGTGGGCTGTCGACTAGGCGGGCAAGGCCGATAGCACCAAGTAGTAGAGTTGAGTAGATCCACGTAGGCGGTAGATGATACTCAATAGCAAATAGGCAATTGACTAGGCAGGCAATGCCAAATAAATAGGCAGGTAAATAGGCAGTTAAATAGGCAGGTGATCCAAACAAATAGTTGGGTAGATCTCAGTAGGCAAGTGCAGTGCTGAATGGCACTAAGCACATAGGCAGACACCTGAGGGTGGCTGTGGATAAATAAAGACAATTTAGGACATGTCTCTCATGCATCTTATCGATGCCCTCGACTGAGGTGCATTCGTCAGATTGGTAAAATTGCTTTTGAGTACAATTAGGAGATGATGACAAATGGGATTTGGAAAATAGATGGCAGATAGTAGCAATATAGATATGTACATAAAAGGGGAAATAATAATATAAAAATGTACATATAAGGGGAAATAATAATCTCAAATAATCAACACAAGTTGGAAAACAGAAAGGGGGGGGGGGATGGGCGATGGTCAGCGACCATGACAGTTTGTTTACATACGACCGTCGGCCGAAAACAATGGAGCGCGTGTCCATTCAAGGGGTGCAACTCTCTTTTGAGTAAAATGACTACAGGGGAGATAATTCATATCTCTTTTCTACGCGCAGTATTAGTGCGCTAGTAAAATTATCAAGGCGGTCAGCCGAGAAAAAGGAAATAAAATACGATATACATGGTTGCGTCAACGATCAATTGAGCAACGTAGCATTAATAGATTAATGCAATATATAAATATATACATATGCCATGTCTATGTTTTCTACTTACGACAGTGAGAAATACACAATGCACTAATTAAACATAAGTGAAATAAAATACACATGATAATCTCCAGTGAGAAATATGCACAAAGTAATGAAGATGGAACTTGTGATTAAGTTCGGCTTACCACCAGGTATTCCTCTAGGAGTGATAATAAATGAAGTAGTCCAGACTCGATTGACAGTGATAGAGAAATAAGAGGGTCTGGCTTGATTTAATCTACCTTATATATAGGCCTGGAAAATGTGGGCGGAAACAGGAAATGTCCTAGGCTAAGAATTATCTTACACGTGGGTGAATTAGACTTGAAGACTTGAGATGGGAGTCGCACCTTGGAAAGGTCAATGGGCGTGTTGGTCTGCGTGATCTCCTAGATCGAAGAGAGACGTGTGAGAAGGTGACTTCAACTGTGCCCGTCTGACATCAAAGAGACTGTGTGTTTATCTTTACCCTGGTCAAGGGAGATAAGTGAAAGCCTTGGTCTAGTTGTCCCAAGGTGGTCGAATAAGTCTAGCCCGAGGTGGTAAAGGTGGGGCAGGTGAAGAAAGTGGGGATAGGATGGGGAAATGACTAAAATAAAATAGGTAAATAATGATAGATAATGATTAATGCTGTGATAAATTTGAGTGACTCTGACAGCAAGCTTTTGACTTGTCACAGTGACACACACGTGAACTCATGCAAATCATTCAGGTCAGCAGGGCCATGAACAAGGGACAGTACTGCGATTACATGCAAATATGATCATTGTTATGGTCATGTGATCAAAAGCCTTGGTGTACGAGAGACACAGTGTGTAAGAAAGCAGCAGTTCAAGACAGGAGACAGAGACTGTTAGTCGGCCATGAAGTCGGTCCCAGTTGAGTCCTCAAGTGTTATGTACGAGTCCAGGAAGAGATAGAGATTGTACGGTGATGTACAATATAACATTTTAGTTGTTGATGTGTTTCCAATAGTCTAGTATTGGCTGTTATCTACTTATTCACTCATTATTAAAGTACCAGATTAACAGAGCTCTTGTTGTCAAGTTCTTGATGTGTTAGATGTGCTGTGTTGTGTTTAGCAGTGTTTACAGAAGGCCTGATTAGGAGAGAACGTAACAGTATCGACCCGCCTCACCCTTTCTTAATTTAATTTTTTTACCTCCCATCTTGTAGACATCAGAATAAGTTACTGAAATGCATCTACATGCTTGGTGCATGGGACTCTGCCCCTAACCCTGCTTGGGGGGGGGGGGGGGGGGGGGTGTTACTATTTTGGTATAGATGTATAGATATAATAAATTTTTGACAATCAATGGAATAAACAGTGGTATAATGTAAACCATTCCAGTAAAGTCTAGATTTCTTAAAAAAAAAAAAAATCAATTTGATGTTAAGTTTGTTTCTACAGTTATAATCTTACATTTCAATTTACAAAAAAAAAAAAAACAAAAAAAAAACAACAAACCAACTAGGGATAAACATCATAAACAAGATTTTAAAATAGAATATATCTACTAGATCTAATTAAGAATAGTGAATTTTGATAATTAGCTCACTGTATTATATTTTTTAAAAATTGGACAAACTAACACTATTTTTTTTAAAGGCGGAGGGGGGGGGGGGGAGGGGGGATTAGGATGATTGAGGGAGGTGACACTTCTAAGTCTAAATTCTAGATATTTAGACTAGATATCATCTAGATCTAGTGATGGGAACTAAACTAACTTTTAAAAGTTAAACCAAAACTAATTTTCAATTAAAATAAAGTAGTTAAACTATGAATTTCAAAATATAGTTTAACTAAACTAAAGAAAATTAATTAAATTTTTCATAACTTTTTTTTTTGGTGGCGGTGGGTGTAGGTCTATCTAGTCAGGTTGTTAAAATCAGTTGGATACACCGTCTATTTACTTTCTGGGCAGGGAGGGTGTGTAACTATTTTAGCGTAAAGATATATCTACGAACTAGACCTATATAGATATAATCATCCGACTGTTTAACTACAGTTCGATCTTATTCTTTTAGCATTGTAGAAATATTTATCCATAATAAAATCAGTAATAAGGAATATGTTTCTTACATAAACGTTAATGCACAATAAATAAAAAAAAAGATGTCTAAATAAATGTGTGCTTAAATTTTTGCCTTGAATTAAAACCTTAGAAAAGAATGGTAATCTTTTTTAAAAATTATATTAACTTATTATATAACGGAAAATCTTACTTATACCGCTAAAGTTTAAAATCTCATTAAATAACATAGATTTAGAATTTCAAATTTTGATCTAGCAACCAAAGAAATGGAAACGAAATCGTTGGAGTTTTAAGAAGCATTTGACCTGTATAACTATTTTATAGTGTAAAATACATGCTTGGTTATTTTCTTGTTTGACCACTAAAAATAATACTAACAATATTGCATAACCATTAAACGCGCAAGGGGAAAAAAACAGGGTGGTCTTGTCATTATGGACTTCACACTCAGTAGACCAACACTATAGGCCTACACATGTAGGTCTATCTAGTCAGGTTGTTAAAATCAGTCGGATACACCGTCTATTTACTTTCTGGGCAGGGAGGGCGTGTAACTATTTTAGCGTAAAGATATATCTACGAACATGCTTGACTAGCCATGCCAGTGTGTTATTTTCTTGTTTGACCACTCCACATTAAGCAAACACTATTGCATAATGCGTAATAAATAAAAGAAGCAGGGTAGTCTTGTAGTATCATTGACTACACATGTACAGAACACTAGGCCTACATGTGTATGTCACATGTATGTCTAGCTGACCAGGTTGTTAAAATCAGTTAGACACAGTCTATTTCCTTTATGGCCAGAGAGGGTGTGGATTAAAAGATTTTTTTTTCTAGAGTTGGTTATCCTAATGCTTTTAGATCTATATAGGCTTATCTGTCGATTTAGACTTAGAACTCAATAAATAGTCTTAATAAAAAGACTATAAAAAGAGAGTACTTGATGATCCTGCAGTTAAAAAATTGTTGTTTGCTGCAAATAAATTGATTAAAACCACTAAATATTGACCTAGCTCACTAATCAGATTCCCACTATAAACAGAAATTTAACACGTCCACGTGGCTCACAAAAAAATTCGGAGCAACCCCATTCATAATATTGCATAGAAACTTTTGGCAAAATATGTTTAACATTTTATAATATAATGTTTACTCCCATAACTTCTACCAGCATCTTACTTTTTTACCCTCTTCAAAAGCAGACTGACTAAATAGTTGTTAACTGCATCATTTTTTTGATAATCAAAGTTATTGATATCACATGACCTGAAAACAGGAATGTGTGTTTCAACCATAGTTTCAACCCTGGCCACATGTTGAAAAGTTGTACAAATTTTAATTGAACTTTTTAGTTAGTAACAAAAAAAAATAAATTAAACTACAATTTTAACAAAACTTTTTTTTCTAGCTAAACAATGGCCTTTTAAAATTATTTTTTTTAGTAAAACTAAAAGTTTCTAACTTTTTAGTTAACTTTTGCCCATCATTATCTAGATCTAATGATCATTAACATTCTAGATCAAGTCATAGAGACTTATAACTAAGACAGCAATACTAACAGTGTAACTCTGTAACACTGTTAGTAACAGTAACAGTCTTAAAGCTACAACAGTCAACAGAAAATTAGTCACCCAGACTGTGAATAACGTATAAGTATAATCCTGAATAGTGTGGTCCACTGTGGTTGACTATGATATCAATTATCATCATAGTAGATCTATAAATTTCATACTACTGACTGTAGACACTGTAGACTAGTACAGTAGTGAGTAGTACTAGTACACTTCTATACTAGCGTAGACTGTAGCAACTCAGGCAACTGTAGATCTGACATCTGAATCTAGATTCTAGTCATTAGTAGTAGTAGATCTACAATCTACAGTTATTCTAGATCTATTATAATCTATACTATTTAATTTAATAGTCTATAATCTATATTATATAGAGTTGGAAATATAGACTCTAGTAACTAGTACTCACAGTACTGATGCTATATATATAGATCTAGAACTTTAGTCACATAGTGATACTAGTAATACGCTGTATTATACATATTATACGGTAGACAATGTACAGTATCACTACTACACTACTAGATTTAACTAGATCTACTACTCTACTGTACTAGCATAGTGATAGTAGACAGACTTAGCAGTACTACACTCAGTTACACTGGTAACACTGTGACTCACTGACTGTACTTAGTACTACAACAGTCTAGTACTTTGAACAGTACTGACACTGACAGTACTGTACAGACTACAGTAACTAACACTAGTAACAGTAAACAGTTACAGTGACAGAGTGTACTGTAACAACAGTCAGACTGTCACAGAGTAGAGTTAGAGTAGAGTAGATGATGAGATCTAATCATCTAATGGTCTATCATTAGTTAAATTAGTTACTTTTTAGTATCATCTACTGATAATGATAATCATTTATCATTATCTACATCTAGTCACTAAGTCAGTAGTCTAACTACTAAACTAGTCACTCACTCATCAAGAGTCAAGTCATTGCGATGCGACTCCTTCGTCTACGTACGGTCTAGCTACCCTACACTCCTACAGTCTATCTAGATTTACATGTAACATGATGTCATGTACCTTAAAATCTAGATCTAATAGCTGCCTTTACTCGTATAACAGTGCCTGAAAAGCTCAACCGAAAGTATCATATTTAACCCCATTTCTTATCAGAAGTTTAATACATTTCTTTGGGTACTTGACTGTAATATTTTATCATTATGAAAGTGGTAGCCATTGCTATGCTAATTAGGGGGAGTGAACTTAGTAGAAAGTGGAGTCACGAGAGAATTAGTTTTGCATTAAAGTGTAATATTAAGATTCGAATGACAAAAGTACAATTTTAATGGTATATCTAGTGTTTTAAAAGTAAACTTTTGCTTAAGTACGTTTAGAAAATAAAATATAAAATAGCGAAACTACTAATTTTAGTGCGAAAATATAACATATATGGGTCAGCTCCACGGGAACACGGTTAGGTCTAATGGTCTAAACACGAAAAGAATTTGGGAAAACTTTTAATGATGCCTGCCATACATAGGCCTACTAGATCTAAAATCTATACGTACATCTACTGTGTCTCTTTGTAAGTGGCCTGCAAAAAAAAAAATATATTTTTATTAGTTTTTAGTTCATTTCTAAATGTAAAACTTAATTGCTTCTTAAAATCAAGTAAATTTAAAATTTATTACACAATTAGCCTATTACAATAAATACTTTTCACCCAAGAACCCCCACCCCAACGTATATATATATATATAGTGCTTTTTTGTGACGGTACGCACCGGTTCGGCGTAACGGCACCCATTTCAATGTGAGAAAAAAAAAAAAAAACTTTCTTGTACTTTAACGTTCATTTTTAATTTAGTAGTAGTTAAAAGTTAGGCAATCCATCACTGAGTACCGCACCTATTATTTTTTTTTTACATAAAAGCACTATATATATATATATATATATATATATATATATATATATATATATATAGGCCTATATATATATATATATATATATATATAGAGAGAGAGAGAGAGAGAGAGAGAAAGAAAGTTACTTCAAAAAAAAAAAAAAAGAGGATTACATCATACGCATCATTCTGCCAAGTCACTGGTTTTCCATGCTATAATAGCACTTGGGAAGAAGGAGCATTTGTACAAATTTGTCCAAGCTTATGGAACGAGGAATGTCTTGAGTATTTAATTAGATTTTGTTTTTGTATTTGAAGATTATGGTTCTGTGTTTTATGTATAGGCTAATTGCTAATTTAATTCTGAGTGTTCTCTCCTGAAGGATTTCTAAATTTAGTGATTTCACTAAAGGTGTTACTCTAGTCAATGTGAATATTCGTTTGTTATGAATCTCACTGCTCTATTATGTTCCAGTTTCTTAATGTTTTCTTGAGTTGAGGGGTCCTAAACAGAGGATGCGTATTTTATTATTATTCTATTAGGCCTAGATCGTGGACCCCCAATATCAACATTGCCATCGTGGATTCCGACGCTATACGTTACCGTGGTAACAATGCAGTGGTTACCGCGCAGAGGCGGACTGGGTGTCAAAATCGGCTCGAGCGCTACCGTACGATTAGGTCCATAAGATAATGCATAGGACCTAAAACTGAACGCAAATATGCAAACGTGGATTTCAATAATGTATTGTGTTTCTACGTGTAAATAGACTTAAAGGCTGTTGGAACTTGAAATTTGTACAAAAAACATTTCAGTTCAATCACATCTCTATTAGTTTATTATATTATTTTGATATATAACTAAAAAAAGTAAAACATAACACTTGATAATTGCCTATTCGTGTGTTATGCGTTCTGGAATGTCGTCTCGATCGGGTTCGAACTCTGCCCGTCCTGTGGGATGTTAGGGCTATTTTGAAGTAACAACCAAAACATGTAAAACAAAACAAACCAAAAATTTGAAAAGGAAGTCACATGAAACGTTCTTGCAACAGATAAATGTATTCACATTCAAGTGATAATCTCTATATATAATTATCTTCGTCGCTCAAGAGTTTGGACGAGAAGAAGAAGGAAAGGAAAGATCACTCTCTTATTTCTGCGGATAGTCACCCCACAAATAAAAACAAGAGCGGGGGGAGAACAAGTATTCACCGGTCACTACGGATGGCTGCCTGGTCGTGCGGTTTGCGCGCTGGACTGCCGCTTAGATTTATCCCGCTCCCACCCCCCTTCCTTCTGCGGAAGGTTTGGACTAGGAAGTAAACTATCTTCAACTCTGAAGGAACATCCGAAACATGTAAAACATTTTACAAAAAACATTTTACAAACACTAAATAGCAGCGCCGGACTTAACCGTTGTGACCAAGAAGTCATGGAAAGAGAACAAGTAATCTACTATGTATATTCACCCGTCACTAAATAGCAGGGCCGAACTTAATAATTGTGGGGCCCTATGCCAAACTGATTTCGCGGGGCCAAGTTTGGGTAGGGAAGCGGATAATAAGTGAAATTTAAGAGTTTCTACTAGAAAATAAATTCGTTTATGCATTTTATTCATTCTTTACTACGCAAAGAATTACTTTACTAGTCTTGCGTGTAGAAAAGTCTTACAGTATATCATAATAATTCTGTTTCCTACATAGATCACGCTCAACAGCAAGAATTATCAAATGTTTCAATCTATCTTTGAGAATTGTTGACCTCAAGTAATTCTTCATTAGTTTGAGGCGCGAGAAGCTTCTTTCACAAGATTACACAATTACGGCTAATGCATAATGCCGTTTTTATTTATTGCGCGTAGGATTGGCGTTTTCCATATTGAAGGACACCCCAAAATGACAATTTTTGTCTTTATATTCCGTATATTTTAAAGACTTTTTCGTATCTTTTGCAATTTCGGGAAATTTCCAGGAGCTCCTGGTAAATCGACAGGAGGGCGCGCGGGAAATCTGTTTTAAGTTATAAAATGGTTTAATTTTATAATGTGTACACCTTGAATTAGCGCGGGTCCTATGAAAGTGCGGGGCCCACTGCGGTCGCATAGGTTGCAGTGGCCCAAGGCCGGCCCTGCAAAATAGCGGCGCATGCTACGCCACCGGTCGACTAGTTTATTATAAGTCCCTCGTCGACAAACTACCTGGTTACTATTTGTTTCTGCTTGTGTCCATAACAATTTCTTGAGAACGTCTTTATCCCCAACATTTAACATGAGATCCTGTAATGGTTATTGTGTCATTGAGCTTTTTAGCATATTTTTTTTACATGCAGAAACCTTATTTCAAAAGTTACTTACGAATATTACAGCATTAGAACAAACTCAAAAGCCTAGATGATGATTTTAAAATACCATAATCCTTGATAAATCGTATCATCATTTCATTAATACATATTGGGACAGTTATTACAAGACAGCACTCTAACCATAACCACATCATGAATAGCCATCGTCCTTATATTGCAATTTTCACATTTCTATTCATCGATTTGTTTAGTAAACTGTTAATGCCTACTCGGGTATATCAATGTAAAAAACAAAAAAAACACTGTTTCAAGACAATACTCTACTATTTTGTGATCGCATATAGAGACAATTAAGGCGCACAAGAATATCCAGGAATTTAACTCTGCATTATTGTGGATTCGAGTCAGTATTTCTACGTCGTCTAACGCATTTTCTCCATGAGTAAGTAGTGGTGTGAAATTTCCTTCGTGAAAGTTATCACGAGATTAAGAAAATGTCCCTGACTTGTTTGTGCCAAACTGGCGAGGAAATCAGTAATTTTATTGCATCTCAAGGCGAAGGGGTTAAATGAACCCGGGCCCACAACCATTAGGGGCCCACAAACGCTGGCGTTGCATCAATTGCACGAAGAGGTTCATTGCGCTTGGATCGATAATTCATGACCATTTGAGAACTTGGGGATGATATCAAAGTAAAAAAAAAAATTGGACTTTTGTAAAAAAAAAAAATGATTATAAGTTCCCTCAAAACGTCCTAAAGGTTACACGAAACTTTAATTTCAAAACATTTAACCCTTTTACTCTGCCAGAGCCTGTGTGCCAGTGGATTGGATTGCTTTAAAGCAAGTAACTGCTTTCATTAGGATTATCAATTGTAGTTGTAAAAGTAATGTAAAGAAAAGTTTTTATCTTGCGATCTATGGGCAGATGATGTAGAGGTCTGTTTCTATGACTTATGGTTAACGAGGGTGTCATGTGGCCAGCACAATGACCAAACGCCTATTATTTTGCCACAACCAAAGTCAGGTACACATTAGAGCTGGGTGGACTCAGAGGTGTCATAAAAATCCCAGTCTTCACCAGAATTCGAGCCCGGGACTCCCTCGGTTCGGAATGAAAGTGCATTACCACTCAGCAATAATATACGTTTTGGTGACAAATCTTGCCAGATCGCCCCATCTTTTTTTTTTAATGAATGCTCATAAAACTATTGAAAGTATTAGCCTACATGAATTAGGGAGGGGTGGGTGAGAGAGTTTGGTTGTGCTAATATTAATGTGTTGCACAGAAAAAAAAGCAGGGGGGGGGGCGACAATTATGTCTATAGAGATAGTTCTGGTGGTCTCGAATAGAAAATTTCGACACAGCTGCTAATTATTCAACTTTCTTAAGGCTCAATCTGTTTCTTTTATTTTCAAGTTTTCCAAACATTGTCACATCATACATGCTATTCTCGATGTTTCGACTGATCAAAAAGTATTTAAGAATTTCTATAACACAGAGGAAGTTGGCTTAGTTTGGTGTTCTTTCCATTGAACAAGAAACATACACAAGTTTAGAAATACTTGCAATTGTTTCTGACTTTGTAAATAAATTTATATCTTTTTACTGTTGAATAATGGCATAGAACTAGATAATAGTTTTTATCAATGTTTAATAGTTTTACACCTAGAAGTGTATAATAAGAAATAGAACAAATACACATTTGTTTGTTCATTTGAAACACCTTTAAGTCGTTTAATTCTGTTAAGAAGTTGTACAAACATTGACTTTTAAGACACTATTACTGAATCAAATGTAATGACTTGTATAAAAAAGAAAAAGGTACGCAACGTGCAATGAAATGTCTTTTAGCAAATGTACCGAACACTCGAACACTTTTTCATATGGCTGTGGAGGCCTATTTTGGAGAGACGCTCCCGTCCACATATATTGCATGTCAACGTGGCTTTCGCTTTGATGGAAGAGGAGCTGGCCATTTTCCGTGTGGCACGCTTTTCTTCAAGAATCGAGGCCCATGTTTTCTCGAAGTCTATAGCTTTCTTGGTCACCGTCTCTCTCCAAGTAGTGCGGTCTAAGGTTATGTCTTCCCAAGTTAATTGTTATAAGTAAAAGGATATTGTAAGACTCTCACAAACCTTATCTTTGAGTGTTCGAACATTTTTCAAATCTGTATCTATTTTGTCAGGGTGGCATTGTCTCAGATGATCCTCCAGCGTAATTAGTTTCATATTGTCATAAAAAAAGGCCCCTAGGCAACTGATTGTTTAAAAAGGAAGGAGTAAATCCCAATTTTAAATCAACAACACTGTACAGTCTACATTTCTTTTTGTTAAACATTAGTTACGTGTAGACAAAATTAAGCTATTTAAATAAGTATTGAAATTAAATACAACATTTTTTTTTGGTTTGATTAGCAGGATAAATATTCAAAGGATTAACTAAAGTACAATTTAATACATAGGCCTATATTAGTGTATGAATTAATTACATTAACAGGATGCAAAAAATTAAAGTCACTTAAATGAAATGTATTATCGTAGACCCAGATGGATATCTCATAGACCCCCAATTTATTTTTTCACTTTCGTAGACTCCTTGGATGTCTCCGTAGACCCTTGGGGCTTGGGGGTCTATATAAACCACTTTAGGAATCACTGATCTATATCAAAATGTAAATAATTTAGTTCAACTCAATATAGTTTTCTATTTTGGATTGAATGTTAGCGCGGTCAATAGATCTACTATAGATGTATATTAAAAATTAGAAATCTAGCGAACGACGGTAAGTGAAACAAAAAATTGTCTTAGCCTAGAGTAGATCAGTAGATCTAGATTCTGGCTAGATCTAGATCTAGATCTATCTAAATCTAGCTATAGACTATTATCTCTAATGACTCTACTCTAGAATACTAGTAGACTAATTTAACTATATTAGATCTAGATTAGATTTCTAGATCTAGACACATTCATTCAGTGTCATTCACATAGACATACTCATGAATACTCATGATACTGAACTGATAGTAATAGTAGTGATCTGATAGTGATACTCGGATGATACTTTAATACTTATATTACTGTCACATACTATAAATCTATATACATATGATATGGTAAACAGGTAGATTCTTATAAAACTGAACACCGACTAGTCTAGTCACTAATAGTGCGCACTTTCTGCACTCTATCTTGGATGGCGGTGTGCATGGCAGGGTTATAACAATATCAGAATATCTATATTATACTAGATCTAGTCTATATATTAATCATTATTAATAATAAATGAATAAATGATCTAGATTAAATTAGTATTAATATTATAGTACTATAGATCAAGATTTTTCTATTTCTAGATCAGTAGATTTATTATAATATATATTAATATTGTTTCGTATTTCTGAATCTTCTGGCTAGATGTATTAGTTGTCACACAAATAAAAACACAGCAAAGAACTTGACGACTAAACTTTCAGTTTCATATAACTTTAATGACTATTAACTCTAACAATTGGTCACTGTAACATGTAGCGTAGACTGTACAATATCTGTCAGTTTACAGTTAGCTATACTTCGTTGCAATTCATCTCTTCTCAACTTGCATCGAGCCGTATTCCACAGAACAGTCCAACGACACACTTCCCAGTGTCGCTCCAGGTCTCCCAAAGCTGAACCAAGTCGTACTCAAGTCTACCGAATCCGAGCCGCACACGTCTTACATCGACTGTATCGACTGTAACGGCTCAAGTCCACTGTAGTTTGCTGTATAGACTTTAACGACAGTAGTCCACTCCAGTTAACTCTACCCTAGTTAACTTGCATTGAGTCGTACACATTTCTCTTCCACTAGAGCCGCACACGTCTTACATTGTCTGTATCGACTGTAACGGCTCACTCACGACTGACTTTCACATTAACTTAAGTTCTAGTCTAATACACAATGGCAGCGAAACAACTGCGAAATACATTATTGCCTTAGATACTCACCCTAAAGGGGCACACAGACAAGCCTTAAAGAAACATTACATCATCAAAATAAAAAAAACTCCATAAATTTTATAATTTATCCATTAAATAATCCCTTGGGAGGTGGGCCCCACAGTTTGAGGAATGCTAATACAGAATGACCAGAATAGAAGGCCAGTTTACAAGGTCATCAGTGTCAGGGGTTATGTTGTAAGCCTTAGCTCATTATCCTGGGCCCCTAACAATCAATATACATATTCATGCTTAAAATATATAATTGACTACATGTTAACATGTCACTATAATATTTAATGAACTGAAATAATTTACAATGAATACAATTGATAGAGTAATCTATTATTGAATTTAAAAATGTCCAAATATTATACTACTATAGATATTATATTAATAGTCAAGTAAGCATTCTGCACCTTGTGGTCCCATAATACCAACACAATGCATCACTACGTATTTTGCCTCTCACAACTATCGCACAACACTAGCTCACTGCTGACACTAGTGTAGACTCAACCTACAATCCCATCACTAACTCCCTGTTGGGACGTAAGAAAGACAAATTGAAAGTTCTAGTCTAATACACAATGGCAGCGAAACAACTGCGAAATACATTATTGCCTTAGATACTCACCCTAAAGCTCGTGTGGAGTTTTTGATCTCCCATTGAGCGCCTCCCCAGGTGGCGGATAGGGGAATGCCCTCCAGATATGGTGGGTACCGGGGAAATAAAATACCCGGGGTGGACCAAAATCAAACCTGCTGCCTTGCAGGAAGTGGAGGGATCCACAAAGGCTAGGGCACCTTACCCGAAAATAAAGGCAGCTATCCAGAGAGCTGAAAGGGGCAGCCCCCCAGATGGTTATGCACAGGGCTAACCACTCTGTCATATAAAAAATACTGTTACGAAAGCTAATACACACAAGAAAACCCGGACAGATCTCAGCGGAAAACGACCTAGGCCTGGAAAAGGATCGTATACAGGCAAAAACCAAAAGGCAGGCGACCCAAAGGCAGACTCCGAATGCGATGGATAGATGACGTGGAAGCAGATCTGAAGCAGCTTGGGGTTAGGGCGTGGAGACAAAAGGCCCAGGAGAGATCTGAATGGAAGGATGTGTTAAAGCAGGCCAGAGCCCTCCATGGGCTGTAGCGCCACTGGGATGGGATGGACTCACCCTAAAGGGGCACACAGACAAGCCTTAAAGAAACATTACATCATCAAAATAAAAAAAAAACTCCATAAGCTAAAAAAGCAGCGCAACTAAAAGGTGCATTCAAAAATTGTGCACCTACCAAAGATTGGTGCTAGAATATTATAACCTACGCATTGACAATCAGGGCTAATCTTTAAATACTAGACTCTATTAAATAATAATTATTATGTTTGTTACTATTGTTACATCTACATTTTCATTCACTAGATTACTCTAGATTCAGACTAGATTGTCACTAGACTTAACTAGAGCTAGATCTAGATTCCAGGTCTATGTAAAAATAACAATGTTCAGCAAAAAAGGAAACAGAATGAAGACAAGAAGTAGCACATTAATTGCTATGGAGACAGCAGAGACAGAAGAATCAGATTCACGCACTGAGTCCCTGAATGAAACTGAGATTCACTTGCTAAATGGTAATTTTCTTTTTATTATGAACATTTTTAGATCTTTATTTGACTACCAGTTAAAATCTGTACAATGGGTCATTGGGATATATTATATTTAAAAAAGCTAAGCATTCCTCATCTGCAGCAGCCTGTAACTACAGTAATGACATTGTTATTTTTAGAGTTTTAGCCATAGTGATAAGATGAAATACTTTTATTAGGAAGTTTTAGGTATTGTTACGAATCTCTCTATCCAGGCTCTCTGCAAACTGCACCTTACACCACCAACTTAAAGAACTTGACAACTCAGGGCTCCAAAGTAACGTAACACTTTAATAGTTGAATAAATAGCAGCCAATACTGTACAATTGGCAACACGTACACTGTACAAATATCTCTCCAATAACACCGTACCGCCGTATCAACTCTTGCACTGGCCTCTCCGTCTCGTTCTGGGCTTGCACTGAGTTCAACAGTTCAGGACTGACTTCACACACTAGGCTCGTTGTGTCGGACTCGATCGCAGACCAAGATCAAGATGCCAGTCGTCTCAACTGTACTTGACAGTACTCCGCACTGAACTGTAGTAATGCTCCGTACAGAACCACACCGTTGAACTGTGCTGTAGTCGACCGTGTTCTAAGCCCTGTCGTGAACCTTCTGTCGTGATCCTCTTGACTGCGACACCTCCGCTCTTTATATAGGGTCCCTGCTGGCCTTCTAGAACTGGACGGAACATGGCTCGACGTTTCTAGCTTCGTCACATGACTACATCCCTCGTGACGCTCCTGAGCTCTGTTCATGATGGCGATCCTTCCCGAACCGTCATGTTGACACTTGTCTCGGCTGACCGTCGTAGCTCGTCACGGTTGACCGCTCGTCTAGCACTGGCCTGGGGCGATTTGCGTCGGCTGACTACACACACACACCACTACCCCCATCTGTGCCACCACTAGGTTTATAACAGTATAATCAATTTTAAGGAATGTACTGGATAAATGATGATGTTGGCAACATGATTAAAAAAAGACTTTGACCTTGTAACAAATTCCTGATTGTTGTAGAAAAACTCTCATGGTAGATGAATATTAAAAGATCTTCTTGTCTTGTAAAGTTCTTCCTGCTGTGATGTGAAGACAACATCAAGGAATGATGGCTTTAAATGGGATGGCATGAAAGTGAGAGTCAGAGATAGTTGGTGGTGAGATCACTTATATTGCCTTAAAATTGTTTAACTTCAGGACATGTGAAAGGGGTGAAATATTTAGTAGTCAACATGAGGCCATCATGGTGTACTTAATTTTGAAAAACATGATATGCTTGATAGACTTCATAAAATTTATTAAAGACATGGAATAATGATTATTGTATTTATTAGATGTGTTTCAAGTTATCATTTTATGAAAGTCTCAGACTTGGCCAATTCCATTTTCAGGGTTTCTATCCAGGGCTTTTAAAATAGAGGACATGAGCCTCTCAAGCCATTACTCTAAAAGACAGTGACATTGATGATGATCGATGTAAAAATAAAAAAAAACAACAACAAATATTTAAATTTATCACATATTTTGCCTGATTCAATAGGAACATCTAAAAGATAGAGTTTAGCATAAAGTCATTTTAAATTTCTGGAGGTCAATTCTTGAAAAATTAAAATGTTTGGGAAACAGATTTGTTGAAAATTAAAGAATTTATCATATCAATTCAAGAAATAACAAATAATGACAATGCTCAAAAGGCATATATACATATAATATGTATTTCAACTCCTACTTTTTATGAAATCTTGCTATTTTTACTTTTCTATTTATTTTTGCCATTAAAAAATATACTAAAGTGTCCTTAGTGAATAAATATACAGTGTATCTATTTTTTTAAATCTTTCTGTTATTTGCTTAAAAACAAAATTTTTAAATTTTGCATTGATATATGAGTATTACATGATAGATTATATTAAAAAACATTAGACATAAAACAAATGAAAAAAAATTGCATATTTTCATTTGTCATTTTATCTTAGCATTTAACTAGCATGATAACACTTTTCTTTTAGAAGCTGGATTTTCAGTTGAAGTTCTAAATCAAATATCTCATGAAGAGAAATTAGAAATTCTGGTAAGTTTTAACGCTTTTTCTTTCCCCAATAACAAGAAAATTCAAGTTATACTCTGTTTAAAATAAAATCAATGATTAAATGCTCTTCAATTTAAGATGAATATTTGTCTTTGTTCAGACACTCCGATGGCATAGTGAACTTCTAAGTATTGATATTGATCATTATTTAGTAATGAAAGTAATTGTCATTATGAAAAGATTTTGTAAACTAAAATTCAGTTCATAGTTACCTAACAGACCATAAATTGCCTAAGGTGCTAATTATAAATAGGGTTTAAAAGCAATCTAGTATAGTATTTTGGAGTAGTGGTTTTAACTTATTTGAATTTTTATCTAAATATAGACTTGCAGAACAGAAACTTTATAATTTATACCATTGCATGCATAATAGAAAGAAGATGAGAATACATTAGTCCATTAGTTGACTATAATTTATTTCACTTTAGGGGATATCACGACTTTCATCCTTGACCGATAGGACTAGAGTTTGTGTTAGGGTTAGAGATATTCGCTGGCTTTGAATAACTTCAGATTCTTTATCTAAAAATAATACTCCAAATTACATGTGTTAGATAAATTAATTAATATAGAGACATTACATCATGAGGTAGGGCATAATTCCTACCCACAAACTCAAAAGATGATTAATTTAAAGATTTGTTTTGGTTTAAATTCATTACATGGAACTAATGTTAGTTCAAGTTACTACTTGTTGTTACTACACAGTATTTTGATGGTAGCTGACTTAAAGAAAAAAAGAAAAAAAAAGTTGGCTTCATTTGCATAGGCATTATTTATTGTTATGGGTGTAATTATTTATTATTTATTTCCTATAGTCAGGGGATAAATCGAGTGATTTGGTATATGTGTTCAAACAGGTCATTGCTTCTACTGCTTATAACAGTGGATGTCCTGGCACATTGCTCTTAACAGGACTTCCTCAATGGGGATTTTTTCTTGCCACCTTATATTCACAGTCCACCTTCAATATCTGAGGTGGAAGATATTTATTGCATAAAATATTTTATAAACCAGCGGGTCTAGCAAGATAATCTTTAGTAGTATGCTGTACCTAACAACACTTAAAAACAAAGTTTATCAGTAGACCCCCTGTAAATGTCAACTTCTACTTTTTAAAAATCTTTTTTTTTTTACAGCGTGCTATATCAGAGAGCCGTCACCATCCTACTCAGGTATTTCTTTGACATATTAAAGCCTGATTAGTTTATAAATATTTTTTTTTCTCATTAATTGTCATAAATATTTCATTTGTAATTTAACTAGTAAACAGATTAAGACTCTTATGATAATACTATTTATAGTTTATTTATAACTATCAGAAATACAATGGGTTGCCTGTGTTTATTCTAAAAGTTAAAAGCAAAGCCAATACAACTGAACTATACATTTTTTTTAACTTAGAACCCCCCCAGTGTGGTAGGAAGTGTCTAAGTCTATCCTATAACCTCTGCGAAGTTATAAGGAATACTCAAACAAAAACAAAGCTAGTACAACTAAAGTATTACTTTTTTTTAAATTTAGGATTCCCCATTTTGTCATGAAGATTTTAAAAAATTCTTTGGGCTCTGCAAAGTTTCTTCAAGATAGATCAATAAGTGTTGATTTCTATATGGAGCATACAGTACATACAAAAAACCTTAAATTGTTTTTTAGATTTCAGTTACCATGTTTACTTTTCTATCCCTAATTGATTCACTAAGGCTTTAAAGAAACTGCCATGTAGTTAACTTTTTTTTGTTCAATGTTTATAGTCTGGCACTCAAGAGGAATCACATATGCCTGAGAACTCACTAGTGAATGAAAATAACTGTCATAAAAGAGATCAAATAGTAATCAAGTCAAATGTTGTGGAAAATACTGAAGCTGAAAACATCACAGTTGGCGAATCAGACTCTAATAGTGACTATTATAAAAAAGGAAGTAAGCCATTCACAGAAACTAGTGATCCAATGGAGGGGAATTCAAGATCATCCTTTAAAAACAGTTGGACTAACAAATTAAAAATGAAGCTTCTGGGTAGGATTAAAGACTGTACAAACCCTTTAACTAACGCAAAGAAACAGGTATGGGTATATATGTTAATAAAAGCATAATAATAATGACATTTTTTAAAACAGATATTTCTTTTATTTGGAGGAGTACAATATAAATGTCAATGAGATGTCATTTGTATTTATTGTTTTTTATTCAGGCAGAACAAAATAATGATGGAAAAGTCAGTAGGTGTCACAGTCCAAGTTTAAAAAAAAATGTAGATCAAGACTCATCCATGACTGTTGAAGGTGATGATGAAGACACCACTCAAACATACATATCTCGGTATATGGTTACAATGTAGTTTTGAATTTTATTAATATTGATATTCTTTTGAGACTATACTCTGTCTAAAACAAGAATCGCTATTTGTTTGACAGCACACCAGAGCAGAATCATGCTCAGACAAACATCTTAGGCAGCAACAATTGTTCTACTTCGGTTGAAAGTACCAATGATGCTCGTTGTGAAGGGCCTATATCACCATTGTTCAAGGTGAAGAAATTTGGATATTAAATATAGTGAAATATTTTATTTGAATGTTTAGCTGTATAATGTCCCTAAAATCTTGTTGCATATTTAGAATGATCTATGAGAAAAAAAAAGTACTGAGAATTACAAAAAAAAAAAAAAAAAGGTACAGTCTTGAAGCTGTTTCCTTTAAAAATAAATTACTTCCTAAAGTGTATTTGTCAATAGTGTTTTATCAGATTTTTTCTTTTTTTTTCTGCCAGAATTTTTTTAGATGGGAGACAAAAATCAATATTTCTACATTATAATATATCTGAATTAACTATGTTTTAAAAGTATCAGATCTTGGTAGACTATAAGTGTGAGAAAATTTTTTTAAAGGAAAATATGTCTGTTAATCTAGTAAAAGTTAATTTATTTTTCTTTGTTCTACTATTGTTAGATTTTTATACCTTTTTCTTTTAATTGGAACAAATTGCTAAGTTTGAGAAAAAGGCAACACTCACAGCTCATCAATTTACTGATTATCATACTATAAACTACTTAAAACACTATATTATTAGCCATCATGTTATAAGCTCAGACAATGATCAGTAAATGATGTATAAGTCATGTATATGTCTTGGAAGGTTTATGAATGATAAGTAATTGCAGTTGAAAATAAGTTAATTGAATGTTTCTTTAGTTGTGCTTAAAACAATAATATTTTAGCATTATTTTAATTTAATTTTTTTAAATTTATTTTTTATTTTACCACTATATTTAAAAAACATATGAAACAGGATGTTTCTGTTGTAGATGCTAAGGCTTTCAAATAGTAATGCATTTAAGTCATTTCCAGGTGACACAAATAGTTGTTATTAACATGCCAGTGAGATCATTTTTTGTGCAGCAACTTGAACACTGTTTGCAATTGTAAAAATAGATCTTGTAGGAGTTTTGCAATAAAATGAAATTAATGTTTATTTGTTATTTGGAAACACTTGTACATAAGTAATGTTTTCTTTATGCAGGCTAAGTTACTTAACAATTTGCAAACAAAAACAGTTGTTCTGTAAGTATGTGAATGAATGTTGACAAATAATTTGTTGTTGTTATTAGTTCTTTTTATTAAGTTGCAATTTTATCATGACGAATATGCAAATGCTAATTCTAGTTTTTTTTATTTCTTATTTCTACTAGTAAATATTAATAAAAAGTTTTTCATTTAATTATTTAAGTTTTGATGCATTCAAAATCATCCAGTTATTTACTTGGGCCATACTTTTTTTTTTTTTTTTTACAGCCTTCCTACTGCATCAAAGTCTGTAAGTAAGAACTACACTAGAATTCATATTGTATTTTAATTAGAATTTTTTTTTGTTGTAATTAGTCATTTGTTCTTTAAAAGTGTTAGAAAAAATCATAAATATGTCACTTTTATTTTCAGCTATCCTTATGGTCTTTCCTTCGGCAGTCCAAAACTCAGATAAATCCAGATCAATACACTGAAATAGTCAAACTTGTTTATGATATCTACTTTCGACGATTACAAAGAGAACAGAAAGCAATGAAACAACCTGCCAACAAATGGGGAAGACCTGTTGTGCCTGGGCCACATATTGAGGGCTGCTTGCTAGCACAACCTAAAAAATATAAAAACAAAGTTTTGAGATTAATTCATAACAATAGAGATGACGATGAAAATAATTTACCTGATTTGAAAAGAGAAGGTGAAAACCAAAGTGATAAAACCCAAAAGAAGCATAATTCTGTTAGCAGAAAAGACAGTAAAACTATCTCCAAAGACATGGTTGAATATGTGGAACACGATGAGTTTGAACTAATTGAAGAAGAGGAAAGTGAGAATGAATTTGAAATTTATAGAGAAGAGGATTTTACAGGTAATAGCAAAAAATTACGTACAAATCATTCTAGTGTAATTGATGGAGGGTCAAACAATTTGAAAGTCATAAAACGCAAGATTGAAAGTTCAGGAACAGGTGGAAAAAGAAAAACTCACAGAAAGCTTTTAAGTGAAAAAGATATTCACATGGTTGATCAGGATTCCCCAGAGTTAGACTCTATTAATAAAACTGTCGTGGTGGCCACTCCTAGCAAAAGAATTGTCAATAGGAAAAAACTTAATTCCCAAAGGAACTTAGAATCAGTGTTTGTTTGGTCATGTGATGACTCATCTGAATCAGAGACAGACAACATTGATGCACCATATGCTGAATCTGCCTCAAGACATCATTCTAAAACTAAAGCAAATGATATTTTGGTAATCAAAAGCGCAAGCAGCCCCACTTTTGATATTTTAGAAAATGCAGATACCTTACCTCCAGATTTTGTTGAGAACACAATAACTAGCTCATGTCCCCAAACAAAAAGCCCATCGTCTCATAGAGAGACTTGTGCTGACTCTGAAAACGTCAGACTATCACAAGAATCAGCATCATGCCTCAGCAACAGCCAGAGCTCTAATTCTTTGTTAGATGCCAATGGAGACCTCTACAGTACACAAATAACATGTCACAGAAGGAAATTAAAAAAACTCGATTCAACTGTACCACAGCCAATCCCACAGCAGAATAGTGTCTCTTTGTCTAGTGATTTGGTTGTTGACACTGCTAGTGCTGCAGTTAACAAGAAATATCAAGAAGGAAAGGCACTCAATGTAAACCTGACAGGTGAAAATGTTATGGAAAACACTTCCACGACACCCAACAGTACAAATAGAAATGTAGATCAACCCCAGCACTCATTGGACAGTTGTAAAGATATGAAGCGCAACTATGAAGCTGTCAAATCAGATGAAGAAGAAACAGACTTGAAAACTTCAAAGCCTAAAAGAACTAAAAGATCTAAAGATTTGAGTAAAAAATCCAAAAAGAAATCCACAACTACTCCAAGAAAACTAATAAAAAATCCAAAGAAAGAATCTGAAGACAGTGATGAGGATGTCATTTGTTCAGAAATAAGTCTGGCTGGTCCAAGTACAATTCAACCTGAATCTGTAGTAGAGAAAAAAGTAAGCCATTATCATTTATTTAGATATCTGACTTGTTTTTACATATGATTTTTTTCTACATAAGATCATATCCTACATTGATCAAAAGATTTTACAATCAATTTCAAACTTTAAAATTGTTAAAAAGTTTTTTTTTTATTATTAATTAGTTTTATTATTTTTTTTTTTCTAAATATTTGTATTCTATGTCCATAATTGGATTTTAAAAAGTTTACATGCATTTCTTAGATATTCAAATTGTTATTTTTTTTTTAAAGTATGCTTGCCCTATCTGTGGGGAACATTTTAACGAGGAGAAAATAGAGGAGCATGCATCAAATTGTGGTGATGGTACTTAATTGTTTCTATTCTAGATTAAAAATAAACAGAAGTAGTTAATTTTTGATAATTAGTTAAATAGCTTATTATTAAAACAAAACAAAATGAATGGACTTAGTCATTCATTTCTCTTCCCTACAGAACAAGGTGACCAAGCTATGATAAGGTAATGTAAAGTAAGAGCTGACTAGTGCTACCAAAAGAACAATGAAACGTGAACATATTTTGAAAAGAAAAAATGTGTTTAAAAAAAGTTGAAACTGATGTTATTTCAACATAAAGCCATTGTTTTTTTTTTTTTTAATTATTATTTTTTATTTATACCAAACTCAATGCAAATCTTCTATGTGGCAGCTAATACCAATACTTAAATATGCAATATATATATATAAATTAAAATAATAATAATAATAATCTTTATTGTTCGTATGGAAATTTGTCTTACAATATGTGCATTACACCAAACAAAAAACATTATAACTATAAGAAACCAAAATGTACATTCACACCAGACTCACTCATAATTTACATGTGACAAAGTTTATATCAGATTGTTCCTATTTAATGATTTGATTGCCAGGGGAACAAAAGAGTGTTTGTGTCTGTTTGTCTTTGCTATCAGTGTTTTGTATCTCTTTTGTGATGGTAAAATCACAATATTGTTAGCTTTTTTTTATAGATGTTTGTCTCAAACAACTGCCCAAATGGGGGTTGTTTTTTGCTCTACCCAATTGGAACAAAAATATAGTTTTGCAGTTAAGATCCTTATCTTGTCTTGTAAACTATTTAATGCTTAGTACAGGATACTCCTACATGTGAAAAAATATGAGTTTTGTATAACTGTCATTTAAGACTGGGATCTTCCAAACCTTGCTCTCCTTGCAAGACTTAATCAGTTTAAGTTGATCTTGTTTTTTTTTTTTATATGTAGGTGAATCTTTTCATCTTCAACCATCATCATTTAGAGGGTGTTTAAATGTTTCTATTTTTTCAATTTGATCTAACAGGACCTTACCTTACTTAGTTACAAATGTATAAAATTTGACTAGAAACATGCTAAATAGCCCATCCAGAATTGTATAATAGCTTGTTCAGGCCTGGATAGTTTCCACAATGGGAGATCTATTCATGGCATCTTATGTGCTCTCAGACTCCACCAACATTTAGGACTACTCCTAGCAATGAAACCATTCTTTCTCCTCCAGCTCTTGGGCACAATGAAAGCTGTAGGCAGCTCAAATAATTCATGAACTGCACAAACAGAATGGGATTTGTATAAAATCAACTTAAAAATTTACTGTAATCATATAATGTCTAGCTAAGTAGCAACAATTGAAATCTAAAATTGACATTGACAATTATTTCATTCAATAAAAAAAAAACAAACAACAAATGTAGTTTATTTAAAAACTCAAAAGATGCTTTGAAAATTACAATATTTGACAGTTTTGGCAAATTTATAATTTTTTTTGCCTTTTGTATTTTGTGTCCCGTTAATCACAAATAGAAACTTATGTACAGTTACTTTAAAACAGACACAAAAAATATTCTTAACTCACAAATTTTGTTATCTTATAACAGCTGTTCCTTTTGTCATGTTGAGATGACCTCTGATGTTATTAGACAGCATGAGGTAAAATGTTCATTGAAAAGAAAAACTCGAATCATGCCTTCAAGAACTTCAAGAGGTATACACTACTGTCTTTAGATTACGCTTTGATTCACTAGAGGTGTCTGGCTACTAGGCCTTTGCTCTACTAAATAAGCTGTGCTCTAGTATTCTTACATACATTTCATTGACTTCATGACAGGAAAAAATCAGTTTGACAGAATTAACTGAATTTATATATTAATATATATTAATATTTATTATTATTAAAATATATAAGGCATTTTCTTCAGTTCCAAAATGTAAAGACAAGTGCAGTATTGCATGTGGACTCAGTTTCAGCCTACATATTTTGCTACATTTGATCCATTCAAAGCTGTTTTCCAGCAGTTTTTAGTTTTCTTTGTCTGTGCCTATATTCAACAAAGGATTTTCTCTGTGTTTCTCAACCTTTTTTTAGAGCTCTCCAGCTGCTTTCTTCTATGTCAGTGAGGGAAAAATAGCACATAAGTTGATAATTAAAATACTTTTAATTTGTTAGAGGACGGCATAAGGATAGATATCATGCCTAAACTTTTATGCTAGACCTAACATTTTTTTCTTTAAATTTCTCAACAGATAATAGATTGAAACCAAGGTAAGAGGCTACAAATAAGTTGTTTTTGATTTTATATTGTTAAGTAAACATAAAAATTATCATTTACTAAGCATTAAGAATAAAGTATTCAGGCTAAAACTTGAGTAATGTCTCAAGTGTCAAGGATTATATTGTAGGCCTTGAGATATGCTGTATAGTAACACTAGCCTCAGTTATAATGCTTGAGCTAGTACTTTTGCTCCTAAGGATTTTCAAATGTATGAGATTATCTTGTTAAAGTACATAGGGACTTTCTATGCTATGACATAATGAAATCTTTCGAAATCAAAAGAAACCACCAAATAAATAATAATTGCAATGGCAAAATAAAGGATGAGTACAGCGTTTTACATGGCCACGCAAATCCAGTTGCGACCTGCATATTGTACCACATTTGATTTGGTCTATTTAAGTTTTCTTTATGTCTTCTGCATTATGTCTTCTACTAGGGCTTTTCTTTGGACTTCAAATGTGTGTTAGCGACCTTCATGAAAGTTCTCCACCTGTCTCTTTCAGAGACCATCTGCTGCCAACTACTCTCCTCTGAGCCAGTGAGGATAAAATAGTGCCCTAGTTGATCTGTATAGTGCTTATGGGAGGGGGGACTCTGACACTGTTCAATTTTAAGCTTACCAAAAAAGATCGTCTTTGGCACGTATTTATCCTCCATGCTGATAAGTGCAGCTGTGGAATGTAAGTGGTGCTTCTATACTGTCCAGACCGGCTTCCAGCAAAACATGTTTTTTTGTAAGGTAATCTTGCCAGGATATACCCATCATGGTGCGAAAGCATCTTTGATGAGAGCATTCAAGGAGCCCTTGATGCTTTCTATAGAGCACCCTGGTCGCAAGAGCAACACAAATGTTGTGAAAACCATAAAATAAATAAAGGTCCAGTAAAGTTACAACAAAATAATTTAAAAGGAAAATCTCTAATGAGTTTAGAATAATTAATACTTTGTGTATTACTTTACATGTAACAGTATATAAAGTGATATAAAAGGTTCATCCTTATTTTTACTTGTCAGATTTGAATTAGAAAAAGATTAAAAAAAAACAATGATGTTAGCTATTGATAATGTTAGACTTATCCCAACTGATTCTGTCTTACAGACATTCCTTCAGAACAGAAGATATTGATGTCTATTAACCCTTAAAACGCGTGTGGTAGTTTAGCCTCTAAACATTAGAATTGTGTATGCACTCATTGTAAAACAGTTCAGCACTTTAAGGGTTAAATTAAAGTAAATAAATCAATTATATAGATTGCTTTTTATTTTAAAGAGTAATAATATACATATTAAATGTTGTACTCTTACTATGGCAAGAAAGTTTTTGAATTGATTAAACGTGCTATATTTTCCTCTTATTGTATTCTTAGCATGTGGCCTGCACTGATTATATTTGTTGCTAAAGTAAAAGAAAATAATGTGCCTTTTTAAATTGTAAACTAACTAGAAATTCATCTTTTTAGGTTTTTATTATGTTCTAAAATTGTAGTATTTATTTTCTAAACGAAAACAAGAAATAAATTCTAAAGGTGTCCACTTCATAGTAAAGTTTTGTTTTGTGTAACGCTACAAGGATTATATAATAGGGCATGAAATATGCTGTATCTTTGTCCTGAATTCCACATTGTTTTTAAAGGCGCTTGTTTTTTTATTTTCTGTAAACACAAATTTTCTTTTTTCAGAGAATCAACAGAGCCATTACTAGTGTCTGATGGTGAGGACTATTGTGAACTGATTATAGAGGCAGAAACACCAAGAAAGTAATCCATTCCATTGGCAATACCTTGCATCATTTCTTTTTTGTTTTGTTCTTATTTTACAGAGATACTTTGTAGCTTCAAAGTGAATTAAATTAAGTGATAAACATTGTTGATAGTCCTACAATAGTCACTTTATTTTGGAACTCTTTAAAAACAAAATATCAAATACACACATATTTGTTAGAAAAGTGCTTTCAACATTCTAAATGTACCTAATGATTGTCTTTCAGTGTTCTAAAAATTAAGACATAAATAAAATGTTTTCTTTTGTTTACAAAAGTTTGTTTTGTGAGATTTTTGTAGACTCGATTTTGGTTGTTTTTTGTTTTTTTATTCATTGTTCACAGTAATCAAAGGTAGTTTTTGTTACTCCTTTCTCCTTCAACAATTTAGTGTGTGTTTCTATAAAGTACTAGGTCCTATGCACTGGCATGTGTAAGCGTAGTGTGTTAGTTTGTGTGTGTTTCTATAAAGTACTAGGTCCTATGCACTGGCATGTGTGAGCATAGTGTGTTTGTGTGTGTTTCTAGAAAGTACTAGGTCCTATGCACTGGCATGTGTAAGACTAAGACTGCTTTATTGATCCTTACGGAAATTTGTTGTGATTACAAGGACTCGTTTCTCATATAAAGACAACACAACAGAAAAATACACATAAATACAACAGACAACATAAAGAGTTCATTCAGCGACTACACACAGGTATCTTGGTGCATTTTATGTTCCCTGATCAATGAGTGGCGGTGATAGAGTCTGACAGAGTGAGGTACGAACGAGTTTTTGTACCGCTCCGTTCTTGTTTTGATTGACAGCAGTCGCCCACTTCGCGACGACCTGGCGTAGTTCTGATGGAGCGGGTGGCCGTTGTCTTCCAAGATTTTTTCGATTTTTCTTAGGCACGTTTGTTCAAAAAGTTCCTTTAAATGTGGTAATGTTGTGAGTGTAATTTTTGATGCTTTTTTAATGATGTTTTCTAGACGTTGCAACAGTTTAGATGAGGCGTTGCCTTGCCAACAACTTATTCCGTATGTTAGCAGATTTTGTACAGTCGCGCCGTAAAATGTCTCAAGGATCTTCTTATTTAATTTAAAACTGTTGAGTTTGTATAGAAAAAAGAGTCGCTGGGCTGTTTTCTTTGTTAGAGTTCCAAGGTGGTCTTCCCATGAAAGCTTGTTGTTGATGATAATGCCTAGATATTTATATGCCTTTACTTGTTCTATAGATGTAGTGTTTATTTGCAGTTCACGTATAGTTTGTTTTTTCTTTCTAAAATCTATTATAAGTTCTTTAGTTTTTGTTACATTCAGTTCTAGAAAGTTGTCGGTGCACCAGTTTGTAAACTCTTCTATCGAGCTTCGATACTGAGTTTCGTCTCCTGAAATAAGACCGACTATGGCAGTATCATCAGCGAATTTAATGAGTTTAACTGAGTCATAGATGCTTCTTATGTCATTAGTGTAAAGAGTGTATAGCACAGGAGAAAGTACACAACCTTGTGGAGCACCCGTACATAGTACTCGAGTTGACGATTTGGTGTTGTTGACTTTAACATACTGGGGCCGTTGGGTTAAAAAGTTTAGCATAGTGTGTTAGTTTGTGTGTGTTTCTATAAAGTACTAGGTCCTATGCACTGGCATGTGTAAGCGTAGTGTGTTAGTTTGTGTGTGTTTCTATAAAGTACTAGGTCCTATGCACTGGCATGTGTGAGCATAGTGTGTTAGTTTGTGTGTGTTTCTATAAAGTACTAGGTCCTATGCACTGGCATGTGTGAGCATAGTGTGTTAGTTTGTGTGTGTTTCTATAAAGTACTAGGTCCTATGCACTTGCATGTGTGAGCATAGTGTGTTTGTGTGTGTTTCTATAAAGTACTAGGTCCTATGCACTGGCATGTGTGAGCATAGTGTGTTTGTGTGTGTTTCTATATAGTACTAGGTCCTATGCTCTGGCATGTGAGCATAGTGTGTTAGTTTGTGTGTGTTTCTATAAACTGCACTGGCATGTGTGAGCATAGTGTGTTAGCTTGTGTGTGTTTCTATAAAGTACTAGGTCCTATACACTGGCATGTGTGAACATAGTGTGTTAGTTTGTGTGTGTTTCTATAAAGTACTAGGTCCTATGCACTGGCATGTGTGAGCATAGTGTGTTAGCTTGGGTGTGTTTCTATAAAGTACTAGGTTCTATGCACTGGCATGGGTGAGATAGTGTGTTAGCTACTGCAATCTGTACAGCCCATTGATAAGTACTAAACAGTATTTCTCTGTAGAAGCTGCTGGATAACATGACTGTACTGTTCAAATGAGTCTCCATGTCCTGTCTGCGGCCTCATTGTTTTGACTGAGAGATCCAGTAATATTACAGAAATGGGAATCAAATTGGAGCATGTCTTTCTACCCAGAAAAATGTCAGTTGTTAAGAGTAACAAAAAAACTAAAACAAATTAATTCCACTTATCTTATAAATGCATGACGCGTAGGACGTAATCATCTTCTTTTTTGAAGTAATGTCTGTATTATATAAGATAAGAAGCAAAGTCGAGGTGATTCTGGGATGCTGATTGCAATATTATAGTTGCCACAAATTTAAGATAAGATAATTTTATTGATCCAATCAAATGGAAATTCAGTTTGACTACAATTGACAATATCAGCGTAACTACTGTACAATAAAAGAATAGATGAAAAATTCGAATAACATTCACACACGAAACACATACACAACCAGCGCTTTATGAATTTGACTTCTATATACTTCTCGATGACGACAGCTGATCTTGTAACACTCTGACCGAAATTGGGATAGGGGAATTTTAAAATCTTTCTGTTTTAGTCCTAATAGAAAGGAGACGACCAGTGGTTTAATGGGTGCAGGTTGTCATTAAGAATCTTTCATGAAAAATCTCTGCAAGAGATGGTATCTGTATTCGAGTGATATGCGATGCTTTTTTTAATGAGTCTATTTAGTCTAAGTCTTTGTCTAGTGAAGTATTACCATACCAGCAGGTGATGGCAAAGTTAATTAGACTGGTGATGGTTGCTGTATAAAAAAGTTAAATAATTGTTTTGTCGATGTTAAATTTTCTTAGCTTTCTGAGATAGAAGAGTCGCTGGTGAATTTTGTGTGTAGAGGTTTTGACAGTGTTCACTCTATTTCCGTTTGTTGTTGATGGTTGTTCCTAGATATTTATATTCGTGTACTTGTTCTATGGTTTGATTGTTTATCTGAATTTATGCAATATGGCCTATGTTTCCTAAAGTCAATAATCATTTCTTTAGTTTTATGAACATTTAAAATTAGAAAGTTATCTATACACCATTGGTAAAAAGTTTTAATTGTTGAATGGTACAGCTTTTCGTCACCTGCAATAAGCCCAATGATTGCTGTTTCGTCAGCAAATTTTATGATAGGAGTGTCAGCTGATAGGCTCTGAATGTCATTTGTGTATAAGGTATACAATACTGGTGACAGAACGCACCCCTGCGGCACTCCAGTGCTACGTTCTCTCGTGCCTGACACATGCCCGTTCACTTTTACATATTGTGGGCGTTTGATAAGAAAGTTTAGAATCCAAGCTTGTATGTTTTTGATCATGCGATGTGGTTGGATGGTGCTGAATGCAGATGAAAAATCTACGAATAATACTCTGGCGTAGTGTCTCTTAGTATCAAGATGATGGTAGGCCTATAGACAATTCAGCATAAATAGTATTGCATCTTCTGTACTTCTTGACGGTTTGTAAGCGAACTGGAGCGGGTCAAGACGTGTTTCGACTTCTTTCAGTAGATGTTTTAAAATCAATTTCTCCAGGCACTTCATTGGAATTGATGTAAGTGCTACGAGACGTATGTCGTTGTTGGAAGCAATGATTTTCTTTTTGGGTACTGGAATTATTTCAGATGTCTTCCAAATGGAAGGTATTTTGTACGTTTGCCAGAACTTGTTGAATATAGCACAAAAGACATAAGCCAGTTGTTCCGCACAGAGCTTTACAAGTTTGCCACTTAATTTGTCGGGTCCCGATGCTTTGGCGGTGTTTACTTGTTTAAATACTTTAGTCACTTCTTGTTTATTAAACAGTTCTTGAGACTGATTTATATTACTGTTTACAAACGTTTTATCGTGCCTTGTAGGACAATTAACATTTTGGCTATTTGTTGGCAAGTGTTGAGCTAACGAAAGATGAATGAAATCTCCCAAAATGAGTCGGACAGCATCAGAACTTTATGTCACAACGTCATGTACAATGTCTAGAATATGTTTTGATGCTGTCTCATGTGTTGGCTGTGGGTGATATATACACAAGTATGACTTAGATGTGTGTAAACTCTCTCGGCAAGTAATATGGCCTGAGATTGATACATAGTAGTTCAATATCGGTCGTACACACTTAAGTTTTGATTGAAATATTGTTGACACAGCAATTCTGTTTATTTACATAAATGGCCAGTCCTCCTCCTCTTGTTTTGCCACTATCTGTTCTTCTGTCTAGACTGACTCTAGACTAATTAAATAAAACAAACTGTGTCTTACTGTATGGGAACATAAAAACAAAACTTAAAAAACAAAACACAAGAGCTGAATACAAATGTTATTTTATCAAGAAATGTGTGTTTATATAATATTCACATTTTTGTAGATTTTTATGAAAACTGTACATCATTGAACAAAATCTCTATAAAGTTAGTATATACAAGGGGAGAAAGAAGTTGATCATTGCTATGGTGTAAACAAATACAAAAAGTCATGATTACCAATGAAAGAAACAGTCAAGCCAGTGGGCTGGGATTCGACGATTCTGAAGTTCTAACAACGTAAACCTGACACACTAAACATTTTTTGATCTACTGCTTCCATTTTTTTTCAGACCAATATATGTCAATGTGATTTTCTACAATACGAACTGGGCAATGGTCAATCTTGCTATGGCTATGGTTGTAAAGCAACTTTCGTTAGAAAGACCCCACCTCTCCCCTGATAATGATGTAAAGTCTACGTAGCCTCATCCAAGTTTTTCCCCCAACTAAATTACATTTACTTTGGACACGCATCAAAACGCCTGCCTTGCTGTTTGACAATGTCTCACTTTGGGTTGGCCACTATACTATAGAATGGTCTTCTGTCTACTTCACGATCTGGGTGAGTGGGGTAGGCCTAATTACTTGTAAAACACAATGCTCAATAGATCTTTATGAGTAGAGTTTGATGATGGTTTATTTGTAACTGTCCAAGTCACCGAGGTTATAGAATGACTTCCTTGGTACTCGAAGCGTAAACAAATAGTGAATGGGATAAGCGATTTAAAATATATCCTTCACAGTCGTCTCCCGCCCCCCCCCCCTCTTTACGCCTGGTTAACCGAAGCAGAGTTCTTTGACGTGGGACTGTCATTTTGGTTTATCTGTCGCCTCGATAAGTTCTTTTGAGTCAAATTGGTCTGGATTAGGTGGAAGAAAAACAATTACATGTTTTTGTTAGGAAACTCAATATTTGGGATACATATTGAGTTTCCTAACCATAAGCATGTAATATGTGTTCCAAATATTGAATTAAATGTTGATTGTGTGTCATTGTGTGCTATTCTTTTGGTCACTTTGTTTTTCACATGATCTATTAATCAAGCATAAAGGAAGGGTCCCGGATTGCAGATGCCATGCACAACACTAGTAGAAAGAAGGGTGAAAATGTAACAGCGCTTGGTGATTACAGATGCCCACTGTGACCGCAGCTGTGTATCAAGGATTGGCCTCTTTAGTCACACGAGAAATTGCAAAGGGAACAGATCATCTCTTGAGACGTAAAATGCCACAGAGATGTTCAACTAACGAAAATATATTTATAGTCGGGAGCTCACAGCTTTATCTCAATCTAACATTCAATCAAGAAAGGGTTGAGGTACATAGAGACAAATCCAGAGGTGATTACCCCCCCTCCCCTTTTTTTTTTTAAATTTTCACTCCCACTCGAGAAAGTCTTTATGATAATGTGAGATTTTTTTTTAAGTATACCTGTTTTGGCCTTCATTTCGTTTTGAATGCAGAGCCTATGAATCTAATCCTTATTCCTTTTACACGCTAGAAGCAACACTGCAAAGAACGGACAAATGGTTGAGTTCACTAAAGTAGGCAATTGGAAAGTAGGCCTATATCCAGTTTGACTAAAAGATGTTTAAAGGAAATTGAGCCGATAGATAGACTAGTCCCAGCCTAAAATGATCACTCTGAAAGAAAGGAGCATACAAGAAGAAACTAAAAGTCCCAGTTTTAAAAGCTGCTCATTAAGCAACTAAACATGTTTTTTTTTTTCGTCATTGGGGAACATGTTGGAAGCGGTAACAGTCGAAACTTGCCACTTCTGCTGAATAAAACACACACACACCAAAATAAATGACTATTTAACAATGTATGTTGATGTCTGATGGACTTTTAGCCAATAGATATGATAGTATTATTTAAGTCTTCAGTTCCTTCTTTAGTTTCTTCTTTAGTGTCTTCTTTAGTTTCTACTATAGGCTCTACTTTAGGTTCTACCTTAGGCTCTACTTTAGGCTCCACTCTAGGTTCTTCCTTGTGCTCATGGTCTGTTTTTTCCTTAGCAGAGTTCTGAGAGTCTTTCGTCTCATTATCACCAGCTTCCGCTTTCTTTTCAGCACCACCAGCCTCACCCTTGTCATCTGCAGGCGCCGTGGCTGCCAATTCATCCGTGATTCCCTTCTTTTCCTCCACTGGCTTGTCCTCTTTTTTTTTGCCCTTTTTGAATTTCATAAAACTTTCTTTTGCCATAAACAGTTTTTTGACGTTGGGTAAAGCTGACATTTTCGGCATGACCTTTTTCGGGTGTAATTTACACTTTGGCCTTCCATGAATGGCATTCCTTATATATGTAATTGGATGCCTCCAGAATGTTGGCTCGATGATCTTGTGACACGATTGGCTGGGTATTCTATAGAAGGGCCCGTTGGGTCCGTAAGGACCACCTACACCATATGGTTTGTACAGAGGAGACACCCAAGTTGGCACTTTCATCCTTTCTTCACCAACCACACCCATTGACGGAGCCGCCGGAACTTTGGGGTGCCTGACTACACCTATTGACTGCTTCACGCCCGGGACAGAATAGCCAGGACTTGTGTATGGAGGCATGCTGGCGAACTCGACTGGGTAAACTGTTCCGTTGTGTGGGCGAGATGGCTGCTGTTCTGAAATACAAAGCAACATTGGTAGTGCTGACAGAGGAATAACTATTTTGAAGGAAATATTATTTAATTCACATATTTATGTTTCTTTTACGAGTCAGAACCCTATGGCGGTAACATGCTCTTTTAGGTTCTTACTAACAGACTGTGTTGCCTTAAACTTTTAAAGCATACGTTTAGTGTTAAAACTATAGTATGATTTTAAATTTATTTTATGACTGATTATTTTTTTTAAAGATATCTTTCTCAATTATTTATCAGCACAAAACAACTTTCTCGTTATATATTAGCATAAAACAACTATATCAATAATATATCAGCACATAATCCATAGTCAGAAAAGAATGACAATCAGTTTAAAAATTCTTTTGTCTAAAATTGTATACCAATTGTAAGATTCTAATTATAAAGAATTAATAGCAGCCTTCCTCCCAATTCACTATTGGTGTAAAAATAAATAGCACAGATACTTTACAGGGGCCAAGCTCAAGAGTACAGCCAGCAGCAGGTATAATAGGAACCCCTCGGGGCCTTGATACCAACAGTTGAACCTAAGAAAATTATTTCTTCAAGTTAATATTAATACGCGAATAGTGTATGAAAATGTAACTGTCATTCCTTGTTAGTGACAATGACATCTGTAGAACAGTGAGCCCAGAGTGCCCCGATGTACTACCTGGATGACATGTGTAGAACAGTGAGCCCAGAGTGCCCCGATGTACTACCTGGTACTTACGACGAGGAACAATGCATTGCCGAAGCGTTTCTTCTTCGTATGAAAGAGGAGGCATTCTTGTGTTGAGACTTTGGGCCGACTTAACTGACTTGGTCGCTAAAGGAGGAATATTGGAGCACAAAGGTTGGAGCTGCAACTTTTTGGTGAAGGAACCCAACTTCAGCACAGGGTCATTTTTGTCCATTTTGATTTGTCTACACTCATCTAGTATGACAGAGACCGAAGTGTACTTGTCCACGGGCAGACTGTTGAGGGCCCGCAGTCTTTCCATGGCGCACTCGTCATCTGTCATAACAGCCACCACGTTGTCTCTGGCATCTTCGCATCTACGTTTCGTGTGAAAATGTGGCAGCCTGAGGCTCTGAATAATGAGTGCTTATTAGTAGTTACATTTTAGCAGAAGTAAAGCTACAATATATATGTATAAAATGTAAAGTTCCCCTTTCAGATCTTGTGGTCTATACGCAGATGATGTAAAGGTCATCTGCTTCTGTGGCCTACGGTTAATGAGGGTGTCATGTGGCCAGCACAATGACCAACTAATGTAAGGTACCCATTAGAGCTAGGTGGATTTAGAGGCGCCCAAAGATCCCGGAATTTAAAACCTCAGTCTTCACCAGGATTCGAAACCCGGGAACCCCGGTTCGGAAGCCAAGCGCTTTACCGCTCAGCGACTGCACCTCATGTTACAATATATATATATAGTAGATATAAAGTTAGACATAATCAACACATATCAAAGTACATAAATAAATCAATACGTGTCTGCGTAATTACAGTTACATAGAAGAATTAAAAAAGATGTCTGATGTCTGTGTAAATTTGACAAGTATCTTTGCGTGTTTTCGAAGTACAGTTTTATAATGTAAATAAATGCTATATTTTGAAATTATTCATTTAACCTTTTATGATTTTTGCTTATTTATGTTTTACGATATCTTAAGTGTTTCCTGCAAAAAGACTGAAAAATTATGATAACATTAAAACCAAAAAAAATATTGGCTCTAATTATATTTTACGATATTTCTTTTAAAATAAATAAAATATTTTTTTTTCTGCGCTATTTTGTCTGCGCTATTTTGTTCGCGCTATTTTGTCGGCGCTATTTTGTCCGCGCTATTTTGACGGGGTAGGCTACCATTTATCCTTTACTACGTACAGAATTACTTTACGAGCCTTGCGTGTAACGAAGTCATACAGTATATCATAAAAATTCTATTTCCTAATAGATCACGTTCAATATCTGCGGTCGCAGGTTGCAGTGGCCTAAGGCCGGGCCCAGCAAAATAGCGGCGTATGCTACGCCGCTGGTCGACTAGTAGACGCTATTAGTTTTGTGTGGTTTGTCTGTCCGCCCGTCCCGTTTAGATCTCGTAAACTAGAAAAAATATTGAAAATCCGACATCATGATATTTTAAACCATTTAAAGTTCTGATGCAACGGCTACTTTTTTCTTTTCTTAAAGTGAAAATTTTAATTTTTAAAATCAACAATGTAAACAGTTTTTCACAACAGTACATCATTTTTACAACGTTTCACTATTAATAGTAACAAACACTAGAGGCTATTTAATAAGGGAGATAACACATTTTTAACACATTTATGCTAAAGGTTTTAGATTTTTTGTGAAAACATTTATTTTACAATTGTATTGCTAAGTTATATACGTTCAAATACTACATTAAAAAAAAATGTTTAATTTTATTTTTAAAGAGAAAAAAAAATCGATTTTGTATGCGTAACCTTATTATTGTTTCACCAGTTCTACACTCCAGGAACGTCTTATGTTATCTTTTTACTTGCCAATTTCCGAGTAGCTATGCTCTAGTTACTAGAGAACAAGATGTTAAATAGTTGCCTAAACCACAGAATGCAAGTCATTAGTTAATATGCATGACTAAATGCATGACGCGTAGGATGTAATCATCTTCTTTTTTTGAAGTAACGTCTGTATTATATAAGATAAGTTCAACGTTGGTAAGAGTTTAACTTTTATACATTATCAAAAGATAATAATAATATAATAATATAATAGTTACCGATGGTTTAGACCTATCAACACAATATTTCTAAAAGTCTTGATAAATGTAAACATTTTATTGACAAAGTCCAAGTGCATGATGTCCCAGATGTTAATGCTTAAAATCAGAACACTCAAACATCGTTTGCTCTTACCAGCATGACGGCGGTTGTTGTTTCTTGAAGATTTTACATACGGCTTTAAGTTTCGACCACAACCCAGTGACTGAAAGAAGCAAAGTTCAAAATCAAAGCATTCTATAGAAAGACTAGCTTTTTTCAGGCAAAGTAGGAATCTAATCTAGAAAAATATTTTTTTCTACATAAAAATATAGATACATGATGAAGAGAGAAACAAGACCAAGATTGCATCATTTGAACAATACACGCCTCTATGTATTTATATCAAATCCATTTTTAATTTTCAAATAATCAAATAGTTTTTTAAAGCAGCGAATCATAGTTTCAATAATTAGTATTTGCATATTTAAAAAAATTCATTTTGTTCTCTTTCAACGAGTTGACAATGAGAAATGAAAAGATGCCGAAACATTTCTAGATAACAAGCACGACTAGATGAACACATGGATACATAGAGGACGAAATTATCTTCTCTTTTGAAGGAACATCTGTAATTGAAACGACAAGATTTATAAGATAAGATATATCAAATATTAAATTAACACTCTTGATATATGCCTTTAGACACAAAAAGTAAATGAAACCAAGTCTGACTGCAAGAGTTTCAGTAAAAAAAAGAATAGTATGCAAGGCAGTCTTTATTTGGTTGACCCTGACAGCCCCTGAGTCTGAGTCTACGCAACTCTAATGGGTACCTGATTTTAGTTGGGGAAAGTTAAGCGGTTGGTCGTTGTGCTGGCCACATAACAACCTGCTCGTTAACCGTTGGCCAAATAAACAGATGACCTTAACATCATCTACCCTATAGATCACAAGATCTGAAAGGGGTACTTATCTCTTTTTTTTACTTGATCTAGCAGAATTTCGTTATTGGTTGTAGTCTATAATATATCAATATATGTAGATCGATCGGCCTATCTTAAATGACTTGAACAGCTAATGTTGTAGCGGATGGAACTATGATACAGATGATATAAACCCAACAACATGTTTTGACAGTGTGCATGATACACACACACACACACTGATATATATATATATATATATGAATAATTAAGAAAAGCATACTTTTTCGAATACCGCAACCTTCAAGTATTATGCTGATCTACATTTATTTTCTACCATTCTGGGTTTTAATTATGTATTTCCGGTTTCCCTGTTCTTTGAACAGCTCTAAATACACTTATCACGAAAATTGAATGCACATTATGATGTGCAAAAAAGAAAATATGAAATATTTGTCAAAAGTCACACCATGGTCACACTTTAAAAATAAGCAGAGCGGCGCCTCGAAGATGCCTGCATTCTTTGTTCTATTTCTTGGGTAGTTTTTGACAATGTTACATATATGATGAAAGTAGATCTATAATACAATAATTACAATGTTACATAAATAATGAAAGTAGATCTATTATATATTTACGAAATACCAATGACATACTCATTGATCACAAGATTTCTTACACTGTCGTACGTATCCGCATAAGATTTCGCACTAAGAACTCGTTTTAATATATGATACAGATACGCAACCTGACCGCCGCAATTCGCGAAAAACTGCAAGCTCTATCAAACCTTTGTATTTTATTTTCGATATTTCTCCAAAAGGCCACAGTCTACATATAAATAATTTTTAAAAATATCACGAACTTCGTATTTTTAAATATTTTTTTTCTTTCTCCCTAAGTTTACTTATTTTTGAATATGCCTTAGGCCTACGTCATTTCCACTTCCTTTTAGACGCGGTCTAAATAAAAAAAAAAAAAACCAACCCTAATAGTATTAATAAGATAGATCTAGAATCTTTTTTTTGTTTTTCGAGAGAGCAAGAGAGAGAGAGAGAGAGAGAGGGAGAGAGAGAGAGAGACAGAGAGAGAGAGAGAGAGAGAGAGAGCAAGCAATGGTACCTACTTTGTAATACTGGGAGGTCAAGGTCGTAATATAATATAGATTGAATTGAGAATCCGAAGAAAAGTCATATGAGTGCGTGTATGTGTCGGAGGCGCATAATGGAGCGGGTGTTTCCAAATCAAGTCAAAAGTCTATGTCGGAGAAATTACGATGCGCAGGTTAAAAGAACACCAAATGGAAGTTCCAGAGAGCGAAAATAGAGAAAAGGAGAAAGAGACACACATACAAGGAAATAGAGAACGAATATGCATTTGGGAGGGGTAGCTATAAAGCGGGCAGTGCAATTAATGTAACAGATATAAAATTCAAGTGTTCTGAGAAGGGGGTGGGCGAAAAAAAAGGGTGGGGAAGTTCACAGACCAGAAGTGAGTGTGAGGGCGATTTAAAGCGGGCAGGTGGAGAGAGAGATGTTACTCGAATTTACGGTTGGTCAAATTTAACGTACTAGAATTAGCCAAAAAAATAGGGGAAGTGTTTAACTTTAAATCATCCTATTGTTATAGTAAGAAGAATGGGAGGGCTGCATGGCAAAATACAAATATATAGAGCCTGGAAACAAGTCAACGAAGCTGGTGGGTAATGCTAGTTCATTTCTATGGCTAATTTGGTAGGAAATGTTTGAAGTCCTAGTAGTGGTCCATTTCAGCTACGGTAGAATAACTTTAGTTTTGGGGACATCCTAACGTAATACAATCAACAGAATAAACTTACTTGTAAAGTTTTGTATAAAACCACAGTAAAGTATAGCGATTTGTTGAGCTTTCGATGTATATATTTCCCACATGCCTCTTTTTCTCCCAGATGGACAAATGTCAGAAAGGACTTAATGGGTTTTTTTTTTTTAGAAAAGCATGTACAACATAAAGATGTCTTGCTTAACACCAAAGTATGTAAAAGTGTGTACAACTTTACATAGGCTTAATAATGAAAGACTTACCAGTACATTAGCAAATTCAGAAGAAAAAGCGCTTCCCATTTTTCAAAAGGCTATTGGCCCATTCTTTCTTTTTCGGTTTATAATGAATGTCTTTTTGTGCTTCATCTTGGTCCCAATGAGAATCTTTTAATATTGCAATTATAGTAAAGGAGTCATTTTCTTCTTTGGTTCTTTTGGTATCAAACTGGTACCAAAGTGTGAGATTCTTGCTGTGTGGAGCTTCAGAGAAGGTTCTAGACAACTTCTTAAAGGATTAGGAGTCATTAACTTTTTGATTCTATGCGGCATTCGTGTTTCTGCCAGCTTTGTCGTCTGATCCTTTTGTCTCTGCAGTTGAATGTACTGCTTGATATTAAATTGTTCTCTGTGGTCTGTTCTGATGACGCCACCTTTCTGGCGGGGAAAAAAACAACAAACAACCAAAATTAGGCGAACTTTTGTCTAGAATTAAGTTGTTGCAAGTTTCCACGTTTCATCTTCAGACTTTCAATTTAAAACACTTTCATTGTTCACCGTGATCGTGGAACAATAAAACAGATTTTACATTAGATATGTGGATTATCTTATTTTCCAAGAAGGCGATAGTTAGAGAGAGAGACACACACATACACACACAGACACACTTACATACAGGCCAACAGAGAGATACAGAGAGATAATATAAATAGGCCTATCATGGGCGCACACGGGGGGGGGGTGCAAGTGGTGCATTCCCTGGATTCTGAGTAGCCAAATTCTAGCCCATGTTTAGCACCATCAAATCCATTAACTTCTTAGTAACAAGTAGTGTTTCCACTAAGTACAGTTGTAAGGATATGTTGATGTTGTTGTAGACTAGCTTGTTAAATACGTCCACCTGTTTACTTTGACAGAGGATATAAGAAAGTTCTTCAGAAGCCATCGTCTGAGTTAAAATGGTGATTTTGGATAAACGCAGCACTTGGCAGCAGCAAGAAACAGAAAAATACGAGAAGAAGCATCATGAATTAACGCCATTTGCTGGGTATTTTGTTGATGAAACTGCAGATATCTCAGACTGAGCAAATGTCTTTTGGCATTCGGTTTGTTGATGGCGATTGTATTCGAGAAGACTTCATTCGTTTCGCTGCTATTGTTCAGCCTGTCTAACGTCATTGTCAGCGAATGCATTATGTACAATCTAGCCAAGGCTGCGGTGGCTGATGACTAGCACTCAGAACTGTGTGTCAGAAAAGGATTCCTGAAAAATATCCTAAAGCAGCCTTTGTCCGTTGCGCGTTTCACATACTAGACCTTGTTATCAATGACCGGAATAACGTTTCAGATATACATAATGCTGTTGGTGTCATCAAGAAGACTATATATTTCTTTCGTAACTGTCCCAAGCGGGAGCGCCGCTGCTAAATTTCCCTATTTTGAGTAAGATGAGAAGTACAAATCCATTCGCGCTTTAACTCACAACTTTGAGACGATGTGTGAGTGTTTAGCAGATCTTAAAATAACGGCTGCAAGTAAAACCAGACTGTTATGGTATGTGTGTGTGTGTGTGTGTTCCTAAAGTGACGGTGAGAAAAAGCTAGCGATTGGTTGGTGGCTATGCAGTGGAGATGATGAAATTACAATAGGATCTCGCGTAATGTAAATGTAAAAGAGGAGACGACTCCAGGATACCAGAGTGATAGGACGTGGTTTCATAATTATACTGAGTTAGATTTGTTTAAAATATACGTTTATTGCATTTCATCTCAAGTAAACTTAGTCTTTAGTGTCATCAAAGTTCTATTTAGTTCTGTTCACAAAGAAGTTATTCAAGCTATTTGATGTTTTATAAGTTAAAATAGAATACGCCTACAGCGGGTTTAATTGTCTACCAGCAGTTTGGTGCTATAAAGACAAACAAAGACAAACTGTACATAAGTAATCAGTGTCTGCTCCTCCTGTGTTTCTGATTTGTCTTTTCATTAACGTTCATTATTCGTCGGTTCTTGAACAAGTTTACCCGATGTCGCAGTTTATTCAACGTAACCTAGTGGCCACTCTACAAAACATCAGTAGTCTCATTGACATAAAAACCAACTTGACCATGCTGAGGAACACTTCAGGGATGGCATCTTGAATAAGGCGAGACTGCTGACAGAAAAACTTGGTATTGAGTTGGTGCTGCCGAAAATTTGCAGTCGACAGACACACCGAGCAAAAACCAGATGTTTGGTTGACGGCATTACATTACGTATCTTGATTGGTTAGTCTCACTATTACCGTCTCACTTAGCGAATAAAATTAATGCTCAGTTCAATCTGTTTTGTCTTCATCCTAAAACGGTGCAAGAGCTGCAACGTGAACAATATCAGTACAGTGCGCGATAAGCGTTCATCGCCAGCTTGTCCATCGAGACGAGAAGCAATGCATAGACAGTTTTGTCAGCCACAGTCAACGTTTGCAGTTTTTGTATGATTATCTACACAGGGAATGGGAGAAGAGGTAGACGGGAGGTGACAGGGAGGCACGGGCCGCACGGAGCAACTTAACAACGTGTTCGTTCAGTGAATAATTTGTTCACACTTTTAATTTTTGTTTTTTTCATGAAACAAATGTAGTGGAGTGGATATCTTGTCAGAAAATACCGGCCACTCCGATATCCACGTGACCCTTCACCCTAGATGGCACCTTGTGTCCGCGCATGACAAGGCAGACCAACGTGGGCACTGTCCATTCGACAGGCATCTCTGGTCGCTGTAATGTCCTTATGTTACTGGACCTAAGTCGTCTCCACTCCCTTTTGTGCTTGGTTCTACACCATGTGTTCACGTATGGCTGCAGGTAATCACATTTTACTTATTCATATTAGCTTGTAAATTTAGTTACCGGTAGTAGTTTATATAGAATATCACTACCGCGGTTTTGGTTCATGTTGGACTATTCTTATTTTTAGAAGCCAGCATGTAGATGAATTCATTTATTGAAATGCGTACCTGTAGTATTCTATATAGAATGTGAACTGTCCATCTTGTAAATGTATTTTTACAACAAGTGTTTAGATACTGGCTTTTAAGAAACAGTATATTTGTGAGTGTATAGATTTGTTATATTTAATTATAGTTTTTGTAAGGAAAGGAAAGAGCGAAACTCTTCAAACAATGTATGTTAGTGTTATGTAGAACTAGTTGATTTATTTTTAGAGAACTATGTTGTCATTTTTTTTAATAATGTTTTTGGTGTTCCATATCTCTTTTGTGTTTGTAAAAGAGATGATATAAGATTTTCTTTTTGTTTTTCGTTAGATCTAGTATTTAGGCCTATTAATTATGTTTAGTTTATGTTTATTTGTAATTATGTTTTATGTTTGCCTTTGGCAGGTCTTTAGTGTATAATAAAGTTTGGAATCGTCCTACGAGTTGCCTTCGTCATTTAGAATTTAGTTGTCTTCTGTGCCAAACCCACCACACAAATATTTACAGAGCACTTCATATCACTGAGGGATTGATTAGGGGCACCAGTACTTTTCTTTATTATTCTTCGTAATAAGAAAGTTAAAGCCACGACTTTGAGCCATATAGTGGTAACTTGCAACCCACGGCAAAAATTCCTGAGGGCTCCTCTAAGGACTATATATGTATGATGAGAGAATGAAAGAGAGAGAAATATATATATATATATAGAGAGAGAGAGAGAGAGGAAGAAAAGAATGCTGATTTGTTCTTATGTTTCATGTACTAATGAGTGAACTTACGTCAGTGTTCAGAGACTCTAGAAATGAAACAAGTTTTGTCTCGCTATTATTGCTGGCCGACTTGTTGAGATTGAAATCCACACTTTTCTTTCTTCTTCCCTATACATTTTGTTTTAGAAAAAAAAGGCTTAAATCAAGTAACACTAAAGCATCAAAAGCTTTGGGAAAAAAATCACAAGTACATTATACATTTATTTAACATATCTATCAAATTCTTCTTAAAAAAATATATTATTATAGATGCAGTTTTTTGTTTCAATTAATAAAATCTCTCGATTCAACCAATACAATCTAGAAAATGTTACCATATAATAACGAAGTCACCGAGATTTCTATTACCTGGTTTGTTATCTCGTTATTGAATGACACTTGTCCTGACATACGCTGACAGTCCCAGGTGATAGTAATTACAAAACAAAAAGTTGTTAAGTATAAGTTCATTAAAAGAAGTTAAAGCGAATTATTGTTTTAAAGAAATCTAATGTTGATGCATATTTATACCTAGACTTTACACAGGCAGAGATATATGTAATACTATACACTGGCAGAGATATATGTAATACTATATACAGGCAGAGATGCATGTAATACTATACACAAGCAGAGATGCATGTAATACTATACACAAGCAGAGATATATGTAATACTATATACAGGCAGAGATGCATGTAATACTATACACAGGCAGAGATATATGTAATACTATACACAGGCAGAGATGCATGTAATACTTTACACAGGTAGAGATGCATGTAATACTATACACAAGCAGAGATGCATGTAATACTATACACAAGCAGAGATGCATGTAATACTATACACAGGCAGAGATATGTGTAATACTATATACATGCAGAGATGCATGTAATACTATACACAAGCAGAGATGCATGTAATACTATACACAGGCAGAGATACATGTAATACTATACACAGGCAGAGATGCATGTAATACTATACTAAGAAGAGATACATGTAATACTATACACAGGCAGAGATGCATGTAATACTATACACAGGCAGAGATGCATGTAATACTATACACAGGCAGAGATGCATGTAATACTATACACAAGCAGAGATGCATGTAATACTATACACAAGCAGAGATGCATATAATACTATACACAAGCAGAGATGCTGGTAATACTATACACAAGCAGAGATGCATGTAATACTATACACAGGCAGAGATGCATGTAATACTATACACAGGCAGAGATGCATGTAATACTATACACAGGCAGAGATGCATGTAATACTATACACAGGTAGAGATATATGTAATACTATACACAGGCAGAGATATATGTAATACTATACACAAGCAGAGATGCATGTAATACTATACACAGGCAGAGATATATGTAATACTATACACAAGTAGAGATATATGTAATACTATACACAGGCAGAGATGCATATAATACTATACTAAGCAGATATGCATATAATACTATACACAGGCAGAGATGCATATAATACTATACACAGGCAGAGATGCATATAATACTATACACAGGCAGAGATGCATGTAATACTATACACAGGCAGAGATGCATATAATACTATACACAGGCAGAGATGCATATAATACTATACACAGGCAGAGATGCATATAATACTATACACAGGCAGAGATGCATATAATACTATACTAAGCAGAGATGCATATAATACTATACACAGGCAGAGATGCATGTAATACTATACACAGGCAGAGATGCATATAATACTATACACAAGCAGAGATACATGTAATACTATACACAGGCAGAGATGCATGTAATACTATACACAGGCAGAGATGCATATAATACTATACACAGGCAGAGATGCATATAATACTATACACAGTGTGACAGGTGGGAAATGTGACGTGTGTTTGGCACGTTTTATGTCTAGGGGATGATTATTTTTAAATGCTATCACACCCCCACTTATCAGCATATGAATCGGGAGCAGGCACGCAACGAGACAAAGCAATGAAAGATAGATACAAAAGTTAAAATAAAGGATATTTATTTACATAAACATACATATAATAATAAAAAGGGGGAGGGTTTGCATCTATCTCTAGTATATTCTATGTTTAATCATCACTCTTGCACATAATAAGAGAGTATGTCACTTTGTCCTCTGACTTAGCTGGTTGTCCTGTTGATGTCGCAGCTGGCTGTGTCCTGGCTTGAGGTTCTGCAGCTGGAGATGGCGCTCTAGCGGATAGAGGGACGCCGGCGATATAGTTCTTGTGGAGTCTCAGTCCCAAGTTCTAGTATCTGTAGTGGGCACAGTATGGCGGGTGGCCGGATACCGTGGGCACAAGGTTACTGCGGGCAGAGCTGATCTGCCGTGGGCAGCGTAGTTGACAGGATATGTCCAGTGAGTTGCAGAGGGTTGGCGTAGCTATGACGTCTCACACAGATCTGGTCTATAGGGACGTCGCACCTAATAGCTTGACAGGTGGGCTGTCGAATAGGCGGGCAATGCCGATAGCGCCAAGTAGTAGAGTTGAGTAGATCTCAGTAGGCAAATGCAGCGCTGAATAGCACTAAGCACAACTGCCGGTAAATAGATCGTTGATCCAATGACTAAGCAATAGGTGATTCTTGATAGCAACTAGGCGAGTGCAGCGCTGATTAGCACTAAGCACATAGATAGGCCAGTAGGCAAATGGGCAGGTAAGTAATCCGATAAATAGGCAGACACCTAAGGGAGGCTGCGGATAAATAAAGACAAGTTAGGACATGTCTCTCATACATCTTATCGATGCCCTCGACTGAGGTGCATTCGTCAGATTGGTAAAATTGCTTTAGAGCATAAAGGGGAGATGATGACAAATGGGATTTGGAAAATAGATGGCAGATAGTAGCAATATAGAAATGTATATAAAAGGGGAAATAATAATATAAGAATGTACATAGAAGGGGAAATAATAATCTCAAATAAACAACACAGGTGGATAGAGAAAGAAAAGGGGGGGGGGTGAGTTGGGCGGTGGTCAGTGACCGAGACGCTTTGTTTGCATATGACCGTGGGTCGAGAACAATGGAGCGTGCTTGAATGTCCCTTCAAGCGGGGTAACTCTTATAAGAGTAAAATGAGTAAAGCGGAGATAATTCAATACAGGGGAGATAACTCGTATCTCTTTTCTAGACGCAGTATCAGTGCGCTAGTAAAATTATCAAGGCGATCAACCGAGATAAAGGAAATAAAATAAGGTGTACAAATATATACATGGTTGCATCAATGATCAATTGAGCCACGTAGCATTAATAGATTAACGCAATACATAAATATACATTAGCCATGTTCATGTTTTCTACTTACGCCAGTGAGAAATACACAATGCACTAATTAAATATAAATGAACTAAGCAAAATACACATGATAAACTCCAATGGAAATATACACAGAGTAATTAAGATGGAACTTGTGATTAAGTTCGGCTTACCACCAGGTATTCCTCTAGGAGGGAAAATAAATGATATAGTCCAGACTCGATAGCTCAGCTCGAATGCGAAAGAGAGGGTGATTTGAGTTGGTTTACTATATATATATGCCTGAAAAGTGTGGGCGGACACCGGAAATGTCCAAGGCTTAGCATTATCTTACACGTGGGTGAAGTAGACTTGAGATGGGAGTGGCACATGGGATATCAGGCGGTGTGTTAACCAGGGTAATCTCTTAGATCAAAGAGAGACGTGAGAGAAGGGGGGGGGGGAGAAGGATTAGCTTGCATTCAAACCAAGGTGGTGTCAACCGCGATCGTCCTTCAGACATCCGGCGGTAAGACAAAAGAGATAGTGTGATTATCTTTCCCCGATCAAGGGCAGATAAATGAAAGGACGCGCCTTAGCTATCTCCAATGTGGTCAACTAAGTCTAGCCTGGTAGAGAGGAAAAGGTGTGGCGGGTGAATAATTTATGGGTAGGATGGAGAAATAATTAAAATAAAATAAATAAATAATGAAAAATAATAATTAATGCTGTGAGAATTTAGAGTGACTCTGACAGCGAGTTTTTGACTTGTCACATACGCCGCCGCCAAGATGGATCTATCGCAGAAAGATCCATAAAGTGCGAGCAGACTGATGTCACTCTAACTTTAAGATCAGTTGTTATCACAGCATTAAAAAAAAAAATCTGGAAATAAAGGGATAGCCATGCCAGGAGGAGGGTCTGTCCAAGTCTGTCCGTGGTCTACTTCCCGTCCCGGAGTATGTAGTCACCTGGGTGAAACATATGGGGTTGCTTGGGAGAGTAGATTGGGTGATTGGGTGAGTAATAATTCCTTCCTGGGGCGGATTGGGGAGCGTGATTGGGGCTTAGGCGGGGTGCCCAAGGCACGTGCGCTTGTTGGGGCTTACCTCCGAAGCCGCTGTGAGGCGCTTCTTCACGAGAGTAAGTAGTCAGCTTACCTCGGTATCGTCTGACACGATCAATGCCAGGGAAGAGTGGCCTGATAAAGAATGTGGAGTTCTGCCTGAGAACGTCCCCACGAGTGCGACAATCTGGCTTACATCGTGGCTTCCTGACACGGTTAATGCCAGGGGAGGGTTGATATTGAACGGTGGCTGAGGAGCCATGGTGAGAAGAGTTTTCACGAGCGCGAGAGTTCGGCTTACCTCGTGACTTTCTGACACTATCAATGCCAGGGAGAGGTTGATTCAGAATGGTGGCTGAGGAGCCATGAAGAGGAGTGAGTCCACGAGAGCAAGGGTTCATCTTACCTCGGGGCATTCTGACACTGTCAATGTTAGAGGAATGTTGCATGATTTTGGCTGAGTAGCCTGGGTCAAGTAGACCCTCACGAGCGCGGGTAAACGACTTAACTCGTGACTTCCTAGCAGAGTCAATGCCAGGGCGGAGTGGTTTGAGCTTCGCTGATGAGTCGGGACTAGGCGTGTCAGTGTGGCGACCAGGGCTTCTAACCTGCTGGTTGCTACCACGTTTCTGTTTCGTCGATCTACCGACGGGCAGAGAAAAGTAAGGTTTGTTGACTTCTCCAAGAGGAACATATTTTGAGCCTAGAATGAAGTCATACACTGGCGAGTCCATGACGGCTGCGTCAATGGTGCCATGTACGTACTTGCATTCTACGTGGACCCTAGCAATAGGAAGAACCTTTGGAGGAATCTCACGGTCAAGGGACTGAATCGTCACAGTTCTATCTGTGAGATCAGCCGGATGAACCAGTGCTTTGCAGATAACTGAATTTACCGCACAGCCTGTGTCAAATAGGGACCGGACGTACTGCCCGTTAACCAGAATGGTCTCTATCCCGGGGGAAGATGAGACAGGGTGAGGAAGTGCCGGTAGGACTTCCGTTTTCGTAGGGCCAAGGGCAGTGTGTTCAGGGGCCACAGTCAGTGTTGATATGACGTATGGGTCGCCCGCTGTTCTATCAGTACGTGTTTGCTGATTAGATACAGAGGGTTTGGGGACCGCGGTCATTACTGAAATAGTCTGTGAGGCCTGCTGCTTATGGCGGTTGGGTTTGTGGCTACGCATGCTGTTGTTGCAGTCACGGTAGGCACGGTTAAGTTTGTTGCCACGCGTGCTGTTGTTACAGTCACGGTGGGCTTGGTTGTTCAGGTTATGACGAGGCTTACGTGCTGGTTGGCTGCAAATTTTGTGCGTGACTGGTTGTTGGATTGGTGCCTTTTTAGGTTGGGAATCCGTTGGGGGCATGAGCTGGATTGGGGCATCGCAATTTGCAGGACTATTAGACTGAGCAGGAGGGTTGGGCTGGGTAGACAAAGTGGAATCGTCGAGAGGAGGGGTATCAGGTATGAAAACTTCATCCTTAGCAGCAACTTCTGTGTCCGTTTGGGCAGTGTACTCGATTTGGACATGAGTTGTGGTTTTACTCTCTTCTGGTTCCTGGTCTTGTCTAACCGGTGTGATGCTCAGCTCCAAACTCTGCGGCCTATAGCTCTGTCTGATTTCTAGGATTTCCTGTTTAAGAGCATTCATTGCTAACTCATGCTCCCTTGCTAATCTCCTTTCTTCCTCTTCGTCTCTATCAAAGGCCTCAAGTCGTTCCCTCACATATTCTCTCCGCTTTGCATCATCATCATATAGGAAGGCCGCGATGTATTTCAATTCATCTATCTTCTGTTCCCTGTCCACTTCGGAGCGTGTGCCGCTGGCCATAATGATGAGGGGTGGGAGATGAGAGGTACTAGGATGGTGGAGGGGCTATAGATTGGATAATAGGATTGAGCTAGAATTAAAGAAAGTGGGTTAGCGAAAGTGAGTCGCCGGTTATAGGAAAGAGTGCGAGAGGAATGTGGTGTCTGCCTATGTTAATCACAAATTCCTGCAATGAGATATTACAAATAAAATGCAATAAATATAAAATATAAAATATGACAGAAGTGACACTCTTGTTAATGCGAAGTGATGATACTTATAAATATTTTAAGGAAAAAATATTGATATGGAATTTTAGTTATTGCCGCCTGTTCGTGCCTGCTGTACTAATGGGTTAAATCCACGGACGGGCTCGCCAAAATGTGACAGGTGGGGAAATGTGACGTGTGTTTGGCACGTTTTATGTCTAGGGGATGATTATTTTTAAATGCTATCACACCCCCACTTATCAGCATATGAATCGGGAGCAGGCACGCAACGAGACAAAGCAATGAAAGATAGATACAAAAGTTAAAATAAAGGATATTTATTTACATAAACATACATATAATAATAAAAAGGGGGAGGGTTTGCATCTATCTCTAGTATATTCTATGTTTAATCATCACTCTTGCACATAATAAGAGAGTATGTCACTTTGTCCTCTGACTTAGCTGGTTGTCCTGTTGATGTCGCAGCTGGCTGTGTCCTGGCTTGAGGTTCTGCAGCTGGAGATGGCGCTCTAGCGGATAGAGGGACGCCGGCGATATAGTTCTTGTGGAGTCTCAGTCCCAAGTTCTAGTATCTGTAGTGGGCACAGTATGGCGGGTGGCCGGATACCGTGGGCACAAGGTTACTGCGGGCAGAGCTGATCTGCCGTGGGCAGCGTAGTTGACAGGATATGTCCAGTGAGTTGCAGAGGGTTGGCGTAGCTATGACGTCTCACACAGATCTGGTCTATAGGGACGTCGCACCTAATAGCTTGACAGGTGGGCTGTCGAATAGGCGGGCAATGCCGATAGCGCCAAGTAGTAGAGTTGAGTAGATCTCAGTAGGCAAATGCAGCGCTGAATAGCACTAAGCACAACTGCCGGTAAATAGATCGTTGATCCAATGACTAAGCAATAGGTGATTCTTGATAGCAACTAGGCGAGTGCAGCGCTGATTAGCACTAAGCACATAGATAGGCCAGTAGGCAAATGGGCAGGTAAGTAATCCGATAAATAGGCAGACACCTAAGGGAGGCTGCGGATAAATAAAGACAAGTTAGGACATGTCTCTCATACATCTTATCGATGCCCTCGACTGAGGTGCATTCGTCAGATTGGTAAAATTGCTTTAGAGCATAAAGGGGAGATGATGACAAATGGGATTTGGAAAATAGATGGCAGATAGTAGCAATATAGAAATGTATATAAAAGGGGAAATAATAATATAAGAATGTACATAGAAGGGGAAATAATAATCTCAAATAAACAACACAGGTGGATAGAGAAAGAAAAGGGGGGGGGGTGAGTTGGGCGGTGGTCAGTGACCGAGACGCTTTGTTTGCATATGACCGTGGGTCGAGAACAATGGAGCGTGCTTGAATGTCCCTTCAAGCGGGGTAACTCTTATAAGAGTAAAATGAGTAAAGCGGAGATAATTCAATACAGGGGAGATAACTCGTATCTCTTTTCTAGACGCAGTATCAGTGCGCTAGTAAAATTATCAAGGCGATCAACCGAGATAAAGGAAATAAAATAAGGTGTACAAATATATACATGGTTGCATCAATGATCAATTGAGCCACGTAGCATTAATAGATTAACGCAATACATAAATATACATTAGCCATGTTCATGTTTTCTACTTACGCCAGTGAGAAATACACAATGCACTAATTAAATATAAATGAACTAAGCAAAATACACATGATAAACTCCAATGGAAATATACACAGAGTAATTAAGATGGAACTTGTGATTAAGTTCGGCTTACCACCAGGTATTCCTCTAGGAGGGAAAATAAATGATATAGTCCAGACTCGATAGCTCAGCTCGAATGCGAAAGAGAGGGTGATTTGAGTTGGTTTACTATATATATATGCCTGAAAAGTGTGGGCGGACACCGGAAATGTCCAAGGCTTAGCATTATCTTACACGTGGGTGAAGTAGACTTGAGATGGGAGTGGCACATGGGATATCAGGCGGTGTGTTGACCAGGGTAATCTCTTAGATCAAAGAGAGACGTGAGAGAAGGGGGGGGGGAGAAGGATTAGCTTGCATTCAAACCAAGGTGGTGTCAACCGCGATCGTCCTTCAGACATCCGGCGGTAAGACAAAAGAGATAGTGTGATTATCTTTCCCCGATCAAGGGCAGATAAATGAAAGGACGCGCCTTAGCTATCTCCAATGTGGTCAACTAAGTCTAGCCTGGTAGAGAGGAAAAGGTGTGGCGGGTGAATAATTTATGGGTAGGATGGAGAAATAATTAAAATAAAATAAATAAATAATGAAAAATAATAATTAATGCTGTGAGAATTTAGAGTGACTCTGACAGCGAGTTTTTGACTTGTCACACACAGGCAGAGATGCATATAATACTATACACAAGCAGAGATGCATATAATACTATACACAGGCAGAGATGCATATAATACTATACACAGGCAGAGATGCATATAATACTATACACAGGCAGAGATGCATATAATACTATACACAAGCAGAGATGCATGTAATACTATACTAAGCAGAGATGCATGTAATACTATACTAAGCAGAGATGCATGTAATACTATACTAAGCAGAGATGCATGTAATACTATACTAAGCAGAGATGCATGTAATACTATACTAAGCAGAGATGAATGTAATACTATACTAAGCAGAGATGAATGTAATACTATACTAAGCAGAGATGCATGTAATACTATACTAAGCAGAGATGAATGTAATACTATACTAAGCAGAGATGCATGTAATACTATACTAAGCAGAGAAAGTTTGAATACTATACGCAGGCAGTGATGCTACTAATATATATTTTAACTTCGTACACTAAAGGATGTTGAGCATATTTGAATGCAGTAAAATAGGATTAACACAAGGGTTGACACCTGTCTTACATTTGAGCAGAAGATATGTTGCTGGTTTAAAATATACCTCAATATAGTCTTCACCAATGACCTTGTTGTAAACGACATAAAAAAATTGTGTTTTGAAAATGTTCGTTCCAAAGTAATCCACCCCCCACCTCAGACAAGCTTACCTTTGGTGAATTCAACAGTCCTGATTCATCCTCAGTGTCCTCCTATAAGTATACAAGATCGAACTTTTAATACAAATTGTATTTCTATTATATCACTTTAAACATTATTTAAAACAAAGAATAAATCCGATTATACTATTGTAACAATATAATTTTATAATACAATGCGGGGCTTGGGACCGGCATATGGCGGGTGAGAAAAGAGGAGGGTTTGGCGTGGGGCTAGCGACCCCAACCTGTAAAACCACTATTGCTACAGAAACGGCAAACTCGACACATAATGAAAACTATACATGCGGCGAGGGCGGCCAAACCCTGATGACGGTGTTGGATCAAAGCCAACTGGAAGTCCAATACCCGATACATGGCAAGCCTTTCAACGCAAGGAAACCGACTCTTATAGGCACGTGGAATGTAAGAGCCCTGAATCAATGTGGTAAACTAGCCCAACTTTTAAGACAGTTTGACTCTTACCGGCTGGACATCCTTGGGATCTGCGAGATGCGGTGGACATCAAGTGGAAAAATAATCAATGATGGCAAGACAATAATATATTCAGGCCATGACAAGGAACACATTGGTGGTGTAGGAATCATCATGTCTAAAATAACAGCTTCAGCGCTAATTGCTTGGAAGGCGGTCAGTGACCGCATCATTACAGCTCGACTCCAAACAAAGCAAATTAAAGTAACTACCATCCAAGCTTATGCCCCTACAGAGGATGCAGAAGATACCATCAAAGATCATTTCTATAATCAACTACAAACCACTCTTGATGAAACACCTACTCACGACCTAATTCTACTGATGGGAGACTTTAACGCCAAAATCAATCCCAACCGAACTGGCTTTGAATATGTAATGGGACCATATGGCTCTGCAGAAAACATCAGTGATAATGGCGAGCGCTTGATTTCTCTCTGCGCATCCAACATCCTTTCAATTGGAAACACATATTTTAAGCACAAACAAATACACACAAGAACATGGCGATCACCAAATGGAGAAATCTTCAACGAGATAGATTACATTTGCATCTCCAAACGATGGAGGTCATCTCTGTTAGACGTGCGGACCCGCAGAGGAGCTGATATCGGCTCAGACCACTACCTTGTCAGTGGCAAATGTAAGCTCCGATTGAAACGCCAACCAAAACGAGCCATACGACCCCGCCCATTTAATGTAGAGAAGCTTAAAGACGGCAATACTGCAGCACAGTTCCAATTGAAACTAACGAACCGCTTTGAGGCTCTTGCAGATATATTGACCCTTGAAGAAGAGTGGGCCAACTTCAAAGATACCACTATTGGGTGCGCGGAAGAAGTTATCGGAAAGAGGCGAGGTTCATACAAGGAACGGTGGATACAAGACAGAACATGGAAATTGATAGATGAGAGGAAAGAGGCCAAACGTAGACGAGATCAGAAAATGAAACACAGGATCGCAGCCTAGCGGAAGAAGCCTATAGGGAAGCAGATCTGAAAGTAAAGAGAAGCTGTCGGCAAGATAAACGGGACTGGATTGAGCAGAAGGGACAAGAGGCACAAGCAGCTGCAAGCAGAAATGACACAAAAACCCTCCATCGTATTGTCCGAGATCTCACTGGAGCAAAGAGTGGACATGGGGCAGCAATAAAAGACAAGGAAGGCAAAACTTTGTTAACGAAAGAAGAACAGGATGCAAGATGGGTAGAGCACTTTAAAGAGACCCTTAACCAACTGTCGCCAGACCTAACTTACATATTCAAGGACCCCTCTTCATACAATGATCTCAAGGTCAAGACAGACCCAATAACTGCTGAGGAGGTTACCATGGCTATTGCAGTGCTAAAGAATAACAAAGCACCAGGACTAGACATGATAAGAGCAGAAATGCTAAAATATGGGGGACAGTGCATAGTTAACAGAATGACTGATTTCTTAAATCTCTGTTGGCGAACTTCAAAAGTCCCAGAGACTGGCAAAAGGGAGTGATTGTAAAGCTTCCAAAAAAGGGCAACTTGGCAGACTGCAACAACTGGAGGGGCATTACTCTCCTCTCTGTCCCAGTTTTCAGCACTGTTTTGTTGAGACGGCTTAAACAGTCTGTAGATGAAAGGCTCAGAGAAGAACAAGCAGGTTTCCGAAGAGGCAGATCATGTACAGAGCAGATTTTCGTTTTACGAAATATAGAACAAAGTCTTGAGTACCAACAACGGCTAACGATCAGTTTCGTGGACTTCAAAAAGCGTTTGATAGTGTCCACCGAGAATCACTATGGAAAATAGTTAGAGAATACGGTATCCCAGAAAAATTCGTCCAGATCCTACGACACCTTTACAGTCAGTCTAGTTGCTGCATTAAAACAGAAGAGGGAACAACAGAGTTTTTTACAATCGAGACAGGGGTGCATCTTATCTCCCTTCCTTTTCCTCCTAGCCATCGACTACATAATGAGGAGAGCAATGAACCAGACTGCCTTTGGTATTCCATGGCATGAACAACTCCGATTGACGGACTTGGACTTTGCTGATGATGTTGCACTACTCGGGCTACAAATAAATGCATACAAGAAATGACGGAGGGCCTAAACAGAGAGGCACCCAAAATTGGCCTCCGCATAAACTTGGATAAGACTAAAATTATGCGAATGGGATATAAGGCAAAGGGTGTCCCCGTCAGACTTGGCGAGTCAAAGCTTGAAGAGCTGGACAAGTTCACGTACCTTGGCAGCATCATAACAAATGATGGAGATGCTTACCATGATGTAGCGTGCCGAATAGGAAAGGCAGGGAGCATTTTCCAAAGGCTGCAGCCTATTTGGACTAGCCAAGCCATTGGATTCGAGACAAAAATACACCTTCCAACTGCTACATATGCATGTGAGACGTGGAAGTCATCTGTCAAAATTGAGAAAAGACTAAATGTGGCTCAACAGAGATGGCTGAGTCAGTTACACAGACCGGATCTCAAACAAGGAAATCCTACGCCGAACTGGGAGTCGAAGACTTAGTGAGGTTGTGACTGAGCGTCGCATGAGGTTTGCGGGACATGTTCTACGTCAAAATGAATTATGCACACCAAGAGTTGCGATAACACGGAAGCCAAAACGAGGAAAGCGCAAACAGGGACGTCCTCGTATTACCTGGCGACACACCTTCATGGAGGACCTCAGAACAGTGGACACCAGGTGGGAGGAGGCTTCAGACATTGCATGGGAACTAAACTAATTTTTTAAAGTTAAACTAAAACTAGTTTTCAATTAAAATAAAGTAGTTAAACTAAAAGTTTATCATGAATTTCAAAATATAGTTAAACTAAACTAAAGAAAATTAATTAAACTATTCATAACTTTTTTTTTTTTTGGGGGGGGGGGAGCGGGGTTGAACTTGACCTATATAGATATAATCTTCCGACTGTATGTCTACGATTCGATCTTATTCTTTTAACATTATAGTAATATTTATCTATAATAAAATCAGTAATGAGAAATATGTTTCTTACATAAACGTTAATGCACGATAAAATAAAAAAAAGATGTCTAAATAAATATGTGTACTTGTATTTTTGCCTTGAATTAAAAGCTTTAGAAAAAAATGGTACTCTTTTTTTTCTTATCTTTTAAATTATATTAACTTATTATATAAAATCTTACTTATACAGATAAAGTTTAAAATCTCATTAAATAACATTGATATTGAATTTCAAATTTAGATCTAGCAATCAAAGAAATAGAGACGAAATCGTTGGAGTTTTAAGAAACATTTGACCTGTATACATGGGCGTAGCCAGGGTTGGGGTTGGGGACGGAATTCATTGACTGATTTTTTTCTTTCATTTTGTTTGTTTTAGGTGAGATTTTAATACTAAATCATCACTTACCACAGCACAGCCAAGGGGGTTTTGAGTTAAAAAAAACCCTACTAGGGGGTTTTGAGATAAAAATCCCTCTACCAGGGGGTTTTGAGTTTAAAACCCCCTACCAGAGGTTTTGCAGTTATAGCCCCCTCTTCTATCAACAAAACTAAAAAAATGCAAACGGCAATCCCCAATTCCTAGAAAACAGCTAAGGAAGATTTTGACTTTAAAACCCTCCAAAAATTACGATAAACACCCTCTCAATATAAAAAAAGCAAATTACACATTCAAAATTCTATGAGTCAAAGGGGTTTTGATTTTAACCCTCCCCCCTTCCAGTTGGGGTTTGAAGCTAAAAAGTTCCTATTCAATATATATATATATAAAAAAAAGCAAATTACACACTATAAAATCTATGAGCGTAGCCAGCCAAAGGGGTTTTGAGTTTAAAACCCCTTGCCAGCGGGGTTTGAAGCTGAAAAATACCTCTTCAATATTAAAAAAAAAGCAAATTACGCACTGAAAATGCTATGAGCGTAGGCAAAGGGGGTCTTGAGTTTAAATCCCCCTTCAGGTGGTTTTGATGCTAAAAAATACCTCTTCAATATAAAAAAAGTAAATTACACTAAAATTCTTTGAGCATAGCTAAGCGAATGAGGGGTTTTGAGTTTAAATCCCCCTCCTCCAGATGGCTTTTTTTAAAATTTAAAACCCCTTCAGGTGGTTTTGAGTTTAAAATTCCCCTACAGAGCGTTTTGAGTTGAGAACTTCTCTCTTCAATATTTTTTTAAAGCAAACTAGAGTCACCAAATTCTATGATCGTAGCTAAATGGGGTTTTGAATTTAAAAAAAACACAAAAAAACTCCAGAGAATATTTAGTTTAAAACCCCTCAACAAATGATTTTGACGATAAAACTTCCCTTTTCGATATAAAATCTAAAGCAAAATACATGCATGTAATTCCAAGAGCGTAATCAAGAGAGGTTACACATTTCTACCAGTGGATGGACTCCTTTAATAAAGTGTGAATAGTAATCTGCCGAAATTGAAAACCACTAAAAGTGGCTAAACAAAGATGGCTAAGACAGATTTTAGGAGTCAGTTATAGAGATCGGATCTAAATCAAAGCAATCAAATGCCGAACTGGGAGTCGACCCCTTAGTAAGGTTGTGACAGAGCGTCGCATGAGGTTTTGAGGGACATGTTCTTCGACAAAATGAATTACGCATAATAAGAGTTGCGATGACATCCTAGTGCAACTTGGCGTCACACTTTCATGGAGGTCCTCATGGCAGGTGGGAAGAGGCTTCAGACATTACCAGTGACAGATTTTTGTGGAAACAGCTAGCCGGAAAATGCGCCGAACGGCGCGAGAGGGTCAAAGTCAGTAAAAATAGCACATTAGATTTTTGAAATAAAACTTTTTAATAGCAAGATAATGCACTGTAATACCTCAGAATATGCATTTTGTTGGCTTTCAATACCAGAAATAGTGCTCGGCGGCGGGGCTTCGCCCCGCGCTGGGTGAGCGCTGCGAGCTCCCCAAGACCCCCTTGCTAGCAAGAGCGGGGAGTCTACAAGTTTTCCACCAATTCCAGGAAGAACCTATTCTAGGACACAATAAACGTTTTCCGAAAGGGTCAGAATGTAATAAAGATTAATTATGTACACACAGTCACACACACACATATTTTTTTTTCCGCGGCCTGTATAACTATTTTATAGTGTAAAATACATGCTTGACTAACCACGCCGATGTGCTATTTTCTTGTTTGACCACTAAAAATACAACTAACACTATTGCATAACCGTTAAACGCGCAAGGAAAAAAAAACAGGGTGGTCTTGTCATTATGGATTTCACACTCAGTACACTATATAGGCCTACACATGTACGTCTATCTGGTCAGGTTGTTAAAATCAGTCAGACACACCGTCTTTTTACTTTCTGGGCAGGGAGGGTGTGTAATTATTTCAGTGTAAAGATCAACAAACGAAAGATCTACGAACATGCTTGACTAGCATGCCAGTATGTTATTTTCTTGTCTGACCACTCTACATTAAGCAAACACTATTGCATAACGCGTAATGAAAAAAAATGCAGGGTAGTCTTGTAGTAGGCTATCATCGACTACACACGTACAGAACACTAGGCCTACGTGTGTATGTCTAGCTGACCAGGTTGTTAAAATCAGTTGGACACAGTCTATTTACTTTATGGCCAGAGAGGGTGTGGATTAAGATTTTTTTTTCCTAGACTTGGTTATCCTAATGCTTTTAGATCTATATAGGCCTAGCTGTCGATTTATACTTAAAACTCAATAACTCTTAAGACTATAAAAGGAAAGTACTTGATGTTCCTGTGACAAGTTGGATTAAAGTATTGGCCGTTATCGGTGTCTAGGGGATTTTATGGTTTGAGAACCCACACTTACACATATAAACTACAAGCACAGCGTTATAATGGAGTCAACAATACTATATTTAAATGTAAAAATATATACAGTTTATTATACAAAGGATAATTAAAAGGTAAAATGCTGTACAGTTGCTAGGATGGGATCTAGCGTATTTACATGGACAAGTCTATCATCATTAGATTTGAGAACCAAATGGTCTGAGTGTCATTAGGCTGGTTGCTTAGCTTTAGGTCCGGTGCTGCACTGATGAGACGGGTGTGGCTGGTACTGATGCTGTCTGCTGGTGGGCTGGCGTAGTGAATCCAGGCTCCGGGTGCAGTCCAACTTGTATGGTTGCAGAGCTAAGCTGCGTCTACCATTCAGTCAAGCCAGTGACGAGTCTGTGGCTAGCGTTGTTACTTGGACTCTTGAAGGATGAGTAGGACTGATGTCTGCAGATCTGGTGCCAACAAATCTGGTATCAGCTTTAGGTTGCTAAGATTTCAGGCGGATGTAGCCTATAGATAAAAGCACCAATCCAAAGTGAAATAAGGGAATGAAAATAGTCCAGAGCTCAAGCAAGATATAGATGTGCTCCCTGTGGTCTCTCCAGCGTGAATGAGATCGGGCGATGAAGTCTTGTCCATATACACGTGGAGAGGGGGGTGAGGCGGGATATAAGTGCAAAGGTGGTCTAGACTATCCGGCGTCTTTGACAGAGAGATCCTCGCTTGACCGTGACGGCGTTTCCGGGAGGTAGACACCGCGCGAAGGCGCGAGTTGAAGTCCAGGGAGTTCGCCCAGGTGGTCAGAGGATATAAAAGGTGGGGTGGATTATCAGAGCTCGGCCGGATCAAGGGAGATTATACCCTGATAATGGCTAGTGCTAGACGAACCGCATTGCCCGAGGCTTTGAGTTGAATGGGCCCTTTGAAGTGACCAGCCGCTCCCAAAAGGGGGGGGGGAGGTCAACGGATGTTTGCCAAGATAGATGGAGGGAGCGTACTCTTGTCAAGAGTCTAAGTGTGGCACGTGTCAAGGTGGGGATGGTAAAATGTGACATCGCTGCCAAAGGGGGTGGGGTTGGATTGGACGGGTGGTGGCTGTGTTTTTAGCGCTTGATCGCTAAATTAGTGCAATTGATGATTAATAGGGTGTAAATAAATTAATTAAATGCTTAGACCTGAGTGATACCTTGAGTGAGCTAAAACGGTTCGTCACAGTTCCTGCAGTTAAAAAATTATTGTTTGCCGCAAATGAATTGATTAAAACCACTAAATATTGACCTAGCTCAGTAATCAGATTTCCACTATAAACAGAAATAAAACGCCTCCTCGTGGCTCACAAAAAAATTCGGAGCAACCCCATTCATAATATTAAATACAAACTTTTGGTAAAAAATGTTTAACATTTTATAATACTGCTACTTTCAATTGCAAATATTTACTCCCATAACTTCTACCAGCATCTTACTTTACCCTCTTCAAATGCAGACTGACTTAATAGTTGTTAACTGCATCATTTTTTTTTAAAATAAAAGTTATTGATTTCACATGACCAGAAAACAGGGATGTGTGTTTCAACCCTGACCACCTGTTGAAAAGTTGTACAAATTTGAATTAAACTTTTTAGTTAGTAACTAAAAAAAAATTAATAAAACTACGATTTTCACTAAACTTTTTTTTTCTAGCTAAACAATGGCCTTAATTAATTATTTTTTAGTTCAATTTAGTGAAGTATAACTTCTTACTTAACTTTTGCTCATCACTATTAAAGACTCACCTCGACGTTGCGTATCGGGTTCTCAGAAGGAAGTGTTTCCTGCATTGAAATTATATTGATATAAATGTTACATTTGTTTACAAATAGAAAACAATAATACCTATTTAAACGATAACGCCAAAAAATATTCTTTTTTTTTTTTTTTTTAAATCTTAGAAAAGGGAAAGAATCTAAATTTCCCCGAATGAGTGGACGTAATTGTTAGATTATGTCCCTTATTATATCATTTTATTAGAATTTGAAATCATAGAAACTAAAACAAGAAAAATATAAAATTACTTAACAAAGTTTATATTAGGTGTAATTGTATTAATTAGTCTGTATCAGTCGTGTATCAGTCATGTAACTAAATTTGTAATTAATGTTGACTAAAAATAACAAATCTGTGCGATTAGAAATATTGTTACGATTTGCTTTTGTTTAACTTTTTCAATCCACTATGATCCTATCACGTGTCTGCACCAGTTGGGAAGGCGGGGAGAGGACAAAGAAGGGCATATTTAGGTAAATGTTACCGGGATAGCTTTGTAAATGTTTGTTATAAAAAAAAAGGTATACGACTTGAATTCGTGCTCAAGCCTCCTCAAGCCAATTCACTAACCGTTGTGCCAGCGAAATGCTTTTGAAAAAGAAGGTTTCATATCCATCTGTTGTTAGTTTCTATATTTTAAGCTACAACCTCATTCTAGTTAACATGAGCTTTGTAATAAAGTTCTTCTAGCACAGTGTTTCTCAAACTCTTTTGTCTGCCGGCACAGTAAAAAAACTACAAAAATTTCGCGGCACACCACGAAGAGCAACAAATGTTTCATAAAAAAAGAAATAAAGATTTTACCAGTTTTTAAGTATTACATTTAATGTGAAGGATGTGCCTGTTTTTGAGAGCAAATGCGATCTAATCGAGGCTCCAAAGTCGCATTTCATCGTCTATTGTAAGAATTCTCTCTTTTCTTAGACTTGATTTCAGTCAGTGCTGAAAATCCAAACTCACAAAACCATGAAGATGCAAATGGAAGAATTATTTTGATTGTTTTTAAACTGATTGCAGGATATTATAACTTGTTGATTAAATCCAAAACACATCCAGGCTTTTCTTCTCAGAACTTGACTTAAGAAGTGCATCGTTTTTTCAATCAATGAGCTTCCAAACTGATAGCTGACCCATCCATATTCATTACTTGCAACTGTTGGCAAGTAATGCTGCAATGCTGACTGCAGGTGTGTCAAGGTGTCCAGAATTTCGAGTGTGATTTCTTTATTTTAAGCACATTCAGTGTAAGTAGGAAAGCAATTGAAGACTCCTTTCAAGATCTTACTTAGTCACAAAGACAATTTTTCACTAAATGAATTCAGTTTTGAGGATGCAGTGATGATGGTTTCCAATGGTCCTTGAAGACTTAAATTCAATGAATTTAATTTGTGAAATAAATCAGAGAGAGATGTCACCTTAACCCACCAGATCTCGTCATGAATAGAAAATCCAAAGTCTTTTTTTTTCAGCCTCCAAGAATGAAATCAGCTCAGCCCTGACATGGACTACACGCTTTAACACTTTTCCCCTGGAGAGCAAACAAACGTTGGTGTGATACAGGAGACATTTGTAGTGTGAATCCATTGCTTCGCAAAGCTCTGAGAAAAATCGGGATGCAAGCGGTCGAGATTTGATGAAGTTTACAACTTCAATCACTTGATCCAGAACAGACATGAAATCTTTCGGCACAGATTTGAAGGCAAGAGCTCCTCTGTAGATCATGCAGTGAACAACTAATACATTTGGATTTTCTTGACGCAAAAGAGTGACGAATCCCTTTCTATTTACCTGCATGGAAGGACAGCCATCGGTGCAAACGCTGACACAGTTTTTCCACTGTAGTTTGAAGAGCAAAATGTTTTCGTTCACCACTTTAAAAATATCTTCGCCTTTGGTCGTAGTTGGTAAGTCTTTTCAAAATAAGAATTCGTTGACACATTCTTCATCCTTTATGAACCGAATAAAAGCTAGCAGCTGGGCTTTGCCGCTAACGTCAGTGGATTCATCAACTTGAAGAGACCACAGCAAAGACACTTCATCGTCAGTCACGTCGAAGTGTTCGCAGATTTGATCTCGTAAATGTGACGATAAGTCTTCAATTCTGCGCGAGATAGTATCATTTCACAAGGGAACTTTTTAAAAAAATTTCGCCGGCATCGGGTCCAAAGATAGTTTCAACAACTATTGCTAAAGTTGGTGCAATGACTGATTCAGCCTCTGTGTGTGCTTTCTTGCGTTTTGCTAATAACTGAGCAACCTTATAACTTGCAATCAATCCCTTTTCTAGCAGCTTTAGGTAATTTGCAAGTTTCTTAGCTTGTTTATTTTGTTGAGCCCTGATGTTTTCGAAGTATTCCTTGTATTGCGCTTTTACAGCTGGATGTTTTGTTTCCAAGTGTCTCTTCAATTTGTTTGGAACAAGCGCCTCATTCGACATAGTTGCATTGCAGATCAGACAGAATGGCAATGGAGAATCTTCAGGTCCCGAAGATATAAAACCATATCCGATGTAATCTTCTATGTACCTTCGTTTGGTTCCATGCTTTTCATTGAACACTTTCGCAGTTTCATTCTTACTAACATATTTCTCCATGGATAACAAAGAATAACGCTTAAGAGATAATTTGTTATTATTAGCATACACCTAAAAAATGTACATGAAACACATCGCTTATTATTATCGTTAACAATTCAAGAACAGCTATGCGTCAGGTAAGACGGCCTACATTTTATCATTATAATAATATATGTATAGTTGACACTTGACAATTCCATAACCTGAAGAGCGAACAGCCCTTTCTGTCACTATGGAGCGACCCACTACTATTACTGGTCGTTGCAAGTGGGGATGTCATCGCAACGTAAAATACAAATTTAATATTAGGCAGGCCTGTGTAACGCTTCACATACATATGGCGTTCTGAAAACTCCCGAGGCACACCTGCAAATTTTTTACGGCACACTAGTGTGCCGCGGCACACAGTTTGAGAAACACTGTTCTAGCACATTGCCACCCAAACGTCCACATGTTGTAGAAGTCTTCTGTTGTGTTTTAAGTTTCTTTGGTTTCTTGGGTTTTTAATAGAGAGTAATCATTGAATGTCTAATGTGTTCTAGAGCACCGATGTCCACATTTTCCCAGCCTTTGGGCCCTATACATTTTCGACTCACTTGACACTTCCGCATCAACACAAATATACAAAAATTCCTCGAGCTCAAAGGTCTTCGTCCGACTTATTAGACACCCACAATAAAGGTAAAGTAACAAAAATACTTAAAAACAAACAAACAAACAAAGCTTATTAGAAGTCCAAATGCATCAATTAGTTTGGATCGGTCATGTAATTAAATTTATAATAGATATAGACTAACAACAATATACCTGTGGGATTAGAAATATTTTTACCAATTGTTTGTTTAGTGCTTTTTCATGCGTTGACCTTTCCACTGCGCTACGATCCTTCCACTTATCCCTGACCAGATGGGACAAATGGGGTGGGGGAAAGAAAAAAAGGGAGATCTGGCTGAATTTTGCCATAAATCACTTCTTAAAGCATTTATAAAAAGGGGGAAACGACATGATTTCGAACTCATGGCTCAAGCCTCCTCAAACAGACATACTAACCGCTATGCTAGTGAGGTGCTTATGAAAAATAGAAGATCGTATAGATCAATTGTTTGTTTCAAACTTACTTTAAAGCAGCAACCTATAAAGGGGAGTAATAAAGCTTATACCACCACTTCAGTCAAGTACAACTTCTTTCCAATGTTCGAGATACAAAACAAAATAACTAAATACATATATATATATATATGACTTCTAATGTCTCGGAAGACAATGGACAATGTCAGATAAAAAAAAAAGTGCAAAATTTCAATTTGATCCGAGATAGGGCGTCGGAGAAATATCGTGTACAAACTTTGTACCAGACAGACAGACAGAGTTGATATAAGCTTTATAAAAAAGAGTGACCTACAAAAGCACTATGAACATGTCTTCCTCCTAGAGTTCTAATTTGTTTCTTCTTCAAAATAGGTCGACTTTTTATGACGTCATCCTGAAATAAACAGAGTTTCTTTTTTAGCTGCCCCCGAAGGGGGAAAAGACGCCTATTAGTTTTGTGTGGCTTGTCTGTCCGTCTGTTCGTCCTGTTTAGATCTCGTAAACTAGAAAAGATAGTGAATAATCCGACATCCTAATATTTTAGATCATTCAAAGTTCTGATGCAACAGCTACTTTTTTCTTTTCTGAAAGCGAAAAATCTAATTTTTTAAATAAAGTATGCATTTTTACAACTATTCACTATTAATAGTAACAAACACCTTGCTATTTATTAACATTGATAACAATTTGCCATACTTTTAGCCTATTTATGCAAACAGTTGTAGATTTTTTGTAAAAAATATTGTTTTTTCTACAATTGTACTGCTAAGTTAAAAAAGTTCTATCATACTAACTATTACAAATACAAAAAAAAATGATATAACATTTATTTTGAAAGAGAAAAAAACTTTTTAGTAAGCATATAAGTACAACATAATTTAATAAATTAATAAGTAGTTTTTCATATTATCGCACTCGTGAACTGCACAGTTCTAGACTCTATGGAACTCTCTTATCTAAAGGATTGTTTTTTACGGAAATGTTTTTCGACATTTTGTTTTGCTTGGGCTTTGAATTAGAGATTGACCCTTGAATTAGAGATTGACCCTTGAATTAGAGATTGACCCTTTACAAAACAATTAGATCAATTAGATGATCATTCTAAGACATCAGTTAGGCCAGGTTCACATTTAACTTCACATTCACTTTCACCTATCATTTAGTCAGCTGGACCGCTGAGGCACCACACAAGATCTGTCAACCTTCTTTCTCCATTCTCCTCTATCATTTGTCTTTGATAGAATTTAAATCTAATATTCTTTCTGAAAATATTGAAACCTGCCTTTTTACCTGCCAGGGTGGACCACTTCGGGGCCGATTTTGAGTTTGTGTTTCCACACAAACTGTCTTGGTAACCTTGTTAAATTATAAATCGAAAGATCCAAAGAACAACCAAAACTTGATTACAAACAAGAAAAATAAATATAAAAAAGTAAATAAAAATACATAACATATTTCATAGGACAATTATTTTGATCTAAATAACTAATAAATGTTAGATTTAAAAAAAGGAACATATTTTACCACGCCTCCTTCCCCCACCCCCTTTTCGAAAAAAAATCCTGGTTAAGCGAATGAATAAATCTACTAACTAGACTTTATAATATTCTAATGATAGGCCTTTAGATTTAGACTTACAAGACGGTGCGCGGAATCTTCTTGAACATTTCTTTATTAAATTCTTTACTGAATAGGGCCGACAAGCGAAAATACACAAAGATGTAATCTGTTCAAGATACAGATTTTCTAGTCCTCTCGCCTAAATTAATTTTTTTTTCATAATTAAAAAAAATATATATAACGTCAAACTAGAGTTTTCCACTGTGGCCAAATAGCTAGTGATTTTTTCCCCATAGATATTTCTTGGAAAATCGTTACAGCCATTTCCGAGAAGCGTGTCTAGGTTCCGGGTTCCAGTCATTTAAAAAAATGTTTTTGCCGATGAAATGTGCAAGTTGAATAGAGGAATTTTAATAATCAACTACTCAACATTTTTTTTACTCTTATTTACGTAACAACCAAGGATGAAATAATGTCAATGGAAGGACAATGAGGGATTATCTTTGAAGTACCTTACAGTTGAAACAGGTTTATGGGATTAATTTTATGTGTTTGTTTCGTTTGACGTGAGATACATAAGCTTTCAGTGCCCATGCAGAGTTTGGTTAGAATGGTATTGTGTTCGTCTTGTGTTTGTATTACTTTTTTTTTTATATTACCTATGAGGTTACTTTCATTCGTCTAGCAAGAGTCGTGGAGTATATGTTTAGGTTAGTCGAACTGAATGAAAGACAGGAAGTGTGTAAATATTTGAAAGATAGTTCTCTCAATTTGGTGTGATATAGACATATATGATCCATCCATCCATCCATTCATCCATCCGTCCGTCCTTCCATCCGTCCGTCCGTCCGTAGTCCGTTCGTCCGTCCGTCCGTCAATCAATCAATCAATCAATCTATCTATCTATCTATCTATCTATCTATCTATCTATCTATCTATCTATCTATCTATCTATCTATCTATCTATCTATCTATCTATCTATCTATCTATCTATCTATCTATCTATCTATCTATCTATCTATCTATCTATCTATCTATCTATCTATCTATCTATCTATCTCACCATTAATATCTCGAGTAATGCAACTACAACAAATGAAAGGAACTGACCTGTGTCTGAGTGGGCCTACTCGTAGCGGTCCGACGTCCAGTCAGAGGATCTATAAATGGTATCACCTGACAGAAAAAAAAAATGTATGGTACCCAAATCTATTACAGCCTTGAATTATGAAAACTAGAAGGGTGAACTTATTAAACCGATATATTGTTACGAAAGAATAGGAACTTCGATGCAATGGCAAAATATGTAGGTTACTGTTGGGTCAGCGATGCCAGGTAAAACAATGCTTACTCTTGATCTATACACTAAGACAATTCCTACATGAAATTTTTCTTATTTTAAAATATTTTTTTTCGTGTCGTTGTCGTAGTCTGTAACTATTTTATTAATATTTTAATTAACTTACCTCTTCAGGGGTCTCAGCATCAGAATAGACTGGATGAATCTTCCTCTTTTTGTCCATAAGGTCTTCGTGTTGCTTTAAAAGTTGTTCTTGTCTCTGGCGACGTTCTTTTTCGGTGCGTCTCCTGTGGTGAATAAAGCCCAGACTCAATTAAGTACAAGCTTGGGGTAAGACCCAAAACCAAGGCAACTGATATCATAGTCACCAAGAACAATGTGGTAACTCTCGTTCTATGCTTAGATATTTCTCATGTAAAACAGGTGGTGTCTTCTTATTTTCTTATATAATACACACGTTAGTTCAAAAAAGAAGATGATTACGTCCTACGCGTCATGCATTTAGTCATGCATATTAACCAATGACTTAAATTCTGCCAAGTCACTGGTTTTCCTGGCTAGCTCATGCAACCCATTCCATGCTCTAATAACACTAGGTAAGAAGGAGTATTTGTACAAGTTTGTCCACTTTCGTAGTTTGGGTATTACTGAAGGTGCAGCATAACTATATGAGTTTTTACAAATTGATTTTTGTTCATGTATGTCATTTTTAAACGACAACTATTTTTAGCGGTTGCAGTTTAGATCCCCCCCCACCCCAAACAAAAAGTTATAACATATAAAAAATACCTTTTAAGTTTCTCACAGTAATAGCTACTAATAACATACCAGATACATTTATTTACGTTTGAGAAATAAGGAATGCATAGTTGCGCACGTTATATATTATGAATATGAATATTATATATTCAATAGGAAGTGTTTAGTGTTACGCCTTAAAAGTAACTATATTAGCCTACATATACCATAGTCCGAAGGTCTCTAATAAAATTATTAAAGATAAGGACCTCTCCCAGAGGTCATGAATGAGTAATTGGTCATTCGATGACCGGTCATTTCATCTTTGGTCACTTCTTTTCCGGTAATCTCAACCCCGGTCATTTCATCCCCAATTATATATTTTTTTCTTAGTCAAAGCGTCATTGTTGCTGTTAAGGCTTTGCCTTTAAGCTCTCATTTAATCTAATATATTAATATGTTCATTTAGAATGTTTGTTTGATAGTTTTGACATGTCATTATAGTGTTTATAGTGTTCCCCCTCCTCTCTTCATGCCTGTTAAGAAATAAAGTAATATATGTAAATAAGTAGATATATATATTTGTAATGCGGGCTTTGTATGTAGTTACGTTGTTTTTATTTGATGTAGACATGCCAGTATTATCCTCCGCATATTGCATGATGTAATGATCAAAGGCCAAAGTGGGGTGGAAATAGTGAAAATCTTTTGAGAGAACGAGGTAACGATTCGAATACTTATGATCGTGTTGACAACTTATCTCATAATGGCTATTTTTCACCTTATCGTCATTAGTCAACATTTCTTTTTTAAATATGGGCGCGTTATTTTGAACCACGATATAACGTTTTCTTTATTGTAATAGACGTTGATTTCGCCCATGTCCTGGAGCCGATTCATATCGCCAAATCATATCGCCTTATACTGCTTATAGGCTTTGTTTTATTCCCCGTTAGAGCATTAAACTTATAAATTGTGGCTCTGACCATCAACCAAGGAAGAAATATGCAACACTGGCCAAGAAAGTTTACAAAGATGTACAGCAAAGTCAGCACTACGAATCAATTGGTAGCCTTCTCTAGAGCCTGTCTAACTTATTGATTTCAATGAACACACACACAAAATTTTTACATTAGCTCTATGTCTATATATGTTCTTCTTTTAAGTTAATGAATTTTATTTTTAATTAATTAAATTCTTTTTTTTATTTAATGTGTCACACTTAAGTCATGTAAATGAAAATAAATATATGAAATACTGTTAATTTCATACTTTTTTTTACAATTATTATTTGTTGGATCAGATGATGAAATGACCAGGGGATGAAATTCCAGGTGATGAAATGGCTACGGGATAAAATGACCAAGAGATGAAATGACTTGGGATGAAGTGACTAAGGATAAAATGACCGGGGATGAAATGACCAACCTTCATGTCCGTGGGTCAACTATCAATTAGGTGATCGGTCAGAACAGGCTTGTGATGAAGCAAATTTTTACAATAATAAGTTCATTGAATACTTTTGACTATTAACAAAGTAATAATAATAATAATCAGCAACACTTTTAGCCAGGCACATGTCTATTTTGTATGGAGGTAGGGAGGATTGTGGTTGTTGATGGTGCTTCATAGCTTTTGATATTCTGCTGAAAATAACGAAACTTGCCTCTTCACCCGTATTTGCTTACCAAACAGATTACCCATGACTGAACCCATAAGGGCCGCATCTGAATTCGTGTGAAAACACAGACTCTTTGTAATCATTCTTTCTATTTTAGATATACACAATTTAAAAATTTCTAAATATATACAAACACATATAGACAATTTAGAATGCGAATACCAGAGAACTACTTACTTTGGGACATCAAAAACTGAATATTTATCTTTCGATGGCCTTCTTTTTATAGCCTAATGAGATTTGTATAAATATGCGTCATTTTCTTGAATAAAATAAAAATATCAATAATTATGATGTTTCAAAAGACGTGATGATTCATGAGAAACTTCAACATACGCATAATCAACTGCAATGTTTCTCTTAATCATATACACATCAGCACAAGTATGTTTTTAATTTGTGAGATATGTTAATTCTGGGTTTCTGGGGATAATGCGAAACATTATTTTGTTACTAAATAAATCTTCACTCCGTCACAAGTCTCTACAAGAACAACCACCATTTTTTAAAAATTGTTTTTATATAGAAGATCTTTCATGCTAACAGCATGAGCAATACCATATGGTCCAATCTCTTTTGTGGACAAGTGGGGGGGGGGGGTAACTGGGAGAAAGCTTCCGTGCTGCCTTTAGGCGCTCACACTGCACGAGTTGGGATTCGAACTCAAGCCCCCTTGTTAGGTAGTCAAACGGTTTTGGCCTCTCAGCCACTCACCCCACACTTCTGACGCGCATCTAGCTCTTTCTTATATTATTTCTTAAGGGGCTTTAGTTTTACAACGAAGTCATATTTGTAGTTTAGGTCAGCCTACCCATTTCCCCTTAGGGTTTAGGGTTAGGGTTAAGGGCTTCGCAAATATGAGCCACATTGAAATAAGATTTTCGGGCCACAAGCGTAAGTCATAAGACTGACCCTTTCGTTGTCACACATCTCGTCGTAGGATTGTTAAAATATGTTTAGAATTATATACATTCTTAAAAATTAACTATTCAATATTAAAAACAGAAAGAAAAAGAAGGGAAGAAAAAGAACGAAAAAAAAGATGACTTAAATGAGGCTTTAAAATGAATTAAAAGGCAGATATTGAAAGTGGCCTCTCACCAGAACTAGCAACACTCCAATCACTCCAATAATGCCTATGACACAGACAAAGAACACGACAAAGGATTTGATCCTGTGGTCCGACTCTCGGTGTTCCTCTTGCAGTACTTTCAAGCTCTTCACGGAGACGGTGGCAAGTGGCAGGGGCGTCACTTTAGGCACTGAGTACATCAAATACACACGTTGCAGTTAGGCATAGATCAAATAGAGAACTTAAACTTTAGGCACTGAATGAATCAACACACACATTGCAGTTAGGCATAGATCAAATAGAGAACTTAAACTTTAGGCACTGAATGAATCAACACACACATTGCAGTTAGGCATAGATCAAATAGAGAACTTAAACTTTAGGCACTGAATGAATCAACACACACATTGCAGTTAGGCATAGATCAACAGGAGAACTCAAACTTTAGGCCCTCATTGCATCAACACAAAAATTGCAGTTAGGCATAGATCAAATAGAGAACTCCCTAGTGCTATTAGAGCATGGAATGGATTGCCTGAGCTAGCCAGGAAAACCAGTGACTTGGCAGAATTTAAGTCATTGGTTAATATGCATGACTAAATGAATAACGCGTAGGACGTAATCGTCTTCTTTTTTGAAGTAACGTCTGTATTATATAAGATAAGATAAGTTAAGATAAGAGAACTCAAACTTTAGGCACACAAAACCTCCTCAATAGTAAAACATAAATAAACACTCTTGATCAGATATTTAGATATCTAAATAAAATGTCTGTTAGGCACTGTAATCACCGATGAAGAGTCATGGACTCATATAGTGTTTTGGTCATAGACATAAATATAAAGACTAACTGATATAATCCAATAATATGATTTTTTTTCGTTTTAATTATAAAAAAAAATGATTATCAAAAACACTTTGTATTCTATCAAAACGCGAAATTATCAAAGTCAGCAAACTTTTTTTTTTTAAAGTAAAATAGTCTGTTTTTAAAAGTTAACATTTGGGCAGGTTCACATTTTAAGTTTTTGAAGCTTGTCTTTCAACTTTCTTTTTTACCCAACTGTTTCTCTCTCCCCACTGGTTTGACCCTTTTACTTTTTCAAAATATAATCATTTTAAAATTAAATTTGGTCTAGAGATCTACCTATATCTTGAAACTCGTCAGTGGAAAATTTCGCAAAGAAGAAATCTTCTAGACCACTGTCTTTTTATGGTATTATGTCTGCATCTTCTATACCATATCTCTAACTTAGTAGATCCTGTGTTCTAGCCTAGACCTATGTCTTTTTATGTTTAAAAGTCTGGATCTGTATCATCAGACTTAGAATCTTCTATACTCTGAAAAGATTTAAACATGAACGTAACCAGGAGGCTACTTGTTTATTTACCATAGCTCATTGATTAATTCATTACTTTGCCATGAAATCTAAACCTTTGTTTTATTTACCTTTAGTAATTTTTTTCAACTTCATTTTGGCATTCATTAAGGCTTCGCCAGCAGGGTCCAAGGTGTCCACCATGAGAGAATCTTCATTGTCCAGGTCATCGTCCACGTCCTCGTCCTTGAGATCGAGCATGCCTTGAGACAGGGCATGCGCCATGGCTTCGTCTCTTGAGGGGAACAGCATATGCGCCACTGGGTTCTTGTGCTCATCCGGTGGCCTCTGCGTCATAAATGTGTGCATGGCTTTCTGGGTCGTGAAAGGGTTTGCGGATGTAGTAATGGGAACCTCCAGTTCCAGATCTTCAAGGATGGTGTTAGAGTCGAAGATGCTCACATATTCCCCATCCACAAATACTTTTTGTGGTAAAAGCTGTGGCGTTGCACGGGGAGCACTTTTTTTTCTCAATTGATGGGGCATGCTGCGGCGTTCTTGGAATTGAGTTGATTTATTGTGAAGAAATGCAAACATCTGCATTCGGTTATGCATAGAATCACTCATGATTCTTTTATTCCATGATTCACTCACAATTTCTAAAGGTAATGAATCACGAATGATTCTGTCAGTCAAGGTGCCCTTAGTATTTGTGTTAAACCCAGATTCACCAATGAATCTGTGAGTCAATGGATCAGTCGTTAAAAACGGATCCCTTTTGGAATGTTGCACTTCTCGCTTGCCATGTTTCTTGTAGTTTCTTTTGATCTCGTTCATCTCGTTACTCAGCAGGGTCTGTAACTCTGATTCACTGGGTTTCGGTGTGTAGGGCAACTCATCGTCCGCTTGAGCCTTGTTTATCCTTAACATGGCATCTTGCATGATATTGGACAGATGTGCCATCGGCTCTGATTCGTAAGAGGCTACAATCATTGGCTTATCACTTTGTTCGTCTCCACTCTGAGCTGTTAAAGAAGTTATTAAAACATTGCCAGGTGCCGTAACAAAATCAGAAATGTCTAAACCCACCAAATTTAATATAAAATATCTTATCATGCTATATTTAAAGGCTAGCCAGAAACACCAAAAAGCTGAACTCCTTCTACCTCCCTGTTTAAGATTTAAGATATTACAGCTGACACAGGTGAACTGTATCCAGGCCACAGCTGTCCAAACTACGATGGCTGGACAAGTCTTAGTCAGTAGGTCTGAAAATCGGCTACCCTAAACGACTTTTTGTTTCACGAGAAGCTGTGTGCTCTCAACGGACTCAACATAAACGTTATAAAGACACTGCCAAGAGCTCCCTCTAAGAATGTGAAATTGACATCCATGACTGGGAAACGCTAACTTCTGATAGCTCCTCGTGACGTGAAGTCGTGAATGTACAAGGGAAGGAGATCAGCTATCAGCAAAGAACGCAGATCACACACATCACACATGCAAAGCTACGAGTCAAAGCGGGCAACTCTGCAACAGACCCAACCTTCCCATGCCCAGTGTGTGGCCAGCTTTTCAAAGTGAAGATAGGACTCCATTGCCGTCTTCGAGTTCATAAGAAATGAGATTGTGCTCATGTTCGATCACGAAGGAGGCGCTATATATAGGCTCTGCAGACCCTACTAGACGTCACATTGAATTAAATTTTAATGTTGTGATAGACTGGTAGCTTAGCGTACTTGATTGAAAGGTTTGATAGACTGGTATCACAGCGTACTTGATTGAAAGGTTTGATAGACTGGTATCACAGCGTACTTGATTGAAAGGTTTGATAGATTAGACATCACTGAATACTAACTTGAGACGGTTCATAAATTCTAACTCTGACAGTGAAATGACACGGAATCAATTTGGCAAATTTGTAATTGCCTAAAATAACAACGACATCTTACAAATAAAACCTACTCAATGGATCAGAGCGAAATGATTTTAAGGTACAAATATTTAACATTGACATTTAAGCACGAGTAGAACAATGACCTGGCGGTGTAGTAACCAAAGTTTGAAACTGAGTCGCCAAGTTCACTTGATGATAGAACAGGAGATCCCCTCGAGCCAGAGCCATCTTTTCAAGTCTCTTCTCTCCCTGGTAAAGCTCCTGCAGGAGGAAGTGTACAAATAATTAATTGTAATCATTTTATTTCCCTTTAGTATTTCTTATTTCCTATACTGTAACTATTTTTTGATCTGTGTTGATGTATTGAAAAAAAAATCCTTATAGTGGAAAGTCCATTGGGTTGAACGTATTTCAGTTCTTCACATGGTAGTTTAGTTATTTCTTTAAGACACTCTCTTCCTATAAGGCAATAAATCGTTTTCTTACTTTTCAAAGACTAAGAGACAAAGAGCAATTAAATAATCTTTGATAACTAGAAATACATTCAAATCAGGGCTGGATTTTGGGGGGAGTGTAGGTTGGGCTACTTCCCAGGGTCTCCGGAAATCGGAAAGAATGTCAAATCACATAAAATTGTATTGGTCCCAACATTGTTTAAAGGAAGATCTGGGTCTACATAAACAAACGATATGGAGTTACATTTAGTACTACGCAGAATTGACTTTAAATCAGTGCCCCCCCCCCCCAGGATATCATCCTTAAGGGAAGCCTCTACAAACCAATGTATACATTTCGTTTCAATTATGAGTATTGGATATAAGAAAGAATGAGATTAAATTTACAGGTCCTCTATATTTCTTTCTTTACAAATACGATTTTTAAAACGATATTTACTTAATATTACCAAGTGCCTTTTAAAAAAGTATTCAAAAAGAGTAGGAGGCCTCCACAAAAATCCTGCTTAGGGCCTCCCCTTGATTAAATCCGGCCTGATTTAAATACTTACATGAACAAAACTTTGGTATAATACTGTTCTGATTCCTTTGTCTGGAAGGTCTTCAATCTTGTTACACAGGTCTATCACATGATGTTTGACGCCCCAACGAAGTTTAGGATTTTCTCTGGACACCACAAGACCAGCGACCTGTACAGGCTCGACCAGTGGTATCTCGACACCTGGGCAGGTAGAAGGATGAAAGTGAATTCTAGTCTCATACATCTTTGTTTCGTAGAGAGTCGATCCACTTTTTGTCGACTTTTTGAAATAGTTTTTGGAACAAAGATATACAGAAGGCACTAAGACCTCACAGAAACTGTCAGTATCACATCGTCGATAGATCTACAAATTCTGCTATGTCAAATGTCTTAAAGATGAGCTAGCTAATTTTGAAAAGTATATAAACACTATGACAGGCAATTTAAAGTATGCAAATCAATGCCCAAAATGCGCGTTAGTGAAAGCTAAAACATAAGTCCAAAGGTCATATACTCCGCACAATAAAAGGCCAAAACTAAGCTACTCAACAACATAAGTACTTTTCTATTCCACTCACCACAACTGTGGGCCCAATATTAGAAAAAAGAGCGGTGGCTGAGCGGTAAAGCGCTTTGCTTCCAAAACCCGGTCCGGGGTTCGAATCCTGGTGAAGACTGGGATTTTTAATTTCGGGATCTTCGGGCGCCCCTGAGTCCACCCAGCTCTAATGGGTATCTGACTTAAATTTGGGAAAAGTGAAGGCGGTTGGTCGTTGGTGTGCTGGCCACATGACACCCTCGTTAACCACAGAAACAAATGACCTTTACATAATCTGCCCTATAGACCACAAGGTCTTCAAGGTGAACTTTATTTTTTTTATTCTACCAACCCCACATACGACCAAAGCTAATATACTCTTTATAACATAAGAAAAAAGTTAATCTAGTCTAATCTAGTATTTTACATCGAGACGATCTTATCCTTTTGTAGCTTCTCATGTGAATAAAGAGGCCAATCCTTGATACACAGCTGCGGTCACAGGTTGGTAATCACATGTAATCACCAGGCACTGCTGTACTTTCAGCCAACACAACGTAAGACCATAATTAATCTACTCACGGTGTAACTCACCCTAACATAAGAGCAAAGCTTATTTACTTAGCATAACATAAGAATCAATCTAATCTACTGTCCCCAACAAAATCTACTCACCACATCGAATCAAAATTCTTATATCACACTTGGAGGAGGTCATCACAAATATATCAGCGTTCTTAAGAACTTTAGTGAAATGTACTGTCCTGCAATTGCAAAGTGTTTTTGCTGACTTGAGGTATCTACCAGAAGAAAACAAACAGTAGTTTAAAATTAGCTCTTCATTCACAATAATGTAAATTCTAATAATTCCTTTAATTTAAGAACAAAAAAATAAAGAACTTCGACCAAAATGTAAAGATGTACGTTCCTGTTGAGTCTAATTCAAGTAAAAGAAATACAATTAATACCCCACCACTTTTTTTTTCTTAAATACTACCTAAACAAAACTTTATAAGCAGAAATAGCAAATGTTGTCGTCTGCTATCATCTAGTTTACCCGTGCACGAATTTATTTCTATTCCGTTTTAAAACTATCGCTTGCGTAAAACATTATTGTTGCACTAGGCCTATTAGATAAAGAACATAGAGTAAGTTAATTAAATGTATTAGGAACATTAGGAAACATAGAGTTAGATAAATGTGCTTGAATAAGTATTTCTCGTTACGTTGTACAATAACTCCGGAAAAGATCTCGGATACCAACGTGTTGTCCTATGTAGCTGGCATTCGAACCTCCTGGCGTGTCAACAACCTCATGTCATTTGAATAAGAATCTATTGATGACTGGGTGTTGCAAGAGCCAAATGTCATGTATACTAGAATCTATTGATGACTGGGTGTTGTAAGAGCCAAATGTCATGTATACTGTTAGACACCTTATTTATATAGGTTAGTTATTTAGCGACGCACCATAGATGACGCATATTGAACGGGACTAGTGACGTTTGGGATATGTTGGGTTAGAGACCGGAAAATCAGTTAGCGATAGAATATTCCAGGGTAACGACGTGTTTAGTGACAGAGACTTCTACTGTGGTCTTTTATCAGAATAAATCCATGTGAACTTGTTCATCGGTGTTGACTACATCTCTTCACTTGTTAAAAACAGATGTACTTGTTTTGTCTGACTTGTTGGTCAACTACACGTAATACACCCGAACAATTACATCCAAACGCCTGCAGAGTAATTGGTTGACTTCAAGACAGCCTGAATAAGCAACATCACAGTGGCGACCCCGAACCTCGAAGCCGGACCCCTGATGAAGCCGAACATCGAACCGGACATCGAAGCAGAACGTTTACTCAGGTGAGGGTCGTGCACTCGAAGATATAAGATTTCATCGGAGTACGGCTGAACACAACATCATCGCAGAGTGACTTTGTTCTAGATCTACATGTTCTTGATCGTACGTTCAACGAGCCGTTAACTCAGGGTGACCTTCGTCAGGACAGTAATCATCGCAACGTCTTGTTGAGTAGACTTAACCAGTATAGTATCAAAGCCTGATCTTCATATGCTGAATCGACCTACAGCCAGAGAAACCGTTCATTCATAACGGGTGAGAGATCGTTAGTGAACCTGTTGGACATATTTTTTTTCTTCGTCATAGGAGCCACATTGAGTATCAAGTTTACCTCGTCAGTTTCGAGAAGGACAGTTTGCCCGCTGTCAGAAGTATTGTGAGTACTACAAGTTTGGTAGCTAACTAAATCGCTCTGTCGTCTTACCCTTTGAGAGATTCTTGTGGAGCAGTTTGCTCATTGAACCGGTTGCTTGCCACTTTTATAACGGTCACTGTGTTTAACCTTTGGAAGGTTAGTGAAGTAATATTTAGCAGTACTGAACATTGATATATTTAGTATTCGTTGGTCTAGACCATACCTAGACTTGTTAGCAGTGAAGTAGTGGAAACAGCTACATCCACTTAATTTCGTTGAAAACCGTTAATCGTCTAACGGAACGTCGTCGGAGGTGACCTTGGTTTCACCTAGTCTACATTGGACATTTTGGTCTAGTGAAGCAGAGTACAACAGCAAACTTCGTCGTACTACCAGAGTAGCAGCAGAAGCAGTGAACTATTTTAGAGAACCGTTATTCGTCAGCCCAGATCAAGTCATCGTCAAGAAAGTCGTTATTCGTCAGCCCAGATCAAGTCATCGTCAAGAAAGCCGTTATTCGTCAGCCCAGATCAAGTCATCGTCAAGAAATTCGTTATTCGTCAGTCGTCCAGATCAAGTTGCCGTCAAGAGACTATTATTTGTCAGTAGTCGTCTACACAAGTCAAGTCGTCGCCAGAAGAACCGTTAACCTATTCGTCAGTAACTGTGCACACAAAGTCGTCGGAACTACACATACAGTCATCAACAGTCGTCGAAGGAACTGAAACATTTTGCTGTGACATATCAGGACATCTGTGGCATTACGTGGGATACTGGTAGCACCGGAGAACAGAGTCAGAACTGGAAGAGAGGCAGTGGAATTTGTTGTGATCTAGCATATTCGGGAGTCCGAACAAAGGGATCTTTCTTATCAAAAGCTAAGTGCCATTTTTCTTATTAGTGTATGTTTAGATTGCCCTTAGAAATAGATTTTGTCTAAATTTGGTATGTTAGCCTGAGTAAAATTCAGGTGGTGCTGAAGCCTTAAACCCGTTCGGGGAAGAAGACATAATTTAGATGAAAAACTATATTATACGTTTAGAGTTGTAATTGTTTTGTTTGTGTAAACGTCATATCCGTTGTTGCCTAGTTACTTCGTGACGTTATCATTGTGTGCCATATTGTCACATCCCAACCCATAGCGATAGTCTCATTTAATTATTTCATTTGTTTATATTATTTTAAATTATTTATTTTTATTAATTTAATTAGATCTGTATTTTTTTTTCACTTAATGATAGAAAGTGCGGGTAGGATTCTTTTACTGTGAATCAGACTAAAATAATTTTAGTTTGAGCGGTTAAAATCAAATATGATTTTGCCATGAGAATAATGCCGAAACTGGCTATGTAGTCAAACACTGTCGTCTGACTAAATTTAGATCTACAAATTGTTGTACATCTCTTTGGTACAATTAAATCATACTAGATCTAATAGTCATAGTGCTCTTGATAACTATAGATCTAAATGGTACTATTATATATAATATAATATACTAGATTTGAATTTGTGTGATACTAGATCGAATATACAGATTTAAATATAACTCAGACTAGATTTACTCATTTACTAAATCTATAGATAGAGACATAACACTTAAAACTGGTATAAAAGTGTGTAAAAACCTAAATATAAAATAAATTTAAAGTATAGCCATAACCAATATAGGCTAAGTAAAAATATATATAAAATATAAAACACAATGGCTACATCATCATATGTGGACCTTAAGGAGGTTAAGGAAACAGCTATGCAGGATGGAAAGGCCATGGAGTTAAAAGGAAAAGACTTAGCTGCTTATGTACAGCAAGTTGTGAGGGAAGAAATGGAACGGCAAGATAAAATAAGAAGGGAAAAAGAAGAGATAGAGAGACATGATAGGATCAGAAAGGAAGAATATGAAAAGCAAAAAGAGGACCAAGAAAGGCAGAGAGAACATGAAGCTAAAATGGAGAAGATGAGATTGGATGCAGCACAAGCCAGAGCTCAAACTGAACAAGGAAATAACACAAATAATTCAAATAATATTACCACACAAAGAGACAACCCTAATTCACAGACATGGCTAAAAAGAAAAATTCAAAGTTTTGATGAACAGAAGGATGACATTGGTGATTTCCTGAAAAGATATGAGGCAAAAATGTCTACATTTAATATGCCTGAAGAAGAATGGTCTGAAATACTGATAGACTTTGTTCATGGTCAAGCTCTAACAATATGTCAAAATCATGACCATCATATTGATGATAGCTATCAAGTTTTAAAAAGAGAGTTATTGAATGCATATGGTCATAATGCTACAACATTCAGAAAGAAATACTTTGACAATATACCATCATTAGGAATAGAACCCCAAACTACTATTAATATGGAAAAGGATTTTTTCAATAAGTGGGTAAAATTAGAAAAAGTGAATAACTCGTATGAGGGATTAAAAAATTTTATTCTAGTGGACAACTTTGTAAATAAATGTGATCCTCAATTACAATCTTTTATTAGAGAAAGAAACCCAAAAACTATAGATGAAATAACAGAGATAATGAGAGTATACAAAAATGTCTATCCAAATAAACCATTTTCTGATAGGGATAAGAGCAAAGTAGATTTAATAGGATACACCAAAGAAAATGTTGATAGAAGTAGAAATAGAAACAGATCAAATAGTGGAAATAGAAAATATAATGAAATAACCTGTTTTAAATGTCAAGGAAAAGGTCATATAGCAGCTAACTGTAGAAGAGGGAATAGTAGGTCTGGAAGTAGAAATAGATACAATGAACAAAATAACAGTAGATATAGGAGTAGAGATAGGAATGACAGGGGAAATTATAGAAATAGGAGTTACAGTAGGGAATACAAAAATAAAGGTACAGATAGGGTATATTTCATGGAAGGAAATAGGAACAATTTTGCAGTGTACCCAGGGTTTGTAGATAGAATTCCGGTGGAATTAATCAGGGATTCAGGTTGTAACACTTTGGCAGTAAAGACTAAATTTGTCAAACCTCATTGGTATAAAGGGTTTACTAAGAAAGTAGAATTAGCAGATGGCACCGTAAGGGAATTTAAAGCTATAAGGGTATACATTGAAACTCCATTTTTCACTGGTTATTGTGATGGCATTGCAATACCAGAAATGAGATATGATATGTTAGTAGGAAACATAAAAGGAGTTAAAGAATGTTCAAGAAAAGAATTAGAAGACTGGCAAAACAAATACAAAAACATAAGACAAAATCATGAAAACATAGAAACACAAAATATAACAAGTATGGTAATAACAAGATCAATGAATAAACAAGATGAGAAACAGGAAAATACAATAAATGTAATAAGTAAGGATGAAGAAAAAGAAACCAGTAAAGTAATACAAATAGAAAATACAGATGTTAAGGAAAGAGAGATAGAAAATGAAACACAAAATAGTCTTGAAACACAAATATCTCAAAGTGAAAAAGAAACAACACCCACATTTGCATTAGAACAAATGAATGACAATATTATTGGGAAAATATATTCAAGAATATCAGACAAAAACAATAATAATCCAATGGAGAAATTTTGTATAGAGAATAAAATATTATTTAGACAAACAAGTAATGATAACAAGAAAATAAAACAACTTGTCTTACCACAGAAATATTGGAAAGATGTTTTAATCATGACACATGATAATAATTTAGCAGCACATAGGGGAGTAAAGAAATGTTATAGGAATTTGTCAAAACAAGTATTTTGGCCCAAAATGAAAGCAACAATAAACAAATACATAAACTCATGTGACATATGTCAAAAGAGATCTAACAAAAGCCTAGTGAATAAAGCACCTATTCAAGAAATGGATGAACATACAGCACCATTTCAGAAAGTATCTATTGATTTAATAGGTCCTTTAATTCAAACTGAAAATAATAATAAATACATTTTAACAGTAATAGACATGTTTAGTAGATACCCAGAGGCAATCCCATTATCAAATACAAGTGCAGAAAATATCATTAATGCCATAACTCAAAAAGTAATTACAAGACATGGTATACCTAAAATTATATTGAGTGATCAGGGATCTCAGTTTAAGTCAGAACAATTTAAGAAATGGACTAAACAATATAATATACAACACATATACTCTTCAGAGAGTAACGGTTTATGTGAACGATATGGTGGTTCATTAAAAAGATCACTAACAAAAATAATTCAGAATAATCAGAACAAGTGGGATCATTACATTAACTATGTACTATTTGCTCATAGAAACAACATCCATGAAGCAACACAATTTTCACCATATGAAATAATACATGGAAGAAAACCCAGAGATGAATTAGATGTTTTTAAAGAAAATCTAATAGACAATGAGAATAAATTAAATAATGACAGTGAAACAACAATCACAACAGAATTGAAAGAAATATGGACTCAAGCATATAACAACAATAAGAAATACAAACAAAGTGCTCATGAGAATCTAAATAAGAAAAGACAATTGAAAACACTAGAAGTAGGAAACAATGTATTAATATTAATAAATGACCTGAAAAATAAAATTGGTAAACAATGGAAAGGTCCATTTAAGGTGATAAAACAAATTAATGATGTGAATTATCAAATTGAAATAAATGGGAAAATTAAAACATATCACATAAATAATTTGAAACTGTATCATGATAGAGAAGATGAGTTGATACAAAACATTCAGGAGGAAATAGAAAATACATTTTCAGAAAGAGAAGAATGCTTGATGATAATAACAAATGAAAATCATAATGAAAATGATATTAAGGAAATACCTGTAATAGAAACAAAAGAGAATCAAACTTGGCAAAAGATTAATCTTAATAATTTAACTAAGGAAAAGTCAAAAGATATAACTAAAATAATACAGGAATACAAAGAAATTGTTTCCAGTATACCAGGAAAAACTAATATTATTAAACATGACATTAAAGTAACAGATCCAAAACCTATCAAACTTAAGCCATATAGAATACCGCTACATTTACAAGACAAAGTAAAGAAAGAAATAGACAATTTACTAGAATCAGGTATAATTGAGCCATCAACATCTCCTTATGCTTCACCAATTGTGATAGCCAAAAAGAAGAATGGAGATATAAGGTTATGTATTGATTATAGGAAACTTAACAACATCACAGAATTTGACCCATATCCAATGCCAAATATAGAGGATATTTTACATAAATTAAATGGAGCAAAATTTTTTACTAAATTGGATTTAACTAAAGGTTATTGGCAAATACCTTTAACAGAAAATGCAAAACCTTACACAGCATTTGTAACACCATATGGTATTTTTCAATGGAACTATATGAGTTTTGGATTAGTAAATGCACCTGCCACATTTAATAGAATGATGAACATGATAATTGGAAACAAAGAAAATGTTATTTGCTATTTGGATGACATATGTATTTTTAATAATAGTTGGGAGGAACATTTGGTAGATGTAAAAGAAGTATTCAAAATAATAAAAGAAAGTGGACTTACAATTCAAGCAGAAAAAGTAGAAATAGGATTGGAGGAAATAATTTTCTTAGGACATAAAGTAAATAACAACATGATTAGCCCTATTGAAGATAACATAAAGAAAGTACTTAATATTGAAATACCTACAACAAAAAGACAAATTAAAAGTATATTGGGAATAGTAAATTATTACAGAAAGTTTATAAAGAACTTAGCAGAAATAGTGAATCCATTAAATGACTTACTTAAAAAAGGAAAACCTCAAAAAGTAGTTTGTAATGAGGAATGTGTGAAAGCTATTGACAGAATTAAAGATGTTTTTAGTCATGAATTAATATTAAGACTACCCGATAAGGACAAAATATTTTATGTCACAACTGATGCATCTGGTAATGTTATTGGTGGTTGTTTAATGCAGAACTATGATAACTTACATCCTATATTATATGTAAGTAGAAAATTATCAGAGGCAGAGAAAAAATATAGTGTCATTGAAAGAGAAGCCTTAGCTGTAATATGGGTAATTACTAAGCTAGAGAGTTATTTAATAGGAAGGAAATTCATATTATTAACTGATCATAAACCTATTCAGTATATACAGCAAAAGAGCATGAAAAACAGTCGTGTTTATAGATGGTTCTTAGCACTACAGGAATATAAATTTGAAGTGAAAGCTATTAGCGGATCTGTGAATATTGTAGCTGATCTATTGTCTAGAATGACATTGAAGTGAAATAATTTTGTAAATAAACTATGATTATATTGAGTATGTAATATATATTAATATATTGACACAATTTATATGTTATGGAAAAGGGAGATAAGTAAATTTGATGTTAAGCATTTGAAAGTAAGTATGGATATTTTTTTTTGTGTGAATCATTTCATATATCATTGACGAAAGTTAGTTCTATGGAAAAGGGTGAGTATAAAAGAAAAATGGACAAAAGCGTATAAAAGGGTGGTAAGAAAAAATTTATTGAATGTGTAAATAAAGTTTATAATTGTTTTTTTGAAATATTGTATTTTATCAGATTACTGCCAGAAAGAACATTTGTGATGTATGACGTGCCCATAGGATGCCACATTTTCCTCCATGATGAACTGTGTACTAATGAAGATGATTCTGGAATGTTATGAACATTGACAAGTCAAGATGAAGATGTCAAGATTTTATGTTTGTTGTCTTCCCCTTAAATTGAAAATGCCCTTGTAAGACTTGACAGTAGTGGAAAAATATTGACATATTTTTTTTTCAAGGGGGGGAGGAATCTGTTAGACACCTTATTTATATAGGTTAGTTATTTAGCGACGCACCATAGATGACGCATATTGAACGGGACTAGTGACGTTTGGGATATGTTGGGTTAGAGACCGGAAAATCAGTTAGCGATAGAATATTCCAGGGTAACGACGTGTTTAGTGACAGAGACTTCTACTGTGGTCTTTTATCAGAATAAATCCATGTGAACTTGTTCATCGGTGTTGACTACATCTCTTCACTTGTTAAAAACAGATGTACTTGTTTTGTCTGACTTGTTGGTCAACTACACGTAATACACCCGAACAATTACATCCAAACGCCTGCAGAGTAATTGGTTGACTTCAAGACAGCCTGAATAAGCAACATCACAATACTATAATCTATTGATGACTGGGTGTTGCAAGAGCCAAATGGCATGTATACTAGAATCTATTGATGGCTGGGTATTGCAAGAACCAAATGTCATATATGCTAGAATCTATTGATGACTAAGTGTTGCAAGAACCAAATGTCATGTATTCTAGAATCTTTTGATGGCTAGGTGTTGCAAGAACCAAATGTCATGTACACCAGAATCTATTGATGCCTGGGTCTTGGAAGAACCAAATGTCAGGTATACTAGAATCTATTGATGGCCGGGTGTTGCAAGAACCAAATGTCATATACACCAGAATCTATTGATGACTGGGTCTTGGAAGAACCAAATGTCAGGTATACTATAATCTATTGATGGCCGGGTGTTGCAAGAACCAAATGTCAGGTATACTAGAATCAATTGATGACTGGATGTTGCAAGAACCAATTGTCAGGTATACCAGAATCTGTTGATGGCCGGGTGTTGCAAGAACCAAATGTCAGGTATACTAGAATCTATTGATGGCCGGGTGTTGCAAGAACCAAATGTCATGTATACTAGAATCTATTGATGACTGGATGTTGCAAGAACCAATTGTCATGTATACTAGAATCTATTGATGACTGGATGTTGCAAGAACCAATTGTCAGGTATACTAGAATCTGTTGATGACTGGGTCTTGGAAGAACCAAATGTCAGGTATACTAGAATCTATTGATGACTGGATGTTGCAAGAACCAATTGTCAGGTATACTAGAATCTATTGATGACTGGATGTTGCAAGAACCAAATGTCAGGTATACTAGAATCTATTGATGACTGGATGTTGTAAGAACAAAATGTCAGGTATACTAGAATCTATTGATGACTGGATGTTGCAAGAACCAAATGTCAGGTATACTAGAATCTATTGATGACTGGATGTTGTAAGAACCAAATGTCATGTATACTAGAATCTATTGATGCCCGGGTGTTGCAAGAACCAAATGTCATGCATACCAGAATCTATTGATGGCCGGGTGTTGCAAGAACCAAATGTCATGTATACTAGAATCTATTGATGACTGGATGTTGCAAGAACCAAATGTCATGTATACTAGAATCTATTGATGACTGGATGTTGCAAGAAACAAATGTCATGTATACTAGAATTTATTGATGACTGGATGTTGCAAGAACCTAATGTCATGTATACTAGAATCTATTGATGACTGGATGTTGCAAGAACATATTGTCAGGTATACTAGAATCTGTTGATGACTGGGTCTTGGAAGAACCAAATGTCAGGTATACTAGAATCTATTGATGGCTGGGTGTTGCAAGAACCAAATGTCATGTACACCAGAATCTATTGATGACTGGGTCTTGGAAGAACCAAATGTCAGGTATACTAGAATCTATTGATGGCCGGGTGTTGCAAGAACCAAATGTCATGTATACTAGAATCTTTTGATGGCTGGGTGTTGCAAGAACAAAGTGTCAGGTATACTAGAATCTATTGATGGCCGGGTGTTGCAAGAACCAAATGTCATGTATACTAGAATCTTTTGATGACTGGATGTTGCAAGAAACAAATGTCAGTTATACTAGAATCTATTAATGGCCGGGTGTTGCAAGAACCAAATGTCATGTATACTAGAATCTATTGATGGCCGGGTGTTGCAAGAACCAAATGTCATGTACACCAGAATCTATTGATGACTGGGTCTAGGAAGAACCAAATGTCAGGTATACTAGAATCTATTGATGGCCGGGTGTTGCAAGAACCAAGTGTCAGGTATACTAGAATCTATTGATGACTGGATGTTGTAAGAACCAAATGTCATGTATACTAGAATCTCTTGATGGCTGGATGTTGTAAGAACCAAATGTCAGGTATACTAGAATCTATTGATGACTGGATGTTGCAAGAAACAAATGTCATGTATACTAGAATCTATTGATGGCCGGGTGTTGCAAGAACCAAATGTCATGTATACTAGAAACTATTGATGACTGGATGTTGCAAGAACCAAATGTCAGGTATACTAGAATCTATTGATGACTGGATGTTGCAAGAACTAAATGTCAGGTATACTAGAATCTATTGATGGCCGGGTGTTGCAAGAACCAAATGTCATGTATACTAGAATCTATTGATGACTGGATGTTGCAAGAACCAAATGTCATGTATACTAGAATCTATTGATGACTGGATGTTGCAAGAACCAAATGTCAGGTATACTAGAATCTTTTGATGGCTGGGTGTTGCAAGAACCAAATGTCAGGTATACTAGAATCTATTGATGGCCAGGTGTTGCAAGAACCAAATGTCATGCACACCAGAATCTATTGATGACTGGGTCTAGGAAGAACGAAATGTTAGGTATACTAGAATCTATTGATGACTGGATGTTGTAAGAACCAAGTGTCATGTACACCAGAATCTATTGATGGCTGGATGTTGCAAGAGCCAAATGTCAGGTATACTAGAATCTATTGATGGCTGGATGTTGCAAGAAACAAATGTCATGTATACTAGAATCTATTGATGACTGGGTGTTGCAAGAAACAAATGTCAGGTATACTAGAATCTATTGATGACTGGGTGTTGCAAGAACCAAATGTCATGTATACTAGAATCTATTGAGGCTGGGTGTTGCAAGAGCCAAATGTCAGGTATACTAGAATCTATTGATGACTGGATGTTGTAAGAACCAAGTGTCATGTACACCAGAATCTATTGATGGCTGGATGTTGCAAGAGCCAAATGTCAGGTATACTAGAATCTATTGATGACTGGGTGTTGCAAGAACCAAATGTCATGTATACTAGAATCTATTGAGGCTGGGTGTTGCAAGAGCCAAATGTCAGGTATACTAGAATCTATTGATGACTGGATGTTGTAAGAACCAAGTGTCATGTACACCAGAATCTATTGATGGCTGGATGTTGCAAGAGCCAAATGTCAGGTATACTAGAATCTATTGATGGCTGGGTGTTGCAAGAACCAAGTGTCATGTATACTAGAATCTATTGATGACTGGATGTTGCAAGAACCAATTGTCATGTATAATATAATCTATTGATGACTGGATGTTGCAAGAACCAAATGTCATGTATACTAGAATCTATTGATGGCTGGATGTTGCAAGAACCAAATGTCAGGTATACTAGAATCTATTGATGGCTGGGTGTTGCAAGAACCAAATGTCAGGTATACTAGAATCTATTTATGACTGGGTGTTGCAAGAAACAAATGTCAGGTATACTAGAATCTATTGATGACTGGATGTTGTAAGAACCAAATGTCAGGTATACTAGAATCTTTTGATGGCTGGGTGTTGCAAGAACAAAATGTCATGTATACTAGAATCTATTGATGACTGGATGTTGCAAGAACCAAATGTCAGGTATACTAGAATCTATTGATGGTTGGGTGTTGCAAGAACCAAATGTCAGGTATACTAGAATCTATTGATGACTGGATGTTGCAAGAACGAATTGTCAGGTATACTAGAATCTGTTGATGACTTGGTCTTGGAAAAACCAAATGTCAGGTATACTAGAATCTATTGATGGCCGGGTGTTGCAAGAACCAAATGTCATGTATACTAGAATCTTTTGATGGCTGGGTGTTGCAAGAACCAAGTGTCAGGTATACTAGAATCTATTGATGGCCGGGTGTTGCAAGAACCAAATGTCATGTATACTAGAATCTATTGATGACTGGATGTTGCAAGACCCAAATGTCAGGTATACTAGAATCTATTGATGGCCGGGTGTTGCAAGAACCAAATGTCATGTATACTAGAATCTATTGATGACTGGATGTTGCAAGAACCAAATGTCAGGTATACTAGAATCTATTGATGGTTGGGTGTTGCAAGAACCAAATGTCAGGTATACTAGAATCTATTGATGACTGGATGTTGCAAGAACCAATTGTCAGGTATACTAGAATCTGTTGATGACTTGATCTTGGAAGAACCAAATGTCAGGTATACTAGAATCTATTGATGGCCGGGTGTTGCAAGAACCAAATGTCATGTACACCAGAATCTATTGATGACTGGGTCTTGGAAGAACCAAATGTCAGGTATACTAGAATCTATTGATGGCCGGGTGTTGCAAGAACCAAATGTCATGTATACTAGAATCTTTTGATGGCTGGGTGTTGCAAGAACCAAGTGTCAGGTATACTAGAATCTATTGATGGCCGGCTGTTGCAAGAACCAAATGTCATGTATACTAGAATCTATTGATGACTGGATGTTGCAAGAACCAAATGTCAGGTATACTAGAATCTATTGATGGCCGGGTGTTGCAAGAACCAAATGTCATGTATACTAGAATCTATTGATGGCCGGGTGTTGCAAGAACCAAGTGTCAGGTATACTAGAATCTATTGATGACTGGATGTTGTAAGAACCAAGTGTCATGTACACCAGAATCTATTGATGGCTGGATGTTGCAAGAACCAAATGTCATGTATACTAGAATCTATTGAGGCTGGGTGTTGCAAGAGCCAAATGTCAGGTATACTAGAATCTATTGATGGCTGGATGTTGCAAGAAACAAATGTCATGTATACTAGAATCTATTGATGACTGGGTGTTGCAAGAACCAAGTGTCAGGTATACTAGAATCTATTGATGACTGGATGTTGTAAGAACCAAATGTCAGGTATACTAGAATCTTTTGATGGCTGGGTGTTGCAAGAACCAAATGTCATGTATACTAGAATCTATTGATGACTGGATGTTGCAAGAAACACATGTCATGTATACTAGAATCTATTGATGGCCGGGTGTTGCTAGAACCAAGTGTTAGGTATACTAGAATCTTTTGATGGCTGGGTGTTGCAAGAACCAAATGTCAGGTATACTAGAATCTATTTATGACTGGATGTTGCAAGAACCAAATGTCAGGTATATTATAATCTATTGATGGCTGGGTGTTGCAAGAACCAAGTGTCATGTATACTAGAATCTATTGATGACTGGATATTGCAAGAACCAATTGTCATGTATAATAGAATCTATTGATGACTGGATGTTGCAAGAACCAAATGTCATGTATACTAGAATCTATTGATGGCTGGATGTTGCAAGAACCAAATGTCAGGTATACTAGAATCTATTGATGGCTGGGTGTTGCAAGAACCAAATGTCATGTATACTAGAATCTATTGATGACTGGGTGTTGCAAGAAACAAATGTCAGGTATACTAGAATTTATTGATGACTGGATGTTGTAAGAACCAAATGTCAGGTATACTAGAATCTTTTGATGGCTGGGTGTTGCAAGAACCAAATGTCATGTATACTAGAATCTATTGATGACTGGATGTTGCAAGAAACACATGTCATGTATACTAGAATCTATTGATGGCTGGGTGTTGCAAGAGCCAAATGTCATGTATACTAGAATCTTTTGATGACTGGATGTTGCAAGAACCAAATGTCAGGTATACTAGAATCTATTGATGGTTGGGTGTTGCAAGAACCAAATGTCAAGTATACTAGAATCTATTGATGACTGTATGTTGTAAGAACCAAGTGTCAGGTATACTAGAATCTTTTGATGGCTGGGTGTTGCAAGAAACAAATGTCATGTATACTAGAATCTATTGATGACTGGATGTTGTAAGAACCAAGTGTCAGGTATACTAGAATCTTTTGATGGCTGGGTGTTGCAAGAAACAAATGTCATGTATACTAGAATCTATTGATGGTTGGGTGTTGCAAGAACCAAATGTCAAGTATACTAGAATCTATTGATGACTGGATGTTGTAAGAACCAAGTGTCAGGTATACTATAATCTTTTGATGGCTGGGTGTTGCAAGAAACAAATGTCATGTATACTAGAATCTATTGATGACTGGATGTTGTAAGAACCAAGTGTCAGGTATACTAGAATCTATTGATGACTGGATGTTGTAAGAACCAAGTGTCAGGTATACTAGAATCTTTTGATGGCTGGATGTTGCAAGAACCAAATGTCAGGTATACTAGAATCTATTGATGGCTGGATGTTGCAAGAACCAAATGTCATGTATACTAGAATCTTTTGATGGCTGGATGTTGCAAGAACTAAATGTCATGTATACTAGAATCTATTGATGGTTGGGTGTTGCAAGAAACAAATGTCATGTATACTAGAATCTTTTGATGACTGGATGTTGCAAGAACTAAATGTCATGTATACTAGAATCTATTGATGACTGGATGTTGCAAGAACCAAATGTCATGTATACTAGAATCTTTTGATGGCTGAGTGTTGCAAGAAACAAATGTCATGTATACTAGAATCTATTGATGACTGGATGTTGCAAGAACTAAATGTCATGTATACTAGAATCTATTGATGACTGGATGTTGCAAGAACTAAATGTCATGTATACTAGAATCTATTGATGACTGGATGTTGCAAGAACCAAATGTCATGTATACTAGAATCTATTGATGACTGGATGTGGCAAGAACCAAATGTCATGTATACTAGAATCTATTGATGACTAAGTGTTGCAATGATCACTAAAATCAGATCGATAGTCTAGTCTTGCACAATCTTGTGTTTCGTCATGTCCTATCCCTTCGTTGTTTTCGAACCAAATTAGTTCAGTACCAACTGAACTTTAACCTTTTTTTACTTCGTCATTAGTCTAACCTCAAGTGGAATTGTACAAGAAATATACACACTTACACACACACAAACACATCTCTTCCGTCTCCCTTGTTTACGCAAACACACACACACACAAAGAACTGAATCGAAAGGCAAAGCCCTTATTTGCAAATAGCCAAAGGGAGTAACCAGAAGAAATAAATCCATAAGAGATTCAAGCGATGACAGACAGATATGAGTTTGTGTTAGTTTGGTTGCATCATAGCTACAATATAAATCGGTCAACAGAATATATATCCCTTGTTCCCCTCCCCTTGCTATATTGCCTCCCTTGTTAATGTAATCAAAAGAGTAAGGACTATTGTAAGTGTTGGAAACTACAAGATCTATATTTACATTGAACATATAATGTATAAATAATTCCATCTGAATCTTTGTGATGACTACAATTGTGGAAGCACTTCATCTGACACTGAATAATTTATTGCTTTCAACAACTAAGGGAAGTAATTAGAAGCGTTCCCTTGATACAGGATTTTATTTTTTTTAGTAGCCAGTAGCGTGTAGGCCTGTCACGTGGGTGGAGAGTACATAGATCTAAGGATACTAATTTAGTGGAGCAACAGAAGTGCTGGTGACTGAGGAAACAAAAGAAGTGCCAGTAACTGAGGAAACAAAAGAAGTGCTGGTGACTGAGAAAACAAAAGAAGTGCTAGTAACTGAGGAAACAAAAGAAGTGCTAGTAACTGAGGAAAAAAAAGAAGTGCTGGTGACTGAGGAAACAAAAGAAGTGCTGGTGACTGAGGAAACAAAAGAAGTGCTGGTGACTGAGGAAAAAAAAGAAGTGCTAGTAACTGAGGAAAGAAAAGAAGTGCTAGTTACTGAGGAAAGAAAAGAAGTGCTGGTGACTGGGGAAACAAAAGAAGTGCTAGTGACTGAGGAAACAAAAGAAGTGCTAGTGACTGAGGAAACAAAAAAAGTGCTGGTGACTGAGGAAACAAAAGAAGTGCTAGTGACTGAGGAAACAAAAGAAGTGCTAGTGACTGAGAAAACAAAAGAAGTGCTGGTGACTGAGGAAACAAAAGAAGTGCTAGTGACTGAGGAAACAAAAGAAGTGCTGGTGACTGTGGAAACAAAAGAAGTGCTGGTGACTGAGGAAACAAAAGAAGTGCTGGTGACTGAGGAAACAAAAGAAGTGCTAGCAACTGAGGAAACAAAAGAAGTGCTGGTGACTGAGAAAACAAAAGAAGTGCTGGTGACTGAGGAAACAAAAGAAGTGCTGGTGACTGTGGAAACAAAAGAAGTGCTGGTGACTGAGGAAACAAAAGAAGTGCTGGTGACTGAGGAAACAAAAGAAGTGCTAGCAACTGAGGAAACAAAAGAAGTGCTGGTGACTGAGAAAACAAAAGAAGTGCTGGTGACTGAGGAAACAAAAGAAGTGCTGGTGACTGAGGAAACAAAAGAAGTGCTGGTGACTGAGGAAACAAAAGAAGTGCTAGTAACTGAGGAAACAAAAGAAGTGCTAGTGACTGAGAAAACAAAAGAAGTGCTAGTAACTGAGGAAACAAAAGAAGTGCTAGTAACTGAAGAAACAAAAGAAGTGCTGGTGACAGGAAACAAAAGAAGTGCTGGTGACTGAGGAAAAAAAAGAAGTGCTAGTAACTGAGGAAAGAAAAGAAGTGCTAGTTACTGAGGAAAGAAAAGAAGTGCTGGTGACTGGGGAAACAAAAGAAGTGCTAGTGACTGAGGAAACAAAAGAAGTGCTAGTGACTGAGGAAACAAAAAAAGTGCTAGTGACAGGAAACAAAAGAAGTGCTGGTGACTGAGGAAAGAAAAGAAGTGCTGGTGACTTAGGAAACAAAAGAAGTGCTGGTGAGATAGGAAACAAAAGAAGTGCTGGTGACTGAGGAAAGAAAAGAAGTGCTGGTGACTGAGGAAACAAAAGAAGTGCTGGTGACTGAGGAAACAAAAGAAGTGCTGGTGACAGGAAACATTAACGATTCTTTTTTAAAACATTTTCTTTAAGACTGAAACTCTTTTCAAATATTATCGAATCACTTTGCTTTGGGACTTAGTTGAAATCTTACGTAAATCTAATTGAACAGGAGCATTTTCCCGATTTACTAAGGTGGAGATTTTGTTTGATAGAATTGTGTACACTTCTTCGCCCCCCTTTGTGCTACATATTTTTTTACCTTTATATTTGCAGCCGTTAAAATCTGTCTGTCTTAACATCATTTTGTGTGTGGGCGTGAACGTAAAGAATTCTTAGAGATGGATTTAATATTTCTGTGCACAAGGCGGATTGGTATAAACAGCTTGGCTCTCTAACTAGTGGGCTCGAAATCAAAACCTTCTTCCAAATACCCCCTCTACCACCCACTTGTCCACAAGAGAGATTAGACTAGAGCACAATGAGTATGCAATCAGAAAGAAAGATTTAAAAAAGAATCACATGATAAAATATTATATTTTTATATTTTTCTTGTTATTATAAAAAAAAAACACAACATTGGTTACGGTTTTACATCCGTTTTAAACCACATAAAATTTTCTATGCTAGTTTAAAACACTTAGTCCATGTCTAAAGTTAATAGCTTACTCTTTATTTTTTTAAACCACAGGCTTACACGAATGTGACAACATACTCCATCATTACTGCAGCGGCCAGGCTAGTCAGATTCAACCTGTGGGCATCTCTGCATATCACAAGGTTATGATCGTAGACACAGGATGTGGGCAGAGAGCCAGCCAAAGCGTCATATCTCCAGACAACAGCAGCAAGAACCAAGGCATGAACACCACAAGGAGCACCGATCATAGGAGTTTAACTGTGGAAAACATTTCATCAGAAACATTTAAGGCAGGTCTACATAGTCAAAAACAAAATTACCTTCCAGATTTTATTACATGAAAGTCAAACTTTAATGTATCAAAGTTTTTGGCACCTATGTGCCTGGATATTTACTGAGTTTGATGCACACGTGATTAGTGTCTCCCCTCTATTATTACTAATACACTGACGTGATTTATGAAGGCAAATTCAAGGTTTGAATGTATCCATGTCCTCACTAATCTAATGCTGTATGCAGATAATCTGCAGATGGCCCAAAGAGTTACAGATAACACCAAAGTGTGTGTGTGGTCACATCAGTGTGTGTAGTTACAATAATGTGTATGCATATGTGTGGGTACATTAGTGTGTGTGTGTGTGGTCAGAATCAGTGTGTGTAGTCACATTAGTGTGTGTGCATTTGTGTGAGTACATTAGTGTGTGTGCATTTGTGTGAGTACATTAGTGTGTGTGTGTTTGATGTGCTGTCACACTAGTGTATGTATGTATTGGGGGATGGTGGTCACAATAGTGTTTGTATGTGTGGTCACATAATTGTGTGTGATCATATCTGTGCGTTGTCACATCTCAGTGTGTGTGGTCATATCACAGTGTGTGTTGTCACATCTCAGTGTATGTGTGTGTGTGTGAGGTCTATGTGAATCAGTTGTTTATTTTCTTATGTAAAGAAGTCCTGACTTTTTTTTAGAAAGCAAGAAAATGAAGCAACTTCAATGTTGTCTGCCAGGCGCATAACGTCCTTGAGGCATCCATTGGAAATAAACATATTTGGTCCACATTAGGGAAAAATAACATTGAAGAGGTTAAAAGGACCGTGTCCAGGAAGAAATAGAAAATGTATAGAGTTAAATGATAACAATACAGAATTTAGACAAACCATCACATACCAGTGTCAGACCTGGCTTCGCAAACAGCATCATTAGTTCTACAATCACATACTACTGTCAGACCTGGCTTCGCAAACAGCATCATTATTTCTACAATCAGATACCAGTGTTAGACCTTGCTTCGCAAACAGCATCATTAGTTCTACAATCAGATACCAGTGTTAGACCTTGCTTCGCAAACAGCATCATTAGTTCTACAATCAGATACCAGTGTTAGACCTTGCTTCGCAAACAGCATCATTAGTTCTACAATCAGATACCAGTGTCAGACCTGGCTTCGCAAACAGCATCATTAGTTCTACAATCAGATACCAGTGTTAGACCTTGCTTCGCAAACAGCATCATTAGTTCTACAATCACATAACTGTGTTATATCTGGCTTCGCAAACAGCATCATTAGTTCTACAATCAGATACCAGTGTTAGGCAGACGGCTTCAAGTAAAATATAGCATTTAAGGAGTGAACGCTGAATGCGCCACACTTCAGCAGATCGTCTGTTCGGTAGTTAGAAGTATTACGATTACGTAAGTTAAGTGAAAAATGTTTTATGAACTTTCTTTTGATGACACACTAAGACACTAAGTGATCACAGATACGACTTTCCAATCCACTAATTATGGGTAAATGTAGAAGCTTCTGGAAATTACGGGAGGGGGAGCTACGTGGAAATGGAAGCAAGTCTGAAATTTTTTATTTGACCACTTAACGTACATGTTAGACTTGATATTGCAATACAGGAGTTTAGGTTAAAAAAAACTTAAAACATTAGCAACAGCAAACATATTTAGACATCGGAAGTAATATCGTAGAGTCAAAAAATCTCAAAACACTACACGTCGTTCATTAATACAAACGAAACAAAACACACGCATTCTAATAATAATCTCACATTTACATATAGAATGTTTACAAATGAAAAAAAAAAGATATCTAAATAAAGTTAATGAAGATGATCTATTTGTATACAGAGATTTTGTGTTGATTTGCACCGTGAGTTCTGCTATATGGCGCCATTCACAGTGGCGCGTGCACATGATTTCTGATTTTTTTTTGGACCGGGGGGGCATTGAACCCATCAAGAAATGAATCCACACAGTCACAAATCAAATGACCACCACGTACACCGCCACCCTGGATTCTATGACAAGCGACCGCCTTTCCCCTGTCTCGGCCCATTCCCCCTCCCCCTCCCACATCTAGTGTCTTCCTGGTTTTGAATTCCGCGCCCGTTCATTGCTTCAGGACGTGATGTCCTGTGAGTGCAGAGTTGGTGTGTCTGTGTCTAGACAAGGGACACGCTTCGATCCGAATTCTAAGAGATTTAGGTTATTGAGTGCGGTTCCTTCACACAGATGCACGCATATTTTAACCCCAAACCACGCACACACATAGACAAAGCAACATTAAAGATTAAATTGCTATTACATACTAAATTCTAAATACTCGCTGCTTATATATTTTTTCTAACAAATGCTAACTAGAAATATTTCTGGTTGTTACAATGGAATTAGGCTCTGCAAGGTTGTTAACATTGAAAGTGGTGGCTTAACAATTAGCACGAAGAAAGCAAATGTTATGGGACCACCTGCTACAGCACCACCCTCCATCCTCATAGACGATAACAAGCTGGATGCCGTAAATGAGTTCTGCTATCTGGGATCCACAATTCAAGATGACCTGTCTCCAGAAGAAGTGATCAAAAAAACGCATCGGGAAGGCTGCCTCGACCTTCACTAGGCTCAGATCAAGGAAAACTAGAAGCTCACTACAGCGACCAAAATGGAGGTCAACAAGGCATGCGTACTGAGTACGCTACTGTACGGCAGTGAGTCGTGGACCACCTACGCAAAGCAAGAGAGAAAACTAAACTCATTCCATTTGCGCTGTCTCCGAAAGATCTTGAAAATCACATGGAAAGATGGAAAGAAAGAGTGTGCAATACTGAGATTCTTGCGCAAACAGGTATTCCCAGCATCTTTACAGTCCTCAGACAAAGTCGCCTGCGCTGGTCTGGACATTTTCGCCGGATGGAGGACAATCCCGAAAATCATTCTCTTCGGCAACTAGCGTCTCGCTCAAGAAAAACTGGCCGCCCCCACCTCCGTTACATTGATGTAATAAAACGTGACCTCAAATCAGTGAACATCGATACCGACCATTGGGAAGACATAGCTCTAGACCGCATTAGATGGAGAGAGACAGCGACCAAAAAAGCTATGGACAGCGAAAAAACATGGGCCTCAGCTCTGGAAGAAAAGCGTACCATGCGTAAAATTGCCAGCTCCTCTACCATCAAAACGAAAGCCTCCTTAACCTGCGATATTTGTGGATGGAAGTGTCTCTCCAAAATAGGGCTCCACAGTCACATCAAAAAGTGTTCGAGATGAACCATAGTCGCTCTGCGACTAAAGGAGGCCAATAACAATGAAATTATGTGGTGAATACGTCGCCGTGTTTCCAAAAGTTAATTCTGATGACCCAAGGACCAAAGTCTGATTGAGATTCTTGTTTGAATGAAGAAATTACAGAAATATCAGAATTTTTATTTTCTCAAGTAAAACTCACATAAAGATTGAACAAACACTACTATCACGTAAAACCACTTCATTTCAAATAGATTTACAAAGGTAGACAACATGAAGCTTAAAACTTATTAACTAATCCCGTCATCCCTTGTATACATAACTCTCTCTAAACTTAGCTTCTCCAACAGACGAGAACAAATTGCAAAGAATTTCGCTCATTCTAACTCACCTGGTTATTTTAGGTACGATTAAAAAATTACTGTTGTTCCCCGAAAATATAAACATGTTTATTGTTTATACAATTAAAACTGTCTTGACCTTGGCATTTATTATAAAGTGACAGTGATAATATTCTCTAATGTCGTCACTGTCGTTGCGCCAGACAATACAAGAGTGTGTGTGTGTGTGGGGGGGGGGCGGTTGTTTGGCGGTCGACAGTAGGGACGTCATATCCAGATGAAAGATGATTGTTATGGCAACCTATTAGTCCTGCCAACACCAATGGGTTGCCCAACAAGCGTTGGTTTCAGTAAAAACCGTTTATCATTGTGCTTGCCACATGACGCCCTGGTTGCCTCAGGGAGCAGATGAGCTCTATATAGTGTGCCTTACACAGTTGGGTTTCAAAAGGGGACACTTTCTATTCTTACCGTCTGCCACCGTTCTTCACAGAAAAGGTTACCATCTTAATACAAACTTTACGTGAATTGATATTTGATGGCTCTAACGGAGCATTCGGAGAGACCAAACAAACACACGCTCTAACATAAATGTTAACCAGCAAAGGTAAAGAAGAGCCATTAGGAAGAACATGCCAAGGTCTGTACAGAAAAAAAAAAGAATACGCCCAATTAACCACATAATATCAATTTCAATATTTTTTCATAATTTCTCCGTTTTTTTTTGAGTCTACATGCACGTAATGAATGTTCAGTGATTTGAAGCTAAAGTCTTTTAGTTTTTTAGTCTTTTAGTCTTTTAGTTTTTTAGTCTTTTAGTCTTTTAGTTTTATAGTCTTTTAGTCTTTTAGTCTTTTAGTTTTTTAGTCTTTTAGTTTTTTAGTCTTTTAGTCTTTTAGTTTTTTTTCATTTTTTCGGAAGGAGGTTTTGTCAGATATTAAGTCTTTTGTTTACTAGGAAAAGTACTTTCATGGTATGACTACAGGTTACCCTACCCATTCAGCATATAATAATAAAATAAATAAATAAAGTTATCTAGGGAAAAGTGGAAGAACAGTGCAGGCTAGATCGCGTTAATAAACAGATTAACCTGGTCAAATCGTTCAATCTCCTGCCATGGATCTGACTATTAATAATTGTGTGCAAAATTTCAACTTGATCCGAGAATAGGAAATGGGAGAAAAGCGCGTACAAAATGTGTACTAGACTGACAGACGGACGGAGAGAGTTAATACGTCGGGTACTTGATCAAAATTTAACTGATTGAGTTTCATTAAAAAAACTTGATCGAAAACAAAACAATGATTTTGAAAATATATAGATCTATCTAATTCTAAAGAAATTGATCTAGGTACCATATCTAAATGATAAAAAATATAGAACAAGAGCATCTAAAAACAGTTAAATATACTATCATACGATACTAGGTATAAAGCTTGTCCTTAAGGGTGAAGATCAGATCTAGACTTAGTATATGTGAACATTCTTGGTAGGAGCTATTGAGTAGTGGTAACTTACATGAAGTGAAGGTAATTAGATCTAGATTGGGATGATTAGGTAATCAGATCTTTATTATGATTAAAGTCTTAAGCTAAAAGTGAAATGAAAATTGAGTCAGCCCGCCTATGTATAAACAAACTAAAGCATTAAGAAAGGAAGTTAATTTGATTTAAAGAACTAGAAATTTCAAAACACGAATTGATGACGTTATATGCAGCTTTTTTCTCTGTTTAAAAAAATAACTGGCACATTGTAATCTCTTTATTTTATAAGTAGATATTCTTATCTTATCTTATATAATACAGACGTTACTTCAAAAAAGAAGATGATTACGTCCTACGCGTCATGCATTTAGTCATGCATATTAACCAATGACTTAAATTCTGCCAAGTCACTGGTTTTCCTGGCTAGCTCAGGCAACCCATTCCATGCTCTAATAGCACTAGGGAAGAAGGAGTATTTGTACAAATTTGTCCTAGTATATGGGACGGGGAATGTGCCTTTATCTTTGTGTCTTTTAGAGTATTTTATTAAATTTTGTTTTTGTATTTGAAGATTATGGTTCAGTGTTTTATGTATAATTGCTACTTTACTTTTGAGCCTTCTGTCCTGAAGGCTATTCTCCACATTGTATAATTATCCTTTGTTTGGACGTTCTCTTATTTGAACTCTTTCCGAGCGTGATTCTTAAAAAAATGACCTAGTAGTAATCTCTCATTAAAATGAACGATATATATTTTTGCTCATCCTCATCTGTCCCTTGACTTTTGTCGTAGCGGTGCTGTGCCAGTTCATGTAACCAAAGCCCTTCATTGTACCCGGTCAGCAGCTGTTCTTAGTATCAAGACAGAGGCCGGTCCATTCTTTGACATTGTCCAGCCAGCTTTTCTTCGGATGACCCTTTCTTCTTGCTCCCTCCACTGCACCTTGAAGGACGATTAAGTAGATTATTATTATTATTATTAATATTATTATTATTTGTGTAACTATTATTATTAATGAACTAATTTTCCTTCTCTGGAACTATCAAGGTCGAGCTTCGTTAGAGGAAGACATTCATTGTAGTCCCAGTGTTTACTGAGCAATTAGTTTGTGATGTCTGCAGCAGTACTGCTTATTGTAGTCCCTTTAACAGTGTCTATTGAGGAATTTGTTTGTGATGTCTGTAGCAGTAGTGCTTACTGTAGTCCCTTTAACAGTGTCTATTGAGGAATTAGTTTGTGATGTCTGCAGCAGTAGTGCTTATTGTAGTCCCTTTAACAGTGTCTATTGAGGAATTTGTTTGTGATGTCTGCAGCAGTAGTGCTCTCTAGATTCATTAAAGAGAAACAAAATTCATTGTCCCACTTAGAAGTTGTTTCTGTTGTTGTTGTTGCTGCTGATGTTGTTTCTGTTGTTGTTGTTGCTGAAGTTGTTGCTGTTGTTGTTGTTGCTGCTGCTGTTGTTGCTGTTGTTGTTGCTGTTGTTGCTGTTGTTGTTGTTGCTGCTGATGTTGTTGCTGTTGTTGTTGTTGTTGCTGCTGTTGTTGCTGCTGTTGCTGTTGTTGTTGCTGTTGTTGCTACTGTTGTTGGTGTTGCTGTTGTTGTTGTTGCTTTGTTGTTGTTGTTGTTGTTGCTACTGTTGTTGTTGTTGTTGTTGCTGCTGTTGTTGTTGTTGCTGCTGTTGTTGTTAATTTTGTCGTTGTTGTTGTTGTAGTTTTGTTGCTGTAAAGGAAAGTCTGCAATATATATGATGTGTTAAAATATGTATCAAAGAAACCAAGTGGAACTTTGTTGTTTAATTACAAATCCCCGTATTAGCTTGCAGACTCTTCATGGTTGAAGTTGAATTTCGAAAACGGCTCTGTTTTCCTAGAAATTGAATGAATAAATAGACGAACATATTGCGCATCGTCCTATGTAGAAATGAGCTGGACTGTACTAGAAGAACTTGATTGTGCAATGCTCACTGGAAAGATTTCTTGCAACATTGTGCTATAGTACTATACGGTTATTTTGGCCAATCAGCATCCAAAAGGTTTGGCGATAAAGGTATTCATTTTTATCCAATTGGCTACTAGGCATATATATACATCGGGTGGAAGTAGGAAAACAGGTATTCAAACAAAAACAAAAAAGAAAAAAACAAAAAAACAAAACAAAACACGGGAGTATTATTTTTTCGTTATTTATTTTGAAATGTTTCTTTTAACCCGTGGTATAACCCTTCCTCAAAAGTCAGATCTGCGAACGTCAAGGGACAACTGTAGCTCCTATCGCACACCTTGTTCTTAAAGAGACAACTGTAGCTCCTATCTCACACCTTGTTCTTAAAGAGACAACTGTAGCTCCTATCTCACACCTTGTTCTTAAAGAGACAACTGTAGCTCCTATCGCACACTTTGTTCTTAAAGAGACAACTGTAGCTCCTATCGCACACTTTGTTTTTAAAGAGACAACTGTAGCTCCTATCGCACACCTTGTTTTTAAAGAACAACTGTAGCTCCTATCGCACACCTTGTTTTTAAAGAGACAACTGTAGCTCCTATCGCACACTTTGTTCTTAAAGAGACAACTGTAGCTCCTATCGCACACTTTGTTCTTAAAGAGACAACTGTAGCTCCTATCGCACACTTTGTTCTTAAAGAGACAACTGTAGCTCCTATCGCACACTTTGTTCTTAAAGAGACAACTGTAGCTCCTATCGCACACTTTGTTTTTAAAGAGACAACTGTAGCTCCTATCGCACACTTTGTTTTTAAAGAGACAACTGTAGCTCCTATCGCACACCTTGTTTTTAAAGAACAACTGTAGCTCCTATCGCACACCTTGTTTTTAAAGAGACAACTGTAGCTCCTATCGCACACCTTGTTCTTAAAGAGACAACTGTAGCTCCTATCGCACACCTTGTTTTTAAAGAGACAACTGTAGCTCCTATCGCACACCTTGTTTTTAAAGAGACAACTGTAGCTCCTATCGCACACCTTGTTCTTAAAGAGACAACTGTAGCTCCTATCGCACACTTTGTTCTTAAAGAGACAACTGTAGCTCCTATCGCACACCTTGTTTTTAAAGAGACAACTGTAGCTCCTATCGCACACCTTGTTTTTAAAGAGACAACTGTAGCTCCTATCGCACACCTTGTTTTGAAAGAGACAACTGTAGCTCCTATCGCACACCTTGTTCTTAAAGAGACAACTGTAGCTCCTATCGCACACCTTGTTCTTAAAGAGACAACTGTAGCTCCTATCACACACCTTGTTTTGAAAGAGACAACTGTAGCTCCTATCGCACACCTTGTTCTTAAAGAGACAACTGTAGCTCCTATCACACACTTTGTTCTTAAAGAGACAATTGTAGCTCCTATCACACACCTTGTTCTTAAAGAGACAACTGTAGCTCCTATCGCACACTTTGTTCTTAAAGAGACTACTGTAGCTCCTATCTCACACCTTGTTCTTAAAGAGACAACTGTAGCTCCTATCTCACACCTTGTTCTTAAAGAGACAACTGTAGCTCCTATCGCACACCTTGTTCTTAAAGAGACAACTGTAGCTCCTATCGCACACCTTGTTCTTAAAGAGACAACTGTAGCTCCTATCGCACACCTTGTTCTTAAAGAGACAACTGTAGCTCCTATCGCACACTTTGTTCTTAAAGAGACAACTGTAGCTCCTATCGCACACTTTGTTCTTAAAGAAACAACTGTAGCTCCTATCGCACACCTTGTTCTTAAAGAGACAACTGTAGCTCCTATCGCACACCTTGTTCTTAAAGAGACAACTGTAGCTCCTATCACACACTTTGTTCTTAAAGAGACAACTGTAGCTCCTATCGCACACTTTGTTCTTAAAGAGACAACTGTAGCTCCTATCGCACACTTTGTTCTTAAAGAGACAACTGTAGCTCCTATCACACACCTTGTTCTGAAAGAGACAACTGTAGCTCCTATCTCACACCTTGTTCTTAAAGAGACAACTGTAGCTCCTATCACACACCTTGTTCTTAAAGAGACAACTGTAGCTCCTATCACACACTTTGTTCTTAAAGAGACAACTGTAGCTCCTATCACACACTTTGTTCTTAAAGAGACAACTGTAGCTCCTATCGCACACCTTGTTTTTAAAGAGACAACTGTAGCTCCTATCTCACACCTTGTTCTTAAAGAGACAACTGTAGCTCCTATCTCACACCTTGTTCTTAAAGAGACAACTGTAGCTCCTATCGCACACCTTGTTCTTAAAGAGACAACTGTAGCTCCTATCGCACACCTTGTTCTTAAAGAGACAACTGTAGCTCCTATCGCACACCTTGTTCTTAAAGAGACAACTGTAGCTCCTATCGCACACCTTGTTCTTAAAGAGACAACTGTAGCTCCTATCGCACAACTTCTTCTTAAAGAGACAACTGTAGCTCCTATCGCACACTTTGTTCTTAAAGAGACAACTGTAGCTCCTATCACACACCTTGTTTTTAAAGAGACAACTGTAGCTCCTATCGCACACCTTGTTCTTAAAGAGACAACTGTAGCTCCTATCTCACACCTTGTTCTTAAAGAGACAACTGTAGCTCCTATCACACACCTTGTTTTTAAAGAGGCAATTGTAGCTCCTATCACACACCTTGTTTTTAAAGAGACAACTGTAGCTCCTATCGCACAACTTCTTCTTAAAGAGACAACTGTAGCTCCTATCACACACCTTGTTCTTAAAGAGACAACTGTAGCTCCTATCACACATCTTGTTCTTAAAGAGATAACTGTAGCTCCTATCGCACACTTTGTTCTTAAAGAGACAACTGTAGCTCCTATCGCACACCTTGTTCTTAAAGAGACAACTGTAGCTCCTATCGCACACTTTGTTCTTAAAGAGACAACTGTAGCTCCTATCTCACACCTTGTTCTTAAAGAGACAACTGTAGCTCCTATCTCACACCTTGTTCTTAAAGAGACAACTGTAGCTCCTATCGCACACCTTGTTCTTAAAGAGACAACTGTAGCTCCTATCGCACACCTTGTTCTTAAAGAGACAACTGTAGCTCCTATCGCACACTTTGTTCTTAAAGAGACAACTGTAGCTCCTATCGCACACCTTGTTCTTAAAGAGACAACTGTAGCTCCTATCGCACACTTTGTTCTTAAAGAGACAACTGTAGCTCCTATCGCACACTTTGTTCTTAAAGAGACAACTGTAGCTCCTATCACACACTTTGTTCTTAAAGAGACAACTGTAGCTCCTATCGCACACTTTGTTCTTAAAGAGACAACTGTAGCTCCTATCACACACTTTGTTCTTAAAGAGACAACTGTAGCTCCTATCACACACTTTGTTCTTAAAGAGACAATTGTAGCTCCTATCGCACACCTTGTTCTTAAAGAGACAACTGTAGCTCCTATCGCACACCTTGTTCTTAAAGAGACAACTGTAGCTCCTATCACACACTTTGTTCTTAAAGAGACAACTGTAGCTCCTATCACACACCTTGTTCTTAAAGAGACAACTGTAACTCCTATCGCACACCTTGTTCTTAAAGAGACAACTGTAGCTCCTATCGCACACCTTGTTCTTAAAGAGACAACTGTAGCTCCTATCGCACACCTTGTTCTTAAAGAGACAACTGTAGCTCCTATCGCACACCTTGTTCTTAAAGAGACAACTGTAGCTCCTATCGCACAACTTCTTCTTAAAGAGACAACTGTAGCTCCTATCACACACCTTGTTCTTAAAGAGGCAACTGTAGCTCCTATCACACACCTTGTTCTTAAAGAGACAACTGTAGCTCCTATCGCACACTTTGTTCTTAAAGAGACAACTGTAGCTCCTATCTCACACCTTGTTCTTAAAAAGACAACTGTAGCTCCTATCTCACACATTGTTCTTAAAGAGACAACTGTAGCTCCTATCTCACACCTTGTTCTTAAAGAGACAACTGTAGCTCCTATCGCACACCTTGTTCTTAAAGAGACAACTGTAGCTCCTATCTCACACTTTGTTCTTAAAGAGACAACTGTAGCTCCTATCACACACCTTGTTCTTAAAGAGACAACTGCAGCTCCTATCGCACACCTTGTTCTTAAAGAGACAACTGTAGCTCCTATCTCACACTTTGTTCTTAAAGAGATAACTGTAGCTCCTATCACACACCTTGTTCTTAAAGAGACAACTGTAGCTCCTATCGCACAACTTCTTCTTAAAGAACACCCATTTGGCTTCGGCATTCGGACCGCGCGTCGGGAGAGAAGATACATTCTATTATTATCAGTGCGACAACTAACTTAATCAAGTCAGGAAAGTTCCGTGACTGAATTCTGTGACCGTCTAAGAAACTATTTGGTTTTTGAAAGTGTTCTGGTTCTCCTCCGTAATAAGTACTTTCTGACTCCATAGAGCTCAGCAGAAATTACTATTAGGCCTATCTAGTGGGTTGATTTTTCATGCAAAATGTTTCTGAATCATTAGTTACATTTACGAACCTTAAAAGTCGAAATCTTTCAATTACAATAAAGTGTGTAATTAGTGAAAGGTCTAGAGTACAGTACCTACGTAAGGTACTATATTTAGAAGCGCAAATGTTAGTGGCGGCCGAGCCCGTTAGCATGATGTGGTACGGTATGTATAGGCTCAGGACACTCGCCCAGGGCCCCGCGTTCTGCTAAGGCCTCCTCTGACAGACAGAATCACAGATAGAAAGACACAAAGACAGGCTGAAAAAATGAAACGCCTCTCTCCCTGTATGGAAAAGCCAGCATTCCTTTGAAACATTGCATATTTTTTGGCATCCTGCAATAGAAAGCCCTCAATCCCAACAACAAACTTTTAGGCCGACCCTCTTTTTTTGGCCTCCCTCAAATGAAAGGCCAGTAAAGAGCAGCTTTAAACAAAGCATAGGGCCTACACGTCTTTGAATCCTCCGCTACACCCTGGCATATAATAATGCACTCCGCACTTCATATATTTTTACCCGCAAATTAAATCTCTCATCTCATTGGTCCCTTGACTTTTGTCGTAGGGGTGCTGTGACAGTTCACATAACAAAATCCCTACTGATAAATACTGTTTTGGAGATTTCTCTTTTCGCGGAACAATTTGAAAGGAATATTATTATTGGCAACTTAGTCCACTGATTACACATAGTTTTATTTTATTTAGATCTAAAGACGTGCATGATTTAGAACATCTCTACAAAACGTATCACACACTCCTCAAAACACACAAACACAAGCACACTTTTAATAGGCATCTTTATTCAGTGACTATTTTTAGGACTTAAATTTTTTTTTATTTGGATTAGAGTCCTACTCGTAAAATGATGCTTCAAATTATCGTTAACCACAGTCGCACACAAACACTCGCGCGCGCACGCTTGCGCTTTTATACATACAGATGTATCGTGTTCTTTGTAAAAATACATTTGAAAATCAAACACTGATCTCAATAAAATCCTTCACATTCACAAATTATTTAGATCTAGAGGAGAATTAGATTGAAGATCTAGATCTAGATCATTGAATAAATAGACATGAGTTGAAAAAAAAAACAACTGGAGCAGAAGAAAGTTAGGCACCAGAAAATAGTTTTCTAAGGGCCTAAAGAGAAAGGAAGGATTGGTTTGTACTGAACACATTGATATGTGGACTTTTAACATCATATTATGATGAAATTGCGAATAAAAATTGTTTCTGGTAAAATTAATAAAAAATTTCTATCTTGAAAAGTCTTAAGCGTTCTAAGATTTAGTTATGTAATAACAGGTTAAATTTTTGTATCGTATCGTCCACGGGAAGTAGGACAATTAGAGATAATCAGTCATCGGGCAGAAGAATTTTATATTGTAGATAATTTGTGTTAAATCAATTTTTTTTTATATAATTAATTTTTTTTTTATTTGACATAAATAAATGTCGTAGATTAATTGTGCAAAATAGATTCATAATTCATGAGCTACATATTTTCATTTCCGCTGTTTCTATTGCACTCAGAGATCATTATGATGAGAGATAGAGAGAGAGAGAGAGAGAGAGAGAGAGAGAGAGAGAGAGAGAGAGAGAGAGAAAGATTTAAATTTAAAATAGAAAGTCATTCGTAATCTAGGCTACACGTTATCAAAAAACACACACACACACACACAAACATTCACAAACAGACATTGTAGGCGTATTTTAACTTTGTAATCTAATTGTTTACTTTCGAAAATTAATACTAAAAAAAAAAAGAATCAAATATTTGAACATTTGTGAGTTTAATCATATTTAATGATTTGGCCTTGCATAGACAAGTAAGGACAGCTGCACTGACCCCAATACACCCACGACATTCTGACATAATAGAAACTGGAATATTAATTTGATTTATTCCATAGTATCTCAAGTGGATACAAACATTCCTGGCAACATATTTGGCTAGCATTAAAATTGCTAATCATATCAAATGTCTTGTTCATAATGTTGAAACGGAAGATATTCCTAAATGGCGGCTAAGCTATAAATAGCTTTCATTTTTTTTTGTATTTGGTGGGATTGTTGATAAGCAGAGGCGTAGTGAGCGGGGGCAAGGGGGCACGATGCCCCGGGCGCCCCCCTCAGGGAGGAACCACACTCAGTCTATATTTCTATGTGATTTTCAAGGAAAATCGTTTGTGTGTGTGTGTGTGGGGGGGCGCCAATAAAGTACCTTGGCCCGGGCGCACGTTTTGCTAACTACGCCTCTGTTGCTAAGCAACGTATTTCAAAAAGTACATGTAAGTTTGTGTGCACATGAAATCACTGCAGAATCAAATTTCTAATTTCCTGCCACTTGTGTCACGGCCTATTGTTTAACGATAAATGGGTTCCCGACATTCGGTACAGCACAATTCGCCATGTGAAACATTGGTCGAGAACGCAGTGTCGTGAAACCAGTTGTATATGAGTCACTTGCTATGGAAAACCTGCCAACTCTTGTAAACAATGCTTTCATATTACTTTTAAATTACCAACTGCTTTCTTTTTTTAAAGTTATCAATAACGAATGACTTCTTCTAGTTTTAAGGAGTATATCAGCAGTTTATTATATAGTCATGTTTCTTTTATTACTATATTTATTAATCACTATAGTAACTTCCTCATGGGCGCCCGCAGGATTTTTCGCAGGGGGGTGCAAGTCGCCACTCATGGCTTAAAGTCGTAACTGCAACTTTTTTAGGACAAAGAATATTAAAGACAAGAACTAGTGCACCACGCCACCCCCCATATCTATGCGATATTAAGTTCACTGTAAATACTTGGTTCATGAACGTAAACAAACAACTAACACGTGAACAACAACCAACTATTGACTGTCCACTTTGGTCACTTTACCCGTGCGGTCCGTGCATCCCAACGGTTGATCAAATAAAAAATGCAAACGCTGCCAAAACTGTCAATAACTTTACTATTGAATTGCTTCTCGTCGCAATGGACAAGTCGACGATGAATGTTTATCTGCAGTGCTGATATTCTTCATAATGTTGCAGCTATTGTATCATATTAGGATGTAGACAAAACAAGTTGAACTGAGCATTATAATTGCTTGAAATGCGAAGCGTTAATGAAGAAACTAACGAACAACCTGCTATGCTATTTTATATTATTGAGCGCCAACACTGACCGCAACTCCGCAAGACGTAAACACATTTACCAAGATAACTGCACTCTTCAATCTTGTTTAAAGAAACTTTCACATTTATCAAATCAAAAGACAGCTGGCAAGGTTTTTTTTATTCCAAGGCAAAAAATAAAAATACTTTTAGCATATTCTAGGTCTTTACTAAATATAATGATAACTATAATTTATATGCAAATAAAAACAAATCGTTACGACTAACGTGCTATAGAATATTGAGTTGCAGGCAAACATGGTCAGACATGAACTACAGATGAGCTTGTTACAGTTTATTACAATAATAGATCATCCTTATTAACTTTATTTTAATGCTAAGCTGCTTCCTAGAAGAAGTTAATTGATTAGAAGTTGTAAAAAACTGGCTAAAAGTTGGCTACCCAGAATTCAGAGGGCGCACATGAATGTTCAGCCATCAGTGCACCATAGGCCTAGGCTAGTCTACTACAACTGTACTTCAGTCATCAGTGCACCATAGGCCTAGGCTAGTCTACTACAACTGTACTTCAGTCATCAGTGCACCATAGGCCTAGGCTAGTCTACTACAACTGTACTTCAGTCATCAGTGCACCATAGGCCTAGGCTAGTCTACTACAACTGTACTTCAGTCATCAGTGCACCATAGGCCTAGGATAGTCTACTACAACTGTACTTCAGTCATCAGTGCACCATAGGCCTAGGCCAGGGGTCGGCAACCTTTTGAGTTCGAAGAGCCAAAAATTAGAATTTACAAAATTTTAAAGTTTTTAAAGAGCCACAACATTTACATTTTTTTCTTACCAACAATAAATAGTACTCACACAATATTTAATGGAAAAAAAAAGAATATATTTATTCATATATTATTGGTGTTTTCACAACAAATTCTATAATATACATATGGCATTATTAGATAATTATTTTTTTTATTTCGGTAGTAACTAAAGAAGTTAAACATTTACTTACAACACTAAATTGTACTTCACTAACAAACAAGTGAGCGAACAAATTCATGGGGGAGGGGTGTGGTGAAAAGTGAGTAAAAGTGGCCCAGAGATAAAATCGGCACCTAATTTTCGTTAAATGATTCAAAACTATTTTTAAAAATGTTTCGATAAAATAAATAATATTTGCGTATAGAACTTAAGAGCCGCAGCTTCACACCCAAAGAGCCGCACGTGGCTCGCGAGCCGCAGGTTGCAGACCCCGGGCCTAGGCTAGTCTACTACAACTGTACTTCAGTCATCAGTGCACCATAGGCTTAGGCTAGTCTACTACAACTGTACTTCAGTCACCAGTGCACTGGCGGATCCAGGGGGGGGGGCGGTAGGGGCGATCGCCCCCCCCCCACTCGGCCGACCCCCCCCCCCCGAAGGGGGCGGACGAATTTTAGTATAGAATTCACACAATTTGTATACGAATTTATTACTTATGTTAATAATATATACTAATTATTTATATTTCAAACTATTTTTTAGATTATTTCGCCCCCCCCCCTCTAGTATGTTGGCCGATTTGGTGGGGTCGGGAGGGGGCGATGGTATCAATCCCGCCCCCCCCCACCCATACACTTTCGAGTGGGGGGGGGCGGTCCAATTTATTTGTAGAAATCACAGCTTGCTAACAGAAACAATTAAATATATATATATATATATAGGCCTATATGATTAAAACTTGTTATTAATATTTTAACCGATCTTTATATTATGTCGTTCCCTGTTTGCCGATTGGGGGAGGGGGGGGGCGAATACCTCTACTGCCTAAACCCTTTGAGTGGGGGGGGGGGCGGTCCTACTTTTATGGAGAAATCATAGTTTGTGAACAAAATTAATTCAATTAATATATAAATTTTATATTATGTCAATCCCCTTCTGGTATCTTGGCCGATTCGGTGGAGTTGGGGGGAGAGTGATTGCGTGTACTGCCCTCCCACTCTAGCCCTCTGAGTGGGGGGGGGGGCGGTCCTATTTTTATGGAGAATCATAGTTTGTAAACAATATTAGTTGAGTCGCCCCACTCCTATTCTTTAATGCCAAATGCAATCTTTAGCAGAAATTATTAAAGGAGCGAGGATTAATCGTTTTCACTCTACCGCTCTCTCATTTCCAGACAAATTTTATGTAATTTCACATGAATTTATCATAATTATTTTAAGAAAGTTAGAATTCAAACGAAAATTTTAGTATAAGAGTCATGATTGAGAAGTTCTAAACTCAAATAATGTGAAACATAGTCGCCTTTTCCCAACCTTTACTCAATCTGAAATTTTTCTAGTTAAATAAATTTGAGACTATAATTCACAATTTATACTTTAATTTTATTGAATATTATTTATCGAATAATTCTTTTTTCGGCGGCGATCCTCAAAGCCAAATCTAAATATGTGGGGTATCATATCTTCTCAAGGAACAAATCGGTTTTATTTGCAATGTATTAAGGGCCTATAAATTCATATTAGAATATTTTTCAAGTACAACATTATTCGAAAGGTCCTTTTTTAATAGTATGAAAAATGAGCTTTAGGTCAGGAGAATGCGTTTCTTCAATGAAGTATGCAAGAAAAGGTTTTTGGCGTCGGAACCCCACTTATGAATAATGAGCTGTAGTTGTCGGGAGAATGCGTTTCTGCAGTGAAGAAAACGCTTTTGACGAACTCCATTGATAAATAATGAGCTGTAGATGTCAGGAGAATGGGTTTCTGCATTGAAGAATGCAAGAAAACGCTTTTGACGAACTCCATTGATGAATAATGAGCTGTAGATGTCAGGAGAATGGGTTTCTGCATTGAAGAATGCAAGAAAACGCTTTTGGCGTCGGGGCTTCGCCCCGAATTCTTTTTATGAATAATGAGCTCTATATGTCAGGAGAATTCGTTTCTGCATTGAAGAATGCAAAAAATACGCTTTTGGCGACGGGGCTTCGCCCCGAACTCCATTGATAAATAATGAGCTGTATATGTCAGGAGAATGCGTTTCTGCATTGAAGAATGCAAGAAAACGCTTTTGCATTCTTTTTTTAATAATGAGCTGTATATGTCAGGAGAATGCATTTCTTCAGTGAAAAAAGCAAGAAAACGCTTTTGGCGTCGGAGCTTTGCCCCGAAACCAACTATGGAACCTTATAGCGCTGCCCCAGTTGTTTTGTTTTTCGCCGAAGGTTGAGAAATGCTGCGCTTTTTATATATATATATGCTGTACGCACGTTTATGCATAGGGTTAGGGTTTACTGGGCTTTAGGGTTGGGGTTTGGAAAAAAATCGCCCCCCCCCACTCCAAAGTTCTGGATCCGCTAGTGCACCAGTGGATGCACTACTTGTTCAGTTGCTACTTAGATTTTAATTGACCTGATGGTGTAAGAAAGTGGCTAGAATTTGGCTACTCAGAATCTAGGGGGGGGGGTGCACTTGCGGGCGCCCATAAAATTTCTATATTACAACTATCTATATTTCTCTATCTACCAAAAATGTTACCAAAGTAACAGCAACAAACTACACAGGCCTACTTTGTTGCTAAGGTCAATCGGCTATACCAGTTATCTGATAAAAATAGGTTGCTTTATAAATCTTAGCTTTCCTATGCTATTTTTGTTTGTATGCTATAAGATATAGCAGGGATCAATGCTTGATCCGCCTACACAACCCACAAGATTTCGTCACATACATACTAGCAAGACTGAAGCCCTCACCAGCACTGACCTATTAATTAGTCATTGAGATATGAACGCAGGAGTGGTCAACAGTCTCATCTAGATCATATTAAAACGATTGTCAATAGCCAGAAGTTATGAATATTACATGAGTCTAGGGCTATTCAAACGTCTGCGGCTATTCTAAGACACACGCTCGATCAGATCAGAACGGAATCATTCCCTTACGTCGAGCATAGGTTGTCAACTTTTATAGACTTGAGGGCCACTTAGAAACTTTCTGTGCCAGCTGCGGACCAAAACAAACATTACAACTATTCACACAAACAATAGTTCTAGCTATGGCTTTGTAAACCTCCTAGCTTATAAGTTCAAATTTATATTTATCGTTGTTTATTTATGTAGATATGTGAGCTCATGCTTTCCTATAGGTCTCAATTGAAAACGAATCAAAGAGACTTTTAGTTTACAATTCGTACCATTACACTTTCTTCATGCTAAAAAAAAAGGTTAAGTTAGTTGGAAGCTCAAGTGCACAGCGTGGTGTGAATGTGGAATGGTGTGAATGCGTGTTGAATCATTTTATTACAACTATTAAGGTATATTTAAAGTAGATCTACGTGTATGATCTATTATGTTCATTAATTATATTTAAAAGTACATAAGTACACACTCCACCTAGCCCAAGTATTTTTCTTCTGTAAAAAAAAAAAAAAAAGTGCAAAATAGCTAGTTGTAAATAAAAATGTATAAAATCTGATAATCTGGGTATATTTAAAACTTGAATATAGATTTAGGCATTTTTGTTATCGAATATTGATCTACAGTGTTTACAATCAATCTAGATGCCTATTCTACACTGTCGTAATATATAAACGTAGTAATAATCAAACGATTATAGACTTAGATAAGAAAAACTTATAGAAGACAAACACTATAATTCACTAAAAATACATTCTATTTGTTTATCTTTGATTTCCTGGAGGGAATGTCCCATTAGGAACTACTGCATATACTTTAGACATCCTCACGCGTCATGTCTTTATTCTCTGATGTCCTCCCAATTTCAATTATTTTATCATGACAGGGACGGATTTACGGTAGTGCAGAAATGGCACATACCAGGACCTTACCTTAAAAGTGGACCTCCCCTCAAGCTAAAAAAATACACAATTAAAAATATGCATTATTATTATAGCTTTTATATAGCGCTACTTTCATGTTTATAGCATGCTCAGAGCACTAGCGGATCCAGAACTTTGGAGTGGGGGGGGGGGCGATTTTTTTCCAAACCCTAACCCTAAAGCCCAGTAAACCCTAACCCTATGCATAAACGTGCGTACAGCATATATATATATATATATATATATATATATATATATATATATATATATGAGATAAAAAGCGCAGCATTTCTCAACATTCGGCGAAAAACAAAACAACTGGGGCAGCGCTATAAGGTTCCATAGTTGGTTTCGGGGCAAAGCTCCGACGCCAAAAGCGTTTTCTTGCTTTTTTCACTGAAGAAACGCATTCTCCTGACATATACAGCTCATTATTTATCAATGGAGTTCGGGGCGAAGCCCCGTCGCCAAAAGCTTATTTTTTTCATTCTTCAATGCAGAAACGCATTCTCCTGACATATAGAGCTCATTATTCATAAAAAGAATTCGGGGCGAAGCCCCGACGCCAAAAGCGTTTTCTTGCTTTTTTCACTGAAGAAACGCATTCTCCTGACATATACAGCTCATTATTAAAAAAAGAATGCAAAAGCGTTTTCTTGCATTCTTCAATGCAGAAACGCATTCTCCTGACATATACAGCTCATTATTGATCAATGGAGTTCGGGGCGAAGCCCCGTCGCCAAAAGCGTATTTTTTGCATTCTTCAATGCAGAAACGAATTCTCCTGACATATAGAGCTCATTATTCATAAAAAGAATTCGGGGCGAAGCCCCGACGCCAAAAGCGTTTTCTTGCATTCTTCAATGCAGAAACCCATTCTCCTGACATCTACAGCTCATTATTCATCAATGGAGTTCGTCAAAAGCGTTTTCTTGCATTCTTCAATGCAGAAACCCATTCTCCTGACATCTACAGCTCATTATTTATCAATGGAGTTCGTCAAAAGCGTTTTCTTCACTGCAGAAACGCATTCTCCCGACAACTACAGCTCATTATTCATAAGTGGGGTTCCGACGCCAAAAACCTTTTCTTGCATACTTCATTGAAGAAACGCATTCTCCTGACCTAAAGCTCATTTTTCATACTATTAAAAAAGGACCTTTCGAATAATGTTGTACTTGAAAAATATTCTAATATGAATTTATAGGCCCTTAATACATTGCAAATAAAACCGATTTGTTCCTTGAGAAGATATGATACCCCACATATTTAGATTTGGCTTTGAGGATCGCCGCCGAAAAAAGAATTATTCGATAAATAATATTCAATAAAATTAAAGTATAAATTGTGAATTATAGTCTCAAATTTATTTAACTAGAAAAATTTCAGATTGAGTAAAGGTTGGGAAAAGGCGACTATGTTTCACATTATTTGAGTTTAGAACTTCTCAATCATGACTCTTATACTAAAAATTTCGTTTGAATTCTAACTTTCTTAAAATAATTATGATAAATTCATGTGAAATTACATAAAATTTGTCTGGAAATGAGAGAGCGGTAGAGTGAAAACGATTAATCCTCGCTCCTTTAATAATTTCTGCTACAGATTGCATTTGGCATTAAAGAATAGGAGTGGGGCGACTCAACTAATATTGTTTACAAACTATGATTCTCCATAAAAATAGGACCGCCCCCCCCCCACTCAGAGGGCTAGAGTGGGAGGGCAGTACACGCAATCACTCTCCCCCCAACTCCACCGAATCGGCCAAGATACCAGAAGGGGATTGACATAATATAAAATTTATATATTAATTGAATTAATTTTGTTCACAAACTATGATTTCTCCATAAAAGTAGGACCGCCCCCCCCCCACTCAAAGGGTTTAGGCAGTAGAGGTATTCGCCCCCCCCCTCCCCCAATCGGCAAACAGGGAACGACATAATATAAAGATCGGTTAAAATATTAATAAAAAGTTTTAATCATATAGGCCTATATATATATATATATATATTTAATTGTTTCTGTTAGCAAGCTGTGATTTCTACAAATAAATTGGACCGCCCCCCCCACTCGAAAGTGTATGGGTGGGGGGGGGGGGCGGGATTGATACCATCGCCCCCTCCCGACCCCACCAATTCGGCCAACATACTAGAGGGGGGGGCGAAATAATCTAAAAAATAGGTTGAAATATAAATAATTAGTATATATTATTAACATAAGTAATAAATTCGTATACAAATTGTGTGAATTCTATACTAAAATTCGTCCGCCCCCTTCGGGGGGGGGGGCTGCCTTTAGGCGCTCAGTAAACGCAACTCTGGCCGAGTCGGGTGTCTAACCTCGAGCCCCCTTCTAGGTAGCCAAGCCAAATTAAGTTAAAGCGCACTTGGCCTCTCGACCACGCTTCCCACCATAATATATATGCATAATATATCTACTTCATATTTCTAAGTTACCACTGACTGACTGACTGATTGATCAAGAAATCTCCTTAACTGTCGTACGGATTCGCATGAAATTTCGTACACAGATTCCTTTTATCTTTTAACAATAATAATAATCTTTATTATCCACAAGGACACAAAACCAAAAATAAATGTAGTGTGGGAAACGGGAATGGAGCATTCAATTAGGGCCTTCGAAAAACGACTTTATTTCTCTAGGCCTGAAACTGATGGTCTCAAGAAATGTTTGCGGTGTCTAATACTGTACATTGCTAACTAACCAAAGGTAATATGCATAGAAATCAAAATCAGAAAAGAGTGTGGTGAAGGGGAGATCAGCGTTAGGGGTTACCGGAGGGCTGGGGGTGGGGCGCTCATTAGTGATAGAATTACTAAAGTTTACGGACTAAAAGCGTGTGTGCGTGTGTGTTACATGTTGTGGGGGGGGGGGAGCGATATGAAGCGGGTCGTTCCAAATCAAGTCAAAATGTAGGGGGAGAAAAACAAAAAAGGGGCTTCTGAAAGAGAGAGAGAGAGAGAAAGAGAGAGAGAGAGAGAGAGAGAGATAAAGAGAGAGAGAGAGGGGGGGGGCGTTTCATTTCATTGTAAAAGATACACTAATTCACATCAACGTTTGTCAGGGGATGTGGCCTGTTTATTGAAATAAAAAAAAAAGGAGAGGACGCTATGTACATAATAAACAATATTAAACCTGATTACAAACCAACGGCCATAGCCAGTGTGTACTGCTAGTATTTATATATAAGAAAAGAAAAAATATATTAAAGGTATAAATACTTTATTCCATTTTTCAGAAATAGGAAATGCTTTTAGATTAATATTATCAAGTGCATTTGTTTTATTGAAGAATTTGAAAGAGATAGAGGCCTCCCCCAAAAAACCTGCACTTCACTTACTTAAATCCGGCCCTGTTATCATCTCCAGAATTTCTTTTCTCTTTTCCTTTTTTTTTAAAAAGTCTACCTTGCAAGACACATTCTTACATCGTTGTGAAATCACTTAACCAGATTAGCTTCAGATTGTTGAGTAGATTGTAGATTATACATTCTTCCTCATTAGTTAATTAAAGTTCCTACAAAATCACAGAATAATATCATCTATGCTCTAAAGTTTTGGGTATTTGTAACATTAAATCTGCTTCCTACATCCCATCATTCCCCCTCAAAAATGTATAAAGTAATTTGGTTCGTAATTCAGAGGCAAGTAAGCTGACTTTTCAAAGAAGTCTATCAATGCGTTATTAATTATTTCGTTTGTTGCAAGTTATGGGTGTTTACAGTAATCACGTGTCAGCATCAAATATTTCTGTGAGTAACATTAATGTATGCATTACATAATCCGAAAGCGTTGGTGCATTCGTGTGGAAGACCAGTACTGAATCTATTGCACTGTAATGTGCATGTGTTTGTAGGTTTCTCTAAGTGTAAAAAAAAAATGTGATGCAATGTGGCCTATAATATTTACGTATCACTGTCAAGCTACCAGGCAGATGATTATTTTTTACACTCTCCAGATGTGTGTGGGATGATAACATGTATAGGGGAGATAATTCTAAATCTATACGTCTTCGCCCACAAGGAAAAAAAAAGTTCCTAAAAATGTCTTTTTTTCCCCCGCTGACAAAATCACCTTTATGTTGACATGAGATCAAGTTTTTTGTGTTCTTTTTTTTTTCTGAAACTCTTGCTTGTCATTGACCTCATCATTGGTGAAGGTGTTCTCTGACTCCATTAGTGCCATTACTTCAGTTTGATTTGATCAAAGTCGAACTCAATCCTTCTTTTCTACTTCAACTGCTATCCTTGAAACAAGAAGTAGATCTACGTCCTAAAGAATGAACGAAACAAATTGAAACAAAACAGGGTTATACATAGACTTAGATCTACTACTAGACTGGAAACCGGAAATACATTCTTATCCGCGACTGATCGGTCGTGCACATTTTGTAGAAAGTTGGATCAAGGCGTTGTTTTGTCAAGTAGTTCAAAGAAGTAGAGTTTTTTTTTTTTTTTTTTTTTTTCAACCCTAACCTATGTAACATATAATTTCATTTTTTAGATCTAGATCTAGTAATTGTATATATATACAGAGAGAGAGAGAGACAGAGAGAGAGAGAAAGAGAGAGAGAGAGAGAGTTTAGCAATAATAAAGAATTGTCTGAAACTTGTTCCATTTGTTTCACACGCAGACTTCAAATAGGTTAACAAACGTATAGAGATATATGACCAATGTGTTAGTAACAAACTTATAGGAATGTATGACTAATGTGTTAGTAACAAACTTATAGAAATGTATGACCCATGTGTTAGTAACAAAGTTATAGAAATGTATGACTAATGTGTTAGTAACAAACTTATAGAAATGTATGACTAATGTGTTAGTAACAAACTTATAGAAATATATGACTAATGTGTTAGTAACAAACTTATAGAAATGTATGACTAATGTGTTAGTAACAAACTTATAGAAATATATGACTAATGTGTTAGTAACATTATCTTTCTAAATGCCTTTTGTATTTGTTTTGCATTTGCCATTTCTAATCTAGCTATTCAGATTTCATTACTATTTTCTTTTTAGATTTTCTGCTAAAATCTAAATTTATTAATTAAAGAGTAAAAATCCAAAACGTTCTTTTGGTCAAAGAGGCGAGTATATTTTTGTAACCATGTTCATGTGAATTGAAGGCTATTTCCTTTTCTCTGACCGGATCGAATCACCCAGTCCCTATTCGCAGCAAACATATGTTATTAAGCATTAATATAAAAGAAGCAATCCATCTGTCTTTCATATTACTTGTCTGTGCATGTTTCAATCGAGTGAAATAGAATGCTCTAACTATAGGAAGAATTTTTGGCAACTCTCGAAGACCCTCTGGGCTCTGTGTTTACATATATTGTGCTGGTGTCGGCTTGTAGCCCGCCGTTCCTTTGCTCTAGTGTTTACAGAACTGGACATAGAATGTAGAGATTGATCTAAAAATGGCGCACACCGCCCCCATCTTCAGAACCTACATGCAGATTTAATCTAAGCTAGATAACTTTGAACAGATTTTTTCAGCTCACATATTTCTCGGCCAGAGTTCGCTCCCACGAGGCCCAGTGCGCTTGTATATACATGTTTCTTTCCCTGCAATTCGACGGCCTCTTTGTTATGCACAGAACAAATGAACTCTCTAAACTTATGTTTTCAAATATTTTTTTTTATTTACTTTTGCTGTGTAAACAAAATAATTACGAGTATCTCAAAAAAAGTACCGACAAAAATGTGTTTATTTAAATAATGAGTCTATGTTTATTTGTGTAGGATACGTAAATAGATGACGTCATCAACACATTCCATGGTCTATAAAAGAAAGGGGGAAAAAAAAGGTTGGTTCATTGATAAGGAAAAAGCAGGCCTGGTCCAGAATGCCAGGTTATCTTTTGTCATAAACAAAGTTAGATGGTAGGTGCAGGGAAAGATACGCATCTTTGATGTACAGTATTTATGTGTTTGTAGAGCTCGGCAGAAATGAGTAAAAGCTTTTGTTTTCTTGGCTTATACATCGGGACAATGAAATAATGGAAGTCATCACTGGATGAACGATTGAGTTGAGCAGAAAATAAATCAAATCATCTTGTTAAATTTGTTTTGGATAGTCTAAAGTAGCCAATATCACTTCAGCATGTGTTTGCCCATTATGGTCCATTGAGTTAGTGACGCTTCATCAGACTCCCTATATAGGTTCATACACTATCCATCACTATATAACTATTCATGTTTACTGTTAAATAAGTTAGGAAGAATGTGACTATTCTTGAACGAGAAAGACCCACTTTTGAATGTATCCTAATTATTAAGAAACATATCAAAGGTTTGTTCTGTATGTGTTCTTATTGGACATCGTATAAGCACGAGATCATTTTTGAATACGAAGACACAGAAAAGGTCTCAAAGAATGCATCGATTTCTTGTTTAATGACAAGGTTCATAGATTTTTTTTTAAAGGGAGGTAACGAAGTACCCCAGTTGTTAAAAGATTAATTTAAATGATTAGATTGACCATATTCCAAGATAGAGTTATGCTAGCATGTCTGTGTCACGCATGCCTGTGTCACCCTTGTCAGTGTGATAAATATTAGTGTCACAATTGTCTGAATCACACTTGCCAGTAGTGCCATACATGCCAGTGTTATCCATCTCAGTGTTACCTATATCAGTGTCAGCCATGTCATTAGAACCATGTCAATATCATCTAACTCATACTTTTGAATGTCAATGTCAGTCATGTCAGTGTTATTGTCATCAATATAATAATTCCACTCATGTCAGCGTCATTTATAAAGAAGCTTTTTTTTTGTTTTTAATATATCAACATCTTTTTAGACTCTCCGTTATTTCTCCCTTATAAGTGAACAAACCAAGATATAATTATGCTATATTAGAATTGTGAACATTGTTACGTCTTATTATGTGATGAGACACTTTGGCGGTAAACCAACACCAAAACGACCAAATCATAGTTTAGAAATACTTTAATCTTCATGAACACTGTCAAAACTATTTGGTTTCTATTCCTCCATTTTGGTTTCCTTCTCCTTTCAACACTCATGCGCACCATCCCACATTTACACTAAGATGCGCTCGTAACACTTATGAAATGTAGACGTTACTTCCAAAAAGAAGATGATTGCATCCTACGCGTGCTCCTAGGTCAATCTAGTCTTGCATGTTAATCAATGACTTAAACTCTGCCAAGTCGTTAGTTTTCCTGGTTGAATTAAATAACAACAAAAATAAATTATAAAAAACATTATAGTTATTACAAATTATGTCCAAGAACCAATATCAATTTTTTTTTTAAATTAATAAAATACAAAAATATGTAGGCCTTCAAATAAATGAAACGAAAATGCATGTACCAGAAATAAAACAAGAATAATTGAAATAATAAAAACCACCATTTGCTAAACTTGTACAATGGTACTTTTCAAATATTAATAAATATTATATTATAAAAAGAAAATGGATTGGCAAGCTGAAAAGAGGAATTGTTAAAAAAAAATAAAACACAAAAAACATGTACCAGATTTTTCAACAGAAAACAAATACCATACAATCTGCCTTCTTTATAAAAATAGTCTTTCCGAGAACATTTTCCTGCCATAGAAATAGCAAAACCTAGTTTTGTTCTGGTCACGTCAGAAGTCAGAAGTTTTGTTTTCTTCATCTCATTAATGGATTAAATGCAGGAAGCGAAGGGATTTGTAGAAGTATACGCCCACATCCAAACAAAAAGGTTATGCTATTTATCAAAAACTGCTTCTCGTGTATGTTAACGAAACTAATCACATTAACCGCCCTCGCATAAGATCAAACAGTGTCAGGTCAAGAGAGAGGTTCAGGAAAAAATATAAAACTCTTATCTAGGTTTGAAAAAAAAAAGTTTAATGCACAGATTGGATTTGGAAGCCACCCCCTCCCGAGTCCCACATACTCCTATAATTTTAAACTTTAAAAGAAAAGGTTGAAGCCCGGAAGTAACAAAGATTTGCAATTTTAGCTAAGTAGCAAACCATCAAAAAAATGTGTTCAAATAAGAATAATGGCATCTCAAATGTAACAATTTTTTTTTTAAATGTCTGACAATTCAAATGATTTTCTAGTTAATTGAACATTTCCCTAGTTAATCGAAACATTTCCCTACTTAATTGAAACATTTCCCTAGTTAATTGAAACATTTCCCTAGTTAATTGAAACATTTCCCTAGTTAACTGAAACATTTCCCTAGTTAATTGAAACATTTCCCTAGTTAATTGAAACATTTCCCTAGTTACTTGAAACATTTCCCTAGTTAATTGAAACATTTCCCTACTTAATTGAAACACTTCCCTAGTTAATTGAAACATTTCCCTAGTTAATTGAAACATTTCCCTAGTTAATTGAAACATTTCCCTAGTTACTTGAAACATTTCCCTAGTTAATTGAAACATTTCCCTAGTTAATTGAAACATTTCCCTAGTTAATTGAAACATTTCCCTAGTTACTTGAAACATTTTGGTTGAATTGTTATCATTTAATCATTTTCTTTCTTTTACCTTTTTTTTCCCCATCAAAGTGTGTATGCAATTAAATCCGCAGGCTGACGTCATAGAGAGTCCGAGCTCAATGTTACATAGGGTGATACTTACTAACACATCTCATACATGTCTATGCAATGGGTAAACTAGGGTAAACCTTGTCCTTTATGATTTCAAGTTACCAGATCTAAAAGCAAATGTTTTCAGTGTGTATGACTTCAGAATGCCGCCTTGGCTGCATTTGTGGACGCCTCTTCTTTGGGTAGGATGTATTAACGTCCGTAGCTGATTTTTTTATTGATCTTAAAAAGTTGTTTATACTTGGAAAAAAAACAAAAACAAAACAACAAATAAAAACAAAACAAAAAGCAAGCGTAAATGTTTTTTTCTCACCAGTGTCTCTTATCTTGTCACATAGTATATCTTAAAATATCTTTTATCTTGTCTCAGTCTTTCATCTTGTCTCTTATCTTGTCTCGGTCTTATCTTGTCACATAGTATATCTTAAAATATCTTTTATCTTGTCTCAGTCTTTCATCTTGTCTCTTATCTTGTCTCGGTCTTATCTTGTCACATAGTATATCTTAAAATATCTTTTATCTTGTCTCAGTCTTTCATCTTGTCTCTTATCTTGTCTCGGTCTTATCTTGTCACATAGTATATCTTAAAATATCTTTTATCTTGTCTCAGTCTTTCATCTTGTCTCTTATCTTGTCTCGGTCTTATCTTGTCACATAGTATATCTTAAAATATCTTTTATCTTGTCTCAGTCTTTCATCTTGTCTCTTATCTTGTCTCGGTCTTATCTTGTCACATAGTATATCTTAAAATATCTTTTATCTTGTCTCAGTCTTTCATCTTGTCTCTTATCTTGTCTCGATCTCATTTCGTCTCTTATCTCGTTCCTTTCGTCAATTTTGTCAAATCAGATCGACCAAGGCTGTTTAAAGTAAAAGCTTTAAATATGATTTGTGTCTTTAAAAAAAACCCACTAAATTTAAATACACATGCTAAAACTTGACTTCATGTAAACTTTGTTTATATTAGTTACTATTATCTTGTCTTGTCCATGTAGACCAGCAGTTCTCAACATTTTTAGCTCCGCAACCCCCCTAATACAATTTTCCTCTAGGCTGCAACCCCCTACCACTAGCGGATCCAGGACTTTGGAGTGGGGGGGGGGGCGATTTTTTTCCAAACCCTAACCCTAACGCCCAGTAAACCCTAACCCTATGCATAGACGTGTGTACAGCTTATATGTATATATATATAAGAATGACAAAAAAAAAACAGTGTTTCTCAACCTTCGGCGAAAAAAAACACCAAAAGATAGTCATGTTGAGGCCTTTCTCTTTTTTTTTTTTTTACATAATTCACTGCAGAACCGCATTCTCCTGACATCTACAGCTTATTAATCATTAGTTGAGTTCGGGGCGAAGCCCCGACGCCAAAAGAGTTTTGTGACATAATTCACACCAAAATCTTTTTTTTTTTTTTACATAATTCACTGCAGAACCGCATTCTCCTGACATCTACAGCTTATTAATCATTAGTTGAGTTCGGGGCGAAGCCCCGACGCCAAAAGAGTTTTGTGGCATAATTCACTGCAGAAACGCATTCTCCTGAGATCTACAGCTTATTATTCATCAGTGGAGTTCGGGGTGAAGCCCCGACGCCAAAAGCGTTTTCTTGCATTCTTCACTAAAGAAACGCATTCTCCTGACCTTAAGCTCATTATTCATTCTATTAAAAAAGGACCTTTTGAATAATGTTCAAAAATATTCTATTATAAATTTATAGGTCCTTAATACATTGTAAATCAAACCGATTTGTTCCTTAAAAAGATACATATTTAGATTAAGGCTTTGAGGATCGCCGCCGAAAAAAAATGTTTTCGATAAATAATATTCAATAAAATTGAATCAAAAATTGTGAATTATAGTCCCAAATTTATTTAAGTATAAAAATATCAGATTGAGTAAAGGTTGGAAAAAGGCGACTAAGAAAACATTACCTGGGTTTAGAACTCATCTCAGTCGTGACTCTTATACTGAAAAATTTCTTTGAATTCTAACTTTTCCAAAGCAAAGTCTTTCTTTAAAAAATTATGATAAATTCATGTGAAATTACATAAATTATGTCTAGAAGGGGAGCTGCGGTAGAGTGAAAATGATTAATCCTCGCTCCTTTTTATAATTTCTTCTAATGATTGCATTTGGCATTAAAGATTAGGGGTGGGGCGACTCGATATAAAAATTTTAGTTATAGCATATATAAATTATATTAGTGACAGATTTTTTTATTTTGTAATTTCTTAACTATAATACAAAAAGCAAAATTCTTGGTTTGTCTCATGGGGGGGGGGGGAGGGAAGCGATTGCATGTATCGCCCCTCCCACCTGGTCGGCCGAGTGGGGGGGGGGTCGATCGCCCCTACCGCCCCCCCCCTGGATCCGCCATTTCCCCCAACCATATATTCTTTTTCGTTTATTGGTTTAGCGTAGTGATTAGATCTTCTCCCTAGAAATGTTTCCTCCCCCAATGGCGTTGTTGATAGACAATAATTTCAGTTGTGGAAAAAGTATTCTGCTGCAACGAAAATGTGGTCTGCAACAAATATTTTCGAATAAAAATTATATATAAAAAAAGAAAAAAGTAACTACCAATTAAAATAAGATATCCGTTCAATGATTATTCCTTCACTTAAATTGTCATTCGTATCCGCTAGCTATATGTTGAGAATCCCTAATGTAGAATAAGCATTTTCCCCATATCATAATTAGCGCACTAAAAATGTGAGATATCAAGTCTCCTATTCTCTGTAACACACAAAACAAAAATAGAATGTAGGGCTTGATAGTTTTCCTGTGGGTGTCAGTAAGAAATATTTTCACATGAAATATTAATTCAGGTCAAGGAAGTTTTTATTAATTCAGTTAACTGATATTTTAGATTTTGTCACGAAGTTTCATTATCAATTTGAAGTTCATCTATCTGTCACATTAGAGCAGATATCTCATTTCTTCTTCCAAATGTAAATGTCTAATTGAAATGTCTATTAACAATTCAGTTATATATGCCTCATCAAAATGATTCTCTAATAGAAAGGGATAGATCATGTGTACTCATACAGATTTCTCGGTGTAATGGTAGAAAACAGTCTTTTGTTGGAGGACCATCTTGAGAACTAGCACACACAAAAATTCACTAAGCGGCTATTTTTCATGTACAAACTGATCAGCTTAAAATTACAAAAAGAAGAGCTTTTTTTTATTTGAACTGTGTAACTAACATATGCAATAATGTGTCATCGTAACTGTTGCGTTACTTGGTCAGTCTTATAAAAGAACGCTAAAAACCAAACGCATAATTGTACAATACCTGTGGGAACATTTTCAACAAAGACGCCCAAGCAAAGTCGTAAAAAATATGAAAAAACAAAATTAAGTTTTCGCGAAGTTTGCGACTTCTGTTCACTAAGGCATTAACCTAAAACGTATAGAGACTATTTTGTTTTTTACTCGGTCAGTCTATATCAGATCGACTCGTTGACTAGGGAACGTAAAGAAGGAATAAGGATCTATTTACAATTTACTTTCCAATGTGTTTTTTTAAAACCATAAGCCCACAGTTACCGATTTGGTTTAATTTAAGTTTTTATTTTCAATTTACTTTTTTCTTTAAGATTTACTTCTGCGCATTTAGACCTCTTAGCAACTTAGGAAATAAAACACGGCTAATGTATCTAGGTCAACACCTTACACCTACGTCACAGTGTTTATAGGCTTTTACTATAATAGGCTCGAAGTTTTTATTTATTGACTAGACTACTATGGCATTCAAATTGTTTAGATTCTAAATCTAGAGCTACATACAATTAAACTAACAATGTTATATAAACAATTACATTCACGCGTTCGATTTGATTATAAAATACTAGATGAATTGATTTATTTTTTAAATTATCATCTTTTTGTTCACGTCATTATTGATTATTCAAACGGAATCAATGCATGCTATTTGTAGAAAGAAAAACCCGAGCAAAGCCGGGTAAAATTAAAGCTAGTTCAAGATAAAAATACATAACAGCATAGGAATACTCTTAAAGTGCTTTGGAGAAAAAGAAGGTTGTATTTCATAATTTGAGGACAGCTGATAATTTAGCCATGTTCAGCAATGCCAACACAACGCTGTGAAAGAGAAAGAACCCAACTAAAGTGTTCTCCATTAGTTGACCGATGTAGCTGCCACAAGATAGTATTATAGAACGTACACATTGGTTTGGACTGACACTTCTCACTAGAACCTAGATCTCTCATGAAGATGTGAAAGTTTGAATAGAACTAAATGTTAGTGAATCAAGAGTGTCTATAAAATCTGTAATTCTTATTAAAACATTGACTCTAATCAAACGTATACATTTTTAAAAAAATTCTCTCGGAGATTCTGAAAACGCAATGTAGCACTAGACATTCGCTACATTAACTTGACAATTAAATGAAATAGAAATATTTTATATCCTTAAAATATACTTGCAGAGGTCTTGACGTTTTAAGAAATAAAATTCATAGTTATCATTTTTTTTTCTTTATTTTCTCCCCCCCCCCACATCCCCCCATTTCTTTAATAATCATTTCGCTTGAATGTAAAAAATAAATTTTAAAAAATGTTCTTTTCCAATTCCTCGCCATCTTATTTCGTCTGTGCTTGTGTTCCCGGGGCATAGGCCGCCATCTTATTTCGTCTGTGCTTGTGTTCCCGGGGCATAGGCCGCCATCTTATTTCGTCTGTGCTTGTGTTCCCGGGGCATAGGCCGCCATCTTATTTCGTCTGTGCTTGTGTTCCCGGGGCATAGGCCGCCATCTTATTTCGTCTGTGCTTGTGTTCCCGGGGCATAGGCCGCCATCTTATTTCGTCTGTGCTTGTGTTCCCGGGGCATAGGCCGCCATCTGGCTTCATCCAGGTGTCTCTCTGTTCTGGGTTGTTCTCCAACTGTCCCCAAGTCTTGCCCATCTTATTGGCATCTGTTTCCAAATCTCGACACCATATATTATTGGACCGTCTCGTCTTCCTCTTTTCTTGTTTTTTTTTTATATAGATCTGAAGTTGTCATTATATGGCAATGACAGATAAGTAATTCTAGACGTGAATCTAGTGTCACAATACACAATATCAACTCACAGCCGAATATCGGCCTATAATCTTCAGCTCGAAGACGTGGTTTCATTATTAGTTTCAATAAGTTTGCGCAATGAGGTCGTGTTTGTTGCATGTTCGTCCTAAAAATGAGCACCAGTTCTTTGATCTTAAATTATTCTAGTATTTTACATTTCGTTATGGTGAACACATGCAACAATAAAGACAAATATTTTGTCTCATAATTCTTTTTGACTTGGATGATGTCACAGAAAACAATGACGTAATCCACAAACATGCAAGAGAGATAACATGTTAACCTCAGGGAATGTGTTGTCTTTTATTCATAAAATTTAGAAGGGCATAGATTTAGTCACGTGTCAAATTATGCCACCAAAGATTTATTTTGGATTTGCCCAATATCTGCTTGAGTATGTGGTTTGTGTTTAGGTGTGTGTGTCAGCACACATGGTTTGAAATTAATTATTCGCGAAAAATAAAACAATCCACTCTTTACAATTGCGGGAACAGTTTATTCTGAGATAAGAAAGTAGGTCATGGATCCGAACGTCACCGCAAATAGATTGTAGGCCAGTCTAATTTACAAATAACCGTGTGGATCTATTCCTAGATTTGAGTTACTGCCAACAACAAACAAACTGACATAAACTTCATTTGCAGCCAAGTGTCAATGTATTTGACCTACATTAACTAGAGCATGAGTCGTTGTCTATTTTTGATCGGTTTTTTGTATTTTTTTTGGAAAAAAAAATTGTTTGGATTCTGTCTTTTGTCTGGACCAAAGACCGAAGTAATAGGGGAGAGAATATTGAGCGATTTTGTTTTAAAATAACTGATTTCAGGAATTTCCGTGTCCAAAGGAGAAAGAAATTAATTATATATAAATGATGTAATGTAATGTAATGTATAATTCATTGTTTAATAAATTATATCTCAATTGAATAATTAAAGATTAAAGAGTCTTATACTTAAAACTTGTCCTTGAAACAAAATTATAGTTCACTTTTGGTAATCTGTGTTCTATATTCAGCTATTTCGTAAGTTTTCCCGACACTTCTTAGCGGCCCCCGTTAGGGGAAAAGCCGCTATTAGGTTTGTGCAAAATGTCCGTCTGTCCGTCACACTCAGATCTCGAAAAATAGAAGAGAAACAAAAAATATTAGTTCACCATGCGATGCAGTTTGGAAAGTTTAGGTGCAATGGCTACTTTTGGTTTTCTAAAAGCAAACTGTTTAATTTATTAAATTAATTATGCAAGCGATTTTTTCATAAAAATACACCTATTCTAAAACAATACATAAACTTAAGGGTGATAATGTTACAATATGTTAACAGTGAAGACAATAATTTGTGTATTTTCAGTATCACAAAGTCTAATATGTTTATTAAATCTACAAGAAATGTTCACAACAAATATAAATATTAGTTTATGGTGTTTTATCTGTTCAATTACTGCTAAAACTAAATGAAAACATTTATGTTTGTTTATAAAGGCTAAGAATGTACTTTGTATGTAAATATCACGCACATTTTTTAAGATGCACTTTTTATGCAGCAACTTTCGTGCAGTAGCGTGACAAGCAGTCGCTAAACATAGTGCTATCAGTTCCCTCAACATTTTTTAAATAATCCGATTTTATTTATTTTTTGTTTAGTGCCCCCTTCATAATAAAAGACGCTTATTTTTGTGCGTTTTGTCTGTCGGTCGTTCTGTCCGTCACGTTTAGATTTAAAAACAACAACTCTAAAAGCTATTGAAAATCTGATTTAACCTTTTATGTTCCTCCCTCAACATCTGAATAGTTTTAAGTATCTATAATATAGTGCTCCAGATGTTTCTGTGCAAAACAAATCAATGCCAACGAATGTTTTTTTGCCATTCTAACTTATATTGCATTTAAGTTCCATGCTTAAACGTTGCAAAAACACATTATCTATAATAAGTTGTTCCGTTTTTTTAAATGTAAATAGCATATAAATGCTAAATCAAAATCTCTATACTAACTTAGATTTCATTAACTGTAAAAATGTTCCGGAAATTGTTAAAAAAAAATAAATTATGTCAAATGAATATTTTGAAATCGCACAATTGACTAATATTACACTTATATTTTTTGACACTACGTCACTATAGTTTAATTGTCGATATCACATTGTTCCGTATTTTTATCTTAAAACAAATGTATGTCAAATGACTTAATTTTTTCAAAAATATCGACAACGTTGTTCAGGATTTTAAAATAAGAAAGTAATTTACTAGAAACGATTATTAAAAATCACTTTTTAGACTTTTTAGACTTATTTTACATTTAATTTTCTTTAATCGATAAAGAATGTTCCGGATTTTGTTTGGAAATGAAATCGACCTACATTGCTTAAATTTTCTTACAAATCGTCGCCAAAAATTTCCGAATTTTCTATGAAAAATCTACTATCGCCAAATAACTGTTTGAAATCCATTAATAAAACAAATAATCTTCTCATTTACGAAAATAGGTTGTTCCGGATTTTTTCCTAAAATATTTTAACTCTATTTATGTAAAATCTCACTTCTCTCTTACAGTACATTTAATTTTCTAGCTAAAACGTTAGAAAATCTAATTATCGTTAATATTATGTTCCTATTTTTAAGGAAAACAACTTCCTAACACCAAAGTATGGTATGAAAATCTCTCCACAAGGCTGTCGTGCATCTAATTTTCATAAGAGACGATCCCAAAAATTTAATTAACGGTATTACATGTATCTGGAATTCTCTTTTTCTCTTACTATTTATACAAACATTCGAAACAATCTATTATACATACTAAAATCTATTGCGTACATACTTAAGACTATTGCGATGTTTTGAAACGAAAATTAAGGGTTAATCAAATTTTCAATAGCTTTTAATTGTTTTTTATTTTAACATGACGGACAGACAGACAGACTGACAGACAAATGCGGCTTTAATCCTCTTTAAATAAACTCTATTAGAGCTCAGTGCACCAATGTCTATGAACGTTCGTTAAATATCTCGTGTTAATAAAGACATTTTTGGTACTAGCCCATTGTGACGTAATGTAATTTTTTTCCCTTGACGACATATGAATGAATTCTTTAAATATAATGCTAATGTCAATGTCTATGAACCCTCGAAACCTTGCTCGTATTGATGAAGGCATTTTTAGTCTAACTAGGCCGTGTGACGCAGTGGACTTTTTTTCCTTTGACGTCTGGTGGAATGAATTCTTTAAATGAAATGCTAAATCAACTCGGTGTAGAAATGTTTCTTAAACCTCGTTATCTAACTCGTATTTTAAAAAGACATAATAGCTAGATTTAGATCATATCTAGATTTTTTAAACTAGATCTATATTTTTTACAGTATATCTAGATTTTTCAAACTAGATCTATATTTATATTTAATTAAAATCACGATGTATTCTAGATCTATTTCTGGTATTGAAAGCCAACAAAATGCATATTCTGAGGTATCTACAGTCCATTTTAATGCTATTAAAAAGTTTTATTTCAAAAACCTAATGTGCTATTCTTACTGACTTAGACCCTCCCACGCCGTTCGGAGCATTTGACGTCAAGCAGTTTCCATAAAAATCTGTCACTGGTAATGTCTGAAGCCTCTTCCCACCTACCATGAGGACCTCCATGAATGAGTGGCGTCAAGTTGTACTAGGATATCATTGCAACTCTTCTTATGCGTAATTCATTTTGTCGGAGAACATGTCCCGCAAACCTCATGCGTCGTTCTCTCACAATCTTACTAAGGGGTCGACTCCCAGTTCGGCATAGGATTTCCTTGATTTAGATCCGATCTCTATAACTGACTCCTGAAATCTGTCTTAGCCATCTTTGTTGAGCTATATTTAGTGTTTTTCGATTAATTTTAGTGTGTAATTTGCTTTTTTTTTTTATGTTGAAGATGTATTTTTAGCACCAAACCCCTCTGAATGGGAGTTTAGGTTAAACTCAAAACCCCTTTCGGCAACGCTCATAGCATTTTGAGTGTGTAATTTGCTTTTTTTCTTACACTGAAGATGGCGGGGGGTTTAAACTCTAAACCCCTTTGACTACGCTCATAGATTTTAGAGTGAGTAATTTTCTTTTATTTATATTGAAGAGGTACTTTTTAGCTTCACACTCCACTGGAGGGGAGTTTAAATTCAAAACCCCATAGACTACACTCATAACATTTTTAGTGTATACTTTGCTTTTTATTTATTATTAAAAAGAGGTATCTTTTTTACCTTCAAAACTCAAAACTGAGTCAAAACCCATTTATCTACGCTCATAACATTTTGAGTGCGTAATTAGCTTTTTTTTATATTAAAGAGGGGGTTTATCGTAAATTTTAGACGGGGTTTTAAAATCAAAATCTTCCTTAACTGTGCTCTTGGAATTAGGGGATTTTCGTTTGCATTTTTTTTTGTTTTGTTTTATAGAAGAAGGGGAGTTAACTGCAAAAACCCCAGGTAGGGGGTTTAAAACTCAAAACCCCTGGTAGGGGGGTTTAAACTCAAAACCCCTAGTAGGGGTTTTTAAACTCGAACCGCTCTGGTAGGGGTTTTAAACTCGAACCCCCCTGGTAGGGTTTTTAAACTCAAAACCCCTTTGGTTGTGATAGGGCAAGTGATGGTGTAGTATTAAAATCTTACCTAAAATAAACAAAATCAAAGCAAAAAATCAGTCACTAAATTCCGACTCCCCCCCCCCCTAGGGGGGGATTTTATTTCGGGGGGGGGGGGTTGAACCCCAAGAAGCCCCCCCCCCCCCTGGCTATGCCCATGAGTCTTGCACTATCAAGTTTTATTTCAGCCCAGATGATTTCTACATCAGACGATGCACTAAATATTCATGAACGTCTCTATTTTAATTCAACTCTTTACCGAATACAAAGAAAAATTGCAGTCGAGCGATGGAATACCCTCAGAAGCGTATTCAAAATAGTCACATTTACATGTAAATTATAACGGTCTAAATAGCTTACACTGTGTAGCATATTCTCTAGCATTTTCCCCCCAAAACTTTATGAAAATTGTTAGAGCCGTTTTCGAAATACCAGGCTAGTGTCCAGTTTCCATGAAGAGTTTGCTATATTCTTCAGCAATATTTTTTTAGGCTGAAAATCAGAATTCTATGTGTTACACTCTTAAAACCATGTCTATAGAATTTAGAATGTACTTAAAACTACCCGAAGATTTGTGATAGGGTCAAATAAGACTGACCAATAGAGTAGCTGTCTCACAGAGTCAATTGACGTTAATCTCTCTGGTTTGTATTTCCATTAAGCCAAAACAAAAGAAAGTATTTTATACATTACTTTTAATTTTTATTTCGGGGTCTTTCGGGCGCCTCTGAGTCCACCCATCGCTATTAAGTACCTGATATTCATTGGGTAAAAGTAAAGGTGGCTGATCGTTGTGCTGGCCACATGACACCCTCATTAACCGTGTGCCACGGAAATAGATTATCTTTACATCCTTATAGACCACGTAGTCTGAAAGGGGAACTTATTTTTTTTATCCCATTGCCTGGTCAGGTCACACACACACACACAAATCCATATTGTTCGCAATATAGATTATTTTTCATTGAAATATCTATATATATAATTTTTCCTTCAAGAGTTTGGACGAGAATCAAGAAGTAAAGGAAAGATCACATGTAAAACATTTTACAAACAAACATTTTACAAACACTAAATAGCAGCGCCGGACTTAACCATTGTGACCAAGAAGTCATGGAAAGAGAACAGGTAATCTACTATGTATATTTACAGGTCAGTAAATAGCAGGGCCGGACTTAACCATTGTGGGGCCCTATGCCAAACGGATTTCGCGGGGCTAAATTTGGGTAGGGAAGCGGATAATAAGTGAAATTTAAGAGTTTGTATTAGAAAATAAATTCGTCTATGCATTTTATTCATTCTTTACTACGTACAGAATTACTTTACGAGCCTTGCGTGTAGCAAAGTCATACAGTATAACATAATAATTCTTTTTCCTACATAGATCACGCTCAATAGCAAGAATTACCAAATGTTTCAATCTCTCTTTGAGAATTGTTGACTGCAAGTAATTCTTCATTAGTTTAAGGCGCGAGAAGCTTCTTTCACCAAATTACACAATTACAATTGATGCATAATGCCTTGCGTAAGATTGGCGTTTTCCATATTGAATGACACCCCAAAATGACAATTTTTGTATATATATTTCCGTATATTTTAAGGACTTTTTTGTATATTTTGCGATTTCGGGAGATTTTCAGGAGCTCCTGGTAAATCGACAGGAGGGCGCGGGAAATCTGTTTTAAGTTATAAAATGGTTTAATTTAATAATTTTTACACCTTGAATTATAGCGGGTGTTATGAAAGTGCGGGTCCTATGAAAGTGCGGGCCCACTGAGGTCGCATAGGTTGCAGTGGCCTAAGGCCGGCCCTGCAAAATAGCGGCGTATGTTACGCCGCCGGTCGACTAGTAATTTATAGAGCAGATTGTAACTTTAAGGAATATCATCTAGATTATGGAATAAAATGTGTTATCTAAATTCTAGAGTAGAAAGGATCATTGACAATTATGGAACAAATTGTCAACAATTGTTGATATTACGGGAACCATGATTGTATCACACTACATTTGATATGAAATTCAACTTAATTACTTGTATTCCAAGGTTCTGTTTCAGCAAAAGACGGTTTACGAGTTTGTTATGTAGGCAGCACAAGGACTAGGATACTTGACATGGCGAGAGTCTATTACATATTCATCTTTTTACTATTTAACTTCGTATATATAATGGAGTGTTCAGACAAGTAATCCTATATCTGTGATGAAACTGCGCAGTGGTTTCCACATCTGGCAGCTCTCCATATAGTTTTTGTTATATAGGGGAATTTTGGGTCTAGTGTCTGGTTCGAGTATTTAGCTCTGAAGGACTTAGTCGGCATTCTCTGGTATCAGGGGGATGTCAGGAAAAAAATGAATGAAAAATTCTAATATTTTTTCAGATGTTTTCAGGGATCAATCCAACACACCTCGGTTCAATATATGGCTGACAATTTCATTATTTTTCAGTCTCAAAACCTATAAGAAAACAGACGATTGATACAAAAAATTAAAAACGAATACATTTTTCTTTGTTTAAATTGAGTTTATTGTAGCCTTTCTCCGATAGAATAGTTTAATATATAAAAACAAGTTATTGAAAGAAACCATAAAAACAGGTTAAATTCCATTACAATGTAAACATGTCATAAATACAACCGTTCCTTTCAGAGTTTTGTCAGTATAACCTTGCAACAAGTAAATCTGTCTGAGGTTGTCATTACCTTGAGGTTGTCATTACCTTGAGGTTGTCATTACCTTGAGGTTGTCATTACCTTACAAGATGCTAACAGTGCCCCCCCCCTCCCCTTGTCAGCCCCCGGTATTTGTGAAGTGGCAAAACTCAAATGATTTGGTCACAAGTTGGTGACAAGTAGCTGAATAATTTAAGAAATCATCCCATTACTTGGATCATTAAAAGATGATTTAGTCATAGAGAAAACGTATTCCACTTCATATCTGCTAAAGGAAAAAACACAAGGTCTATTGTGACACGTATATATTGACTAGATTTGCTTTGGCGACATTGATATTTAAACTATTCTTTGGCCACATTGATATTTAAACTATACTTTGGGCACATTGATATTTAAAGAATACTTTGGCCACAATGATATTTAAATTATACTCTGGCCACACTGATATTTAAACTATATAGGTAACATTGACGAATATTTAGATTTCTTAAAATGATCTGAACAGATGAATAGGCCCAACTAGCTTTTACAGGCCTAAATAATGTGAAAATATATAATCTACCCCCAAGCAATGAATCTTTTCCATCTAAGAGTCCAATAAAAAAATAAATAAATACCTAGTCCATAATTGACCCAGCAGAAATATCTGGTGAACCTCAGCCCAAAGTAATACTGTTACCCGTAACATTTTGTTTTGTTTAATGGACAAAATGTGAAGTTGAAAAAAATTACAATAAGTAAAATGTTGAAAACCAACAACAACAACATAGATAAACAAAGTGAAACAATACTAGAGTTAAATACCACATCGGAGGTCTTCACACTAAACGTTAATCAGAGTACTATTCCCTTTGTTTACACTTCGATTTACATTAAGATCCCGCTGACGTTCTTGAAGCAATTAAATTCAGTAAGAGAGAAAAAGAAAGCAAAAGCGATATGAAGACATGCGGAGGTGGTATAATTGAATCTAAAGAAAACTGCAGAAAATTGGAAGATTTAAAGCGATTTTAAAATAGACAAAAAAATGTCAGGGTGACATATTGAAAGATCCCTTTTGTTCACTAAATAATATAATAAAACTTATTTGTACCCCAAAGGGAAAGAGCTTGGACATTTGATTCTACATTGCTAACAGGTGCACAGCATTGTTTTATTAAAATACTTCCCTGATCAATATTTCTGTATTCTGTACACCGGAAACACCATAAAGCTGGCGATTTGTGGATTTTCTTCATACATAAAAATCTCCATTAGAGATTCTGAGAGTTCCAAAAATCTGTCCTTATAGTGTGATGTGTGCCTAACTGGCAATACATGAGCTTCAATAGAGATTCTGAGAGTTCCAAAAATCTGTCCTTATAGTGAGATGTGTGCCTAACTGGCAATACATGAGCTTCAATAGAGATTCTGAGAGTTCCAAAAATCTGTCCTTATAGTGAGATGTGTGCCTAACTGGCAATACATGAGCTTCAATAGAGATTCTGAGAGTTCCAAAAATCTGTCCTTATAGTGTGATGTGTGCCTAACTGGCAATACGTGAGCTTCAATAGAGATTCTGAGAGTTCCAAAAATCTGTTCTTATAGTGTGATGTGTGCCTAGCTGGCACTATATGAGCTTCAATAGAGATTCTGAGAGTTCCAAAAATCTGTCCTTATAGTGTGATGTGTGCCTAACTGGCAATACGTGAGCTTCAATAGAGATTCTGAGAGTTCCAAAAATCTGTCCTTATAGTGTGATGTGTGCCTAGCTGGCACTATATGAGCTTCAATAGAGATTCTGAGAGTTCCAAAAATCTGTCCTTATAGTGTGATGTGTGCCTAACTGGCAATACATGAGCTTCAATAGAGATTCTGAGAGTTCCAAAAATCTGTCCTTATAGTGTGATGTGTGCCTAACTGGCAATACATGAGCTTCAATAGAGATTCTGAGAGTTCCAAAAATCTGTCCTTATAGTGTGATGTGTGCCTAACTGGCAATACATGAGCTTCAATAGAGATTCTGAGAGTTCCAAAAATCTGTCCTTATAGTGTGATGTGTGCCTAGCTGGCACTATATGAGCTTCAATAGAGATTCTGAGAGTTCCAAAAATCTGTCCTTATAGTGAGATGTGTGCCTAACTGGCAATACATGAGCTTCAATAGAGATAATATTGTTTCGAATGATACACGTTGGCTAGTTGTTGTTCGTTTGGTCTCGATCACACGGATTTCATTGTCAATACGAATATGTAAATCTTTTATAACAATCATTAAGTTAGAGCAAATAAATAGCTCTCATAACAAAAACAAAAATGCTATGAAAAATACAATTATGCATTTATTCTTTAATTAAAAATTAAACTAAAACTTACCACATCAGAGTAAGGGTAATTTTCTTTAAAATCCTAGGTTAGATTTTGTAATTAGGTCGTAGTCAATATTACACATTATCACAATGATATTTATAATATGGATAATATCTTTATGACAAATACAGGAAAGAGTTTCCTATTTGCCATTATTTTAATCATTCATTCATTTGTTTCTTTTTTTTTGGGGGGGGGGGGGAGGGGGAAGAATCGGAAATTCTGGTAATGGTATCTGAAGACTAGAAGACTTTAACAGTTAAAGAGAGATACGGATTGGATTGCTACAGGACATATATCGGATTTCATAATGAGTGAGACCGTGTTCATTTTACAAGAGATTTCCCTTTTTCGCTTATGAGTTTTAAATGGAAACTAATTTCAGGACAACAGAGATTATTAACCTAAATTGCAGTGGATGTCTAGAAAGTAGAATTACACAAGATCATATTGCACAAAGTTCCTTGCAGGTAGATCTAAAAAATGTTAAAGCTGAAAATGTGTATCTGAAGAATCGCATTGCACGAAATCAAAATGTTGTCTAGCTGATTTAGAAGACCTTGTAGCATTAAATGACGAGCATATTGAGCTACACAACTTAAAGCATTAAATGACTGACAAGATGTTCTATTAGAACATAGTGCACAAAATATGTAGCTGGAAGATCTACACGATTTTATTGCAGAAAATGCTTAGCCTATTGACCTGCAAGACAGTACAGCAAGTAGACCAACATCCCTTGTTGCAGACAACGTCTAGCACGTCGATCTTTTATCGTCATCATCAAAACTCCAAGGGAGTGAGGTCTTAAAAGACTCTAAATCCATCTGCGAAAAAAAAACCTGAAGAGAAACCTTGCGGGTCAAGAGCAAATGGCTTCCCAGACTTATAGTTCCACAAGAACTTTTGTTTGTAAAATGTTTGGCAATAGTTGGACAGACAAACAGAATGAACTCTTTAATACTGTGAAGAAAAAAAATACTGGTGGAATTAGCATTGTGTCCTTAGATCACGTTTTTAATAAGAAGTAGCAGATGGAGACGCAGTAAAGGTGGACTGTCTGGAAGCTGGTCGGGCATCATGAAGGACAGGACCAGCAAGTTTCTTGTTACATTGATAGCTGATTGAAGAAACCTGGTTGATTTCAATGTTATAATCTGAGAGTTTAGTTTCTAATAGATTGACAGGGTGAATCACAGATAAAGAATAACAATAATATAAAAAAAACTATAGAAATTCTCTCAGATTTAAAACAAAGGATTTTAAAGCTTATAAGGAAACAAAGTGGACGAACTGCTACAGGTTAAGCCAGCTGTTGCTTAACCTGTAACTTCTGTAACCCAAGGAAAGAGAGGACATATTCCGATGTGTTTCAATCATGTAGTTTAAGAAACGTTTATTAATAAATAGAGTAACGACATGATCTTTGTTAATACACGAGTCACAGACTCGTCTAGGCAGGAATGAGTCAATAAATAGAGTGGCAGGTCAGACAGTTAACGTAGTGAGAGTACAATGATGTGACAATGAGAGAATCAAGACACATGGCTCTAGCTTGTTGAAAATACTTCTGACACCATTGTAAAGTTCTGCTTCAGAGCGTTTTCTTATGACGTCACCACTATAGTATAAGACTTAACGTTTATAACAGAATAATATTACTGCTGATTATCAATATGCTAAAAGAATGAGCATATTTTGTGTGTCGTATGGCAACCCAGAGGTTGTCCTGTGAGAACCCAGAGGTTGTCCTGTGAGAACCCAGAGGTTTTCCTGTGAGAACCCAGAGGTAATCGTGTGAAAACCCAGAGGTTTACATTTTTTTTCTGTATTTAAATTAAGTTTTTCTTTTCAAAATAAACATATTATCACGATGAGCAGTCACAGAAACCGTCTGTGAGGTCTTCGATTCTTTTTGGAATGACGGAGCGAGTTGCATTATTGTAATAGAAAACCTCTAGAGACGACCTTTGTATAGGATCACATGAGGAGTCAGAGCGTACTATATCAGAACTAGGAGCTCTTGTTGAATCTGGTATCAATGCTCCATTGGAAGCAGCCTTATCAAACATCTTACACTTGTCTAAGCATTGGACAACAGAGAACCCTCTTGGGTACAAAACAATGTCTTGCAGACCCATCTGCTCAAAAGTTACATACACTGATACAGAGCAACAGGCTTTTATCGCCTCTGTACCCTGCAGAAAACTGTCATAGGTCATTGCACATGGTCCAATGATACTTGCTCTCTTGGCACGGCTTTCTGGAACTTCTGTTTCAACACGATTGGCTGAGGAAGAAGAGTCCAGAGTGATGACTAAATAAGGTCTCTGTGGGTTCAAACGTCTGGGGCTGGGGCCGTTTTTCTTGTTTTTTCGCTTGGGCGTTTTGAAGACACTCTCCATCTGCACCCTCCTCTTGCAACGTTTGCAGGTGACCTGAAGGGTGAGAGTGTGATCGGGGGACTGGAGCGCCTCTACCACCTCTTTCATTAAGTTGACCTTCATCATAGTGGACCTCTCCACTTGGATATTTCTGTCTTCTATCCTCTTCCTCTTTCCTGTGGCCTCATCTACTACCCGCACAACCACTTTGACCACCGGGGACTCATCCAAATTTCTCACTCTAGTTTTGGGCTCGCCTTTGTTGTCTTTGAACTTTTTAGCAAGCCCAGACGTTGGTTTGGTGGTGTCCTCCCCTTTCTCAGAGTTCCCAGCGTTCGCCTGGAGTTGCTTCAACATTTTTTCTTTAAGCTTCTGTTTCTTGGTCAAGCTACTAATTTTCTCTGCCAATTCTGTTTTATCTTCAATCTCGGTCTTCACCTTCTGCTTCTTATTGTGCACAGTTTTCAGCCTGACCACCAGAATGGCCGACTGGATGTCTTCAATGGGAGATGTGATGCGTGAAGCCAGTTTAAACGACATAGTGTCGAGGCGAGGAGAAGCTGAAGAAAAAAAAAAACAACTCCGTCAATAATTTCAACAAAGTGAATTACAAAATTAATGTCAGTTTTAAATAGAAGTAAAGCTTAAGAAGAGATTGATTAATAATGTATTTAAAAAATCACACGGACCCATATTTGTCTAGTTTATAAAGTATACATAACAAAAAAAAAAAAGGGGGGGGGAGAGACAAACAAAAAACAAGCTAAACTGATTAATATACATTTATTGAACATAACCTGTTTAGAAAACTAGTCTCCATGTATGTAACCTGAACACTAATCTCATCAGATTGTAACTTACAAGTTCAAGAAATTAGAAAGACAAGATTTTTTTTATGGGGGGGGGGGGGGAACCGTGGGGTGAGTATATTTGAAAGGAAAAAAAAGGAACAAACAAATACTAATAAAAAAAACAAAGCTTATATAAAGGAAAGAATTGTACATTTACTGTCATATCTCTCAGAACTTATTTCCCTTTTCAATATCCAAGAAAATTTAATTTATTACCACTAAGCATTTAATGAAGTGGTTAATATTGCGACTGATTCATGTGTTGTTAGGGACAATGAATAGTTGTGCAAAGTCTCAACGTGATCCTGAGACTGGGAAGTGGGAGAGATAACGTGCTTACAATTTAGACCAGACAGACAGACAGACAGAGTTGGTGTAAGCTTTGTAATACAAAGCGATAAATACATAAAGATAGTTAACTAAAAGATACGGCACGTAACCAGTAGTGAAAAGCTACTTCATTGAAAACGTGTGTTTTAACGAGCTGTTGCACAAACCTGATGGTTCAGAGAAGATGGTCGTTCTGTTGGGCATCTGCTGGACGTTGACCTTTTTATAGGATTTTTGGTCAATAGCTTTCATTCGTGGTGGTTCTGGTAACTTGTCCATGTCGGACTTGGTGGTCATGTTCAGATGACGTAATATTTTCATTTTAACCTGTAATCCAAGAATATCATAATTGTTTGAGAGAGAGAGAGAGAGAGAGAGAGAGAGAGAGAGAGAGAGAGAGAGAGAGAGAGGTACATTTCATTGGCTTCAGAAATACAAGGTAAATCATGAATTTAACATTTTAATAAAGGTCTATTTTTAGCTGTTATCCTATGATTCTTGGCAAAGCACACTAAGATAGTGTGGGGTCATCACAGTAAAATATACCTTTATGTGATTGCCATGAGACCTGGGTTCTAAATCTCAAAAAGGCCCTAGGCGAATGATAAGGCTTCCCACCATAAGTTTGAATGAAAACATTGTTTTTTTCTGTTTGAGATCCAACCAGATATAAATGTATCAAACTTGTTGTTTTTTTTTCTCCTAAAGTCTCAAGCCCTGGGTCAACAGCTTAATTTTCGTTCTATGCACCACTACTAACATTTGGGCGGGAGGAAAGAGGCCCAGCTTTAGGGAGAGGGCTCTATTAAGAAACGGTTGTGAATCGTGGACAGATTTCTTTCATTCCCACCAATTGTTATGAACTCACTCTTTTAAGACTCTCCAAATTCAGTCCTCCCCCCCCCCCAATCGACCTAAACGTATTGACGTTTAAATGTTGGGCCTGGGAAATGTATCAAGCGCTCAACTTCTTTCTGGATTTCTTTAATGGACCTTGTGTGAAAAAATACAAACTTACTTCTAGTAATTTAAAAGCATTCTCTATGTCATTGCGATTAAATCTGGGTTTTTTCTGTGGTTCTTTACATAAACCTGAAGTAGCTAACACGAGCAGGACAAGGAGGTGGCTCATTCTCACGTAGACGTCCATGGCCACAACTTTGAAGTGAATCTGAACTGGAAAAGAAAAACACATGAACAAAAAATGAATGAAAACAAAAAAGCTAGATATTTATAGTTACCAGTCATAGATACAATTTCCAACAGTGAAAAAAATAAATAAATAGGAAATATAAACATGTAACACACAAAAAAGTTTTTTTGTTTAAATCAATTCTCCTTTATGAAGAATTACAAAGCACTTTATACCTCGTCCGTTTATTTCTTGTAAAGCTTTATTATTGCAAGGAGTTTTTTTCATTGAGCTTTGCACTATCAAATCCTCCTATTAAAAGTTCAGCCAATGATTTCTACAAAAGACGATGCGCAAAATGATTATGTGGTCACTTTAAAATTTCGAAATTCCTTACATACAAATTGTTCCAATATTAGAACAAGAGGCCACCAACTCATGCTTTGCAATCTCTATCTCGCCATGCCACCAGTATGCCCTGCTGTTTACGACAGTAGAAAATTTTGAAGATTAGGTTTAAAACTTTCAGATCTTCAGTTGTGGTTATCAATCACGGCACTAAGACACAACACCAATATGAAGGAGAAACAAGTAATATACCTAATAAAAATCAATAGATACTTTATGTTCATATACTATTGTAACTATAGTAGAAGACTCAAAAGTAAAGTAGCATTTATACATAAAACACTGAACCATAATCTTCAAATACAAAAACAAAATCTAATAAAATACTCAGAAAGACACAAAGATAAAGGCACATTCCTCGTTCCATATGCTAGGACAAATTTGTTCAAATACTCCTTCTTCCCTAGTGCTATTAGAGCATGGAATGGGTTGACTGAGCCAGCCAGGAAAAACAGAATCTATGTCATTGGTTAACATGCATGACTATATGCATGACGTGTAGACGTAATCTTCTTCTATTTTGAAGTAACGTCTGTATAATATAAGTTAAAATAGTAAACTAAAAATTCATATTTAAAGAAACGATTTGGCGGTTATAGCTTTTTTTTAAAAAACATTTCTATCAAAGAAGAAAGTATAAGCTTATAAAGTGAGGAAAAAGGTTGGCATAATTAAAGACAAGTTTTTAATGTTCTCCCCACACACACACACATCTCTAGGCTCATTTTAGTACGAGATGCTTGTGTTTCGCTACGTCGAAATAGTTGATAGGATATAGTTTGGCTGGAACCCCACATTTTTTTTTCACCTTTTAATGGAACGCCTGCATTGTAACGCTCCGTAACACACATACTTTTGGCCCGCGCTCTACATACCTCCTCTGGCTAGACTTCGTTTCCCCCTTTCCATATCTAGACGTAGGATCTAGTGCATAGAGATTTCACTTTCACAATTTAATAAATGTGTACACACAAACACACGCATTTTCACAAATAAAAGGCAGATATTATTCATTTTTTTTACTAAGCTTGTAACAACTGAGGGCGCTGTGGCTTAGTTGTTAAGCGCTTGGCTTCCGAACTTGCGGTCCTGTTTTCGAATCTCGTTGAGGACTGGGATTTTTTAGGGTGCCCCTGAGAACCAAGAGTCCACCCAGCCAAAATGGGTACCTGATTTAAGTTGGGGAAAGTAAAGGAGGTTTGTCGTTGTGCTGGCCACATGACACCTTGCTCGTTAACAGTTGGCCAAAGAAACAGATGACCTTAACATCATATATCCCATAGATGACAAGGTCTTAAATAGGAACTAAAAGCATGAAATTGCGCTAAACAAAAACAAGTCAAAGCTATCAACAACATGACTTGTAGCGCCAAACTGCTGGTAGACAACCAAACCACTGTAGGCATAATATATCTTAACTTGCAAAACTTGAAATAACTTCTTTTATCAACAAAACTAAACATAACTTTTAAAACAATATTGACAAAATCAACTTGATATGGAATGAAAATGCATGTAATAGACTTTAGTAATACTATGAAACGGTATTCTAAACAAAATCTAACTCACTACAAAAACACATCTTTTCAGTCTCACGTTTTGGAGTCGTCTGTCCTTTCTAAGACCGCTGATGACCATTCCGCCTATCTTTCATCATTCTTTCCACCGTCACCATGGAAACACACAAACGCACACACATACACACACACTCCATAACGCTCCAGAAGAACATGTTTTTATGAGGTAGCCTTGCCAGCATATATACATTATGGACTTAGGGTAACCTTGGTGGAATCACTCGAGGAGCCCTGATAGCTCTTATAGAGGACCCATGTCTCAAAGCCATACAAAATAAGGTGAGAACCGCTGCTTTGTAGACGTTGATTTTCCTTGAGACGTATTCCGCTATAAAAATCAAATCAGGCGCCATTTTGCTCTTTCTGGAATAGAGGAAAACTGCTGGCAGCGGATGACCTCTGAAACAGCTGGAGAGCTCTCAATAAGGTAGCGGGACACATCAAGACTCATAGAAGGTTGCTTTTCACTAAGACAGACGCAGACAAGATAATTTAAGTAGACCCCCCCCCCACCCGCAGACAACGGCTTTGTCTGATTAGGTGTAGCAAAATATGTAACTGGGTTTACATGGTTATGGGAAATACTGCATTAATTCTCAATCTTCGAAATCTAAGGCAATGCCCAGATATAAAGTAACGAAATAATTCTCATCAAAATATTGAATAACTTGAAATAAAATTATTACGAGTAATGTATACAATGATATTAATCTCATCTGTAAAATGAGTGTAACAGACAAATCGTTCATGTACGTATGTCAGTAAATGTCATTATAAAATGTTTTATCAACCCATATATCTGTCCTAGCAATGAGACAGAATGTCAAGGACCATGACCTGGTTCCATCTAACTCAACTCACCTACGCCTCGGCATATGAAGGACCCTGACCTGCTGAACTTATGCAGCAGCATGCCAATGACCATGACCTTCTGCACTCATGTAACAGCATGCCAAGGACTATGACTTGATTGCACCCATTTTACATTCCGATCTGTATGGAGCTTTTCCTAACCTTGCATGAATTTGTAAGTTTTGGTGCAGAGCTGTTTCTACAATCATTGTGTTCTCTGGCTTCTTCTCGTGTGGCTTACTATAGATGTTCAGGTCTAACTCCTAGTTTGTGCAAGTCCGCTATCTTGTGGCATTGTGATCCATTGAATCAAAATTCTATTTGAATCAAATTTCTTGGGATGTAACAATTGAACAGGCAATGCATTTATTGGTCCCTTCTTGTATTACCTAGGCCGTTAACTATAGTCTGTAGTAGGTATATTAGGTATATAATTATACTGACAGATGCAAATACGAAACATACTTAGCCAAGCCGAAAATAAAAAAAAAAATACAAAAGATTTTATACAAATATCATAAATAAAAATAAATAAATAAATGAACAAAGGCACTAAGTCCTAAGGTCATATTTGTAAAAAAAAAATAAAGAAAATCTACAACAGTAAAGAGGCAGCGAGAAATACACTTGGATAAAATGAAATTACATAAGACGAAATATACAATCTATTGAATTACAGAACAATACAGAGTAGTTAAATTTCTAGTAAAAATAAAAAAAATAAGGGCAATTTTCTCTCATTAGAATTGGCAGTACAGAAAAAAAAAGGGCATGTCTATTTTTAAAACAATAAGCTGATCAACCAGCTTCCTCTAGCCTGAATACCGGATACACCATAAAAAGATGTATCCAAAAATGTTCCTAGAGGTTTCTGTCAGCCCGTATTTCTCCAGTTTCTCTGTTTTAACGTCCTACCTATAAGTGTAGTCGGTAAAAGACGTCTATTGGTCTTGTTCTTACTGTTTAGTCTCCAGAGAAGGAGATATCTATCTTTATTTTTAGTTTGGCGATTATGAGTCTTATGCTGACCATTGACAGCTGTAATCTATGATGACGTAATCGTGGGTGAGAACAAGTATAGTAGCCTACATAAAGTTGACTAGGCAAGTTGGGATACCAATGGGAGGGAATGTTGTCGGCAAGATAATATAGCTCCGGTCTTGTTTAGTAACTCAAGAAATGTCAAACAAAATGTCAAAAAGAAAAAAAAAAAGAAGGTTCAGATACTCGCAAGGCCGAACTTAACTACATACAACAAAAACTATAAGCTTAGGCCGATTAAGAAATATTTAGCACTGGCATATAGTATCTGGACATATTAAGAGCCCCAAAAGAAAGCCATATCTTAAGGAACTTAGGGTCCCTTGAAGTCTAGATTCAGCTCTAGATATTCGTGACTCATGAAATCCAAAGTTTCTAAAGTATTTAGATGTATAAAGTCCACAGTTCCCTAAGACAGTATTGACATTCCAAGACCGAAATTTCATATAAGATATTTGTAACCGTTGATTCTCGGTTGTTGGCTTACAGCTGTGCATCTAATCCGGTGTAGCTTTACTGAATTCTCAATGCACGCCAATAAACTACCCATTGGGCCAGCGAAGTGCTTATGAGAGTAGAGGTTTCATAGCTGTCTATTGTTAGTTTCAACCTTCTAACCAACGACCTAGTTCTTTACACAAAATATAAAGGGGACTCATTCAACTTATACCGCCACATCTATGAAGTATAAGTTCTTTCCCTTGTTTGATCACAAACAAAATAATTAATTACCAATAATTAATGAACTAATTTTGTTATATTTTTTTTTATTGATTCTTATTTTGACAGCTACAAGAAATAATTGTGCAAAGTTTCAACTTGATTCGAGAATAATAATAATAATAATAATAACAATAATCTTTTATTGTCCGTAAGGAAAGTCGTCTTACAATTTGTGCATTACACCAAACAAAAAAACATTATAATTTAGAACTATAACAAACCAAAATGTACATTCACACCAGACTCACTCATAATTTACATGCGAAAAGTTTATATCAGATTGTTTCTATTTAATGATTTGATTACCAGGGGAACAAAAAAGTGTTTGCTATCGCGGTCTTGTATCTCTTTTGTGATGGTAAAACCACAAAATGCAAAAAAGCCCCCACCTTTTTTTTTTCAGGCCTTGCGATCCATAGAGCAGATGAGGTAGATGTCTACTATTGCTGCGGCCCACGGTTAACGAGAGTGTCATGTGGTCATCACAGCAACGAACCGCCTTTACTTTTTCACAACTAATTTCAGGTACCCTTTCGACCTGGGTGTATTCAGGTGCGTCGTAAAGATCCCGAAATAAAAAATCACAGAATTCATACCCGGGACCCTTGTTTGGAAGCCGATCTCTTTACTTCTGGACCACCGCTTCTCCAAGTAAGAGAAATAACGTGTTCACGTTTTTTTTACCAGACAGACAGACTGACAAAGTGAGTTAATGTAAGCTTTGTAACAAGATACAACTCACTAAAAATAAGCATTTTTTTCTGTCTGACGTCTCTCGTTAGTCTCCCTTTCTTCAACTTTCACACCAATATTATTTAGCTTAAACCAAGACAGACCACCTCGTGAATTCATCAGAATTCATTTAGCCTACACAACCAAACATCCGCTCACTTTTTTTTTACAGTTACATCAGTAACTTGCACACATTCCATAACGATATCCAAAGTTTCTTACATGAAGTCTAGATCTGTATTGATTTATCGAGAAAAAAATATTTAAATGAACTAGGAGTATTTATTTTTACAACTGGACCTAGCTAATCTACATTAAACGACAAGGTAAGTCCATAAATGTAAGCTGTTTTTTAAATAGGTTATACAAGAAAATATTCGACCTTCGAGTTCTGACAAACAGCATGTTAGAGTTGTCTGGAACACAGCCCCATAAAATATATAGGGCAGGGATGTCTAGCAAATGTATTTAGGGCAGTGTTGTCTAGCAATCAATGTAACAGAAAATTAAACCACGTTATTTTATAATCATTATTATTATTTTACATTCTTGAGAAAACACATATGTGAAACTGTTGTTTTTTTTAAATGATAAAGCTATTATGTACATGTGCACAGGTCTAGATAAATAACACACATCCAAACTATGAAATTGGTCATATAGGAAAGTGTCTGACGAGTTCTGAAAATAACTTAGAGACCAATGTTGTGGTTTTCCTTATTAATTTCGAGTTTAGTCTTGTTAGTAGGAGAAACGTTCAAAGCTGGACATTCAAAAAAAGCCAATAACAGATGCTTTATAATTTCAGATTTTAGAGTTACACTTCAAACCAATTTTATGTAAATCCTGTCAGCCAATAGCGGTCGTGATGGCCGTCTGGTATAGCGCTTGCCTTCTGGACTAAGGGGTCTTACTTAAAACTGAAAAATAGGATTTTGAGCTTTCTAGATTTTTGGAGCGCCCCTGAGTTGAGCTAACTCTAATGGGTATCTGATCTAGTTGGGGAAAGTAAAGGTCCTGAGGTCATTGTGCTGGCCACATCACACCCTGTTAACCGATGGGAGCGTGAATTGCAATCCTAAATGAATAGATCTCAAAGTTGGAAATAGGAAAATTAAATGCTATCAATTTAGTCTTACTAATTACAGTGATATGTATTATTATAAAATTATATATTGGTATTATTTATCTATATTCTATAACGGTGATTAACTATTTTTCAATTCAAGCCAAATGTCAAAACGTTACCAACAATTGCTACCCAACAAATGACATTTTGTTCTCGTTATTATCCCTTGTTATGTGAAATGTAGAACTGTAAGATAAATGTCAAGAAATATTATAATTTTTATTGTTATTATTACTTATATATATATTATTACTTTTCATTTCTAGATCTATATTAGCAGCGATTCTTTGCGCATGCAGTAATACACACACATATCAAGTATAGCCTTGACCGCATGCCAGTGGGGAAAGTGAATTCAATACAATCACGTCGAGTGGAGCTTTAAACTGGCTGTAAATGTTGGAAGTCGCGGCAGATCATTGCCACTTTTTGTCATTATTCACAGATTTCAATCTAACAAGTTTCTCGTTCAGACGAGTAAACTCACTTCTGGAATGCAGGCGTTTGAGAACGCCATGTTTTTTTGGTTCCTAGTTTGTAGAAAGCAAGCTTACCGTTCGACCCCAGGAACTCTATATAGATCACCACGACCTGTCAACTTCTGTTATATAGAGGTGTACTCTATCTCGCGACTATGCCGCTGGGAATTTTGCGTCGGAGTTTTTAGCATCTTAGTTAGAAAACTGACCTGACCTGCTGACCTCTTCTCCCAGAAGTCATGTTAATTACTACCGTCTGCAAGTGATTATCTTCCCTTATTCTTCCTCATCTTCATTACTTATTCCACCAGATGCAAGAACACTATGACCTACATACATTATTTCACACACTGAGCTGTTTTGTTTCAACCACTTTGTAACTGACCGACCAAAAGTGACATGTGCGCAAGCAGTTTATCAGATTGGGTTCAAAATTTCGACCAAAATGCGAAAAGGCTGGCTGAATGGTTAACCTCTGACACTTCTGTCTCTAGCCTTGAATATTTAGAAACTCGCAGTATAAAAGAGCTAATGAAATCTATTCATATTTTAAGTTTGTTTTTCTCACTTTATCCTCCCATTTCTATTGGAAAGGTGTCGCGGGGAGATCTACAACTCGGTCTGTCACAAGGTGTGATGCTTGATGACCTTTTTTATTTCCTTGTAGAAATGTGATTCTTTGTTAGGTTTTCTTGTTCCATCTAGATCCTGATTAAGATTAAATTATGATTAAATCTGTTAAATTGACTGGCCCGACACTTTCGTAGCTCTATGGTGTCTCCTACAATTAGCTGTATGATCTGCTATCCTTCTAGCGTCCTTATTTCTTTAATGATCTACAATTTGAGTCTATAGTTTCTCATTGATATTTCGTTACCACTCTTAGTCTCTTGGGATTGTTCGCTTTCTACACTTGTGTAGCGATTTGTTTTGTTTTGTCTTAGGTTCCATCCCAGTCAGAGTTGTTTAGTTTTGTTTTGGTTTTGATTTGTTCAAAATGAAAGTAGAATCTGTTCATAAAACATTTCATTCCTTGTCCTTTAATTTTAAAAGATGATTTGTTGTTTTTTTCTAAAGAGAATAATCAAGCAGGCAGAGTTTCACCTCGATGTGGCTCATATGTTCAAAAGCATTGCCGCCCAGTGGTCTTTTTAACACAACAAAAATGTGGAATTCAAGAAGTATTTCTGTGCTAAGTTCGCTCCCTTTCTGTCAGTCACATCTTTGAGTTACATTTCTCTCTATTGTCCGCAACACTTCTACAACTACTTGGACGACAAGCTCACACATTCTCGCTTTAAAAGACAGTCTGTGTCTGTATTATTTAATAGCCTCCCCCCCCCCCACACCGGCTTAATTTTTTTAACAATTTTTTTTATGCGAGACAAGTGGGTCTTAAAAAAACATTACAACTTTTATAACAGTCTGAACCTGCAATTTTTTTTCTTTTTGGTTACAAAATGCAGACGTTTTCCGACTTTATGAGTTACGAGCGATTCACGTCCCGTAACACGAGTCTAGATTGTTGAGGCGTAGTGAGCAGCTCCCGTTGCACCTCACTTCGCTTCTGCAATATCAACTAATTAATAACCTCAAAGGAACAAATATGAGGAACTTTTATGACATTTAACTTGTTTAATCATCCATCTAGAACAAATGTTGAAAGTCTTTAAGAAATGTAGATTTCGCGTTTACCAACAGAAATGTTTTAATCAAGGAATCGTTTTTATAGTTTATTGATATGAATGCTTGAGATGTAAATTTTATATCATATTTCATTAATGAACTGTAGATCTCAATATTATTATAATTCTATCTTGATTTATAAAATGTTTACAAAAGCAACAAGGTTACAAAGACAGTTTGTGTGGAAACACAAACTCTAAATCAACCCCCGAAGTGTTAGTAGTTAGTATGACAGAACTTATATAACTTAGCAATACAATTGTAAAAAAAAGAAAATTTTGTCAAAAAATCTAAAACCGTTTGCATAAATGTGCTAAAAGTTTTGCAAATAATTATCTCACTTACTAAAATAAGTGTAAATGTTTGTTCTTATCAATAGTGAATAGTTGTAAATATTGTGTATTTTTATGAAAAAAAAAACTGGTTGCAGAATTGATTTTAAAAATGAGATTTTTCGCTTACAGAAAAGAAAAAAGTAGCCGTTGCATCAGAACTTTGAATGTTCTATATTCTAAAATACTATTTTGTCGGACTTTTAATACCTTTTCTAGTTTACGAGATCTAAACGAGACGGACAGAAGGACAGACAGACCACACAAAACTAATTTCGGGGGCAGCTAAAAAAGAGTTTCAATAGTGCTTAAAAACGGAAAGAAGAAAAACATTGGGTCAAATTGTTTCGATCGTTAAATGGCTTTTAGTTGTTCTAGACGTGAGGCAACTAATAGGAGATGAATATAAGCCAATGCAGTAGTTACACAAGAGTGTATCAAAAGTCGTCAATTTCATTATTTAAGATTTGATCTTCATTTAGCTTTTCTTGCAGTGGTCACCAAGAGTGAAGTGCTGAATCAGCAGTAAGCTAAGCTGATTGATAAAGAGCAGATTTCAAATAATGAGGTCAATAGAAGCTCCAGCTTCCTAGAAATGAACCGTGTGTGTGTATGTGTGATGTGTATGTGTGGTGTGTGTGTGTGTGGTGTGCTGCACGTGCGTGAAAGTATCTGATATTTATATGAAAACTGATGACGCAAGAGGAATGATAGTACTAGATAGATAAAGAGAGAGAGAGAGAGAGAGAGATTCCATGATATAACTAGACTTATTTTGTAGTTGTTCTGCCTACACACATTCATTTCAGGATGATATCCTCCACTTAAAAAAAAAAGTTTAATAAGCGCCAAATTACTTTCAAAAAAGTTTTAATAAGCGCCAAATTACTTTCAAAAAAGTTTTAATAAGCGCCAAATTACTTTCAAAAAAGTTTTAATAAGCGCCAAATTACTTTCAAAAACGTTTTCTATTGCGATGTAAATAACCTTTCTTTTTTAAAAAAAGAAATCAAAATCCAATATAAAGTTTAATAGAAATTAACTAAAATAACGGAACGTAGTATTCTTCTGTAAATGAGAGAGAAGGAGAGAGAGAGAGACAGAGAGAGAGAGAGAAGGAGAGAGAGAGAGAGAGAAAGAGGGAGAGAGAAAGAAAGAGAGAGAGAGAAGGAGAGAGAGAAGGAGAGAGAGAAGGAGAGAGAGAAACAGAGATCGACAAACAGAGAGAGAGAGAGAGAAAGAGAAAGAGAGAGAAGGAGAAAGAGAAACAGAGAAAGAGAAAGAGGAGAGAGAGAACGAGAGAGAGAAAAAAAGAGAGAGAAAGAGAGAGAGAAAGAAAGAGAGTGAGAAAGAAAGAGAGAGAGAGAGAGAGAGAAGGAAAGAGAGAGAGAGAGCACGAGAAGGTAGTCTACGAACAAGGCAAATATTTACTTAGACCCAGAGAAAGACTTGCAAGTGATAACTACTCAGAGAGATGGTGAGTGAAAACAAAGTCGAGACGTCATGGAAATGTGAGGGTTAAAAAAAAAGGGTCAAAGAGTAAACATTGATTGCACTATACCAGTTAGTTAGAGTGACTTCCTTTCCTAGAGCCCCCCCCCCCCCCCGAAAGGGTAAAAGCCGGTATTAATTTTGTGTAGTCTGTTTGTCCATTTGTACGTTACATTTTAAATCTCTGATATTTGAAATTAGAAAAAATATTGCAAATCCGATTTCATGATATTTATGAGCTTCCCAATTGAGGTGTTTTATGTTTTAAAAGCAAATCCTTAAATAAAATATGTAAGCAGTTGTTTTTTTCTATAAAAATATACCCTTTTAAAAAATTTTGTTTACTAAAAACTATTTAGTAAAAAAAAAAAAAAAGGCTGTATTAAATAAGGGAGGTGATTTTTGTTTTTGCATATTTTAGAACCACTTATGTATATGACTTTGTTATTATCCAAAATCAAGTGAATGATTGTTGTTGTTGCTGTACGGGGTGAGTACACGCTCTACTCATAATTGATATATTTCTTTTATTTTTGTTTAAACATGAGAACTAATTCATTTTACACAGAGATAATTGTGCGCATTTTTCAAAACAATATTTAATTAACAATGTTTAATGTTATGTATTGTATGTATTGTGTATCAAAAGATAATATCATCATATCTAAACACTCGACCAAAACAAAGGAATTCGATGAGTGGCCATTCACCCACCCCTTGTCCATAGGTAAATCATCAATTTAAATTAATTAGAATAGTAGAGGATCATCACTTTCACCCGTTAGGCCAATCTACCACTGTACTATATCTTCATAACATTGAGTTCACTGAATACTTATGAATAGATTAACAATGTAATAATACTAACATCAGCCAGCCAAACACTGCTACCAGGTTGTCAACACGTCAGTTTTGTAGGGGGTGGCTAGCATTGTAGTTCTTGAGAGTTTGTTCCTAAAAGCTTTATAGCATTGTGCTGAAACTATTGAAAGTGCCTTTTACATGCAAGCTTATCAAAAAGATGAACCATGGGTAGAACTCTCGGAGGTCACCTCTGAGTTTATATATATATATATTATATATATATATAATCTTGTTTTTTTTTTTTTTTTGTTCTTCATGGTTTCAGGTGAAGCTCATTTTCATTTGGCTATTTCTTGAAACTTAAGATCCACAATTCGTTCTAAAAAAATTATAAAAATAATAACAAATAATGACACCTGTTATACACATTTATTTTCTATCTCTATTGATTTGTATAAATATTAAAGTAGTTTCTTCGACCTTTAAAAAAAGAAGAAAATTATATTGTAAAAAAAAAATATATATCTTGCATTGATGATTTTCTAAAAAAAGAAGTGTTTTGGCTGTAGTATATTTTCTACAACAGCTTTTTTTAAAAATATGTCTTTAATTTTCCCACCCCTACATTTTCGCCCCCCCTCCCAGCACACATACAAAACAAACAATCTGAGCTCAGAGGAAAAGAAAAAAAAAGATGGCTTCAACGAAATCTAGAAACGTCTACAATTACAGGTAATGTGAACACTGAAGTTTGAATTGAACTCGACACGTTGGTGGGGTGGGGGTGGGGAAGCGGTTTCTTTTAACGTGAGGTAGAGCAAGAGAAAGTTTTAAAGGTACACGCAACCTTGACCTTCATCCTCCTGACACAATTAGAGCAGACTTAAACGTGCAATAGAGACCGAGAAGTGGACGTGATTCTAATTTATCAGCAAATAACTTCAGCAGGAATCTATCTGACGAGTTCACCTTCCAAACACTTTCAAATCTGAGGGGCGAGACAATGTTTCTCGTTGCTTATAAGAAAGTGCAAAGACTTGCCCAGGACATCTTAAACCACGTAAGGCAGTCATGCCCAATCTACGAGCCAGAGGCGTCCATTTGGAGAGTCGTATTGGGGTTTATTTCATTATTTTAATATAACTCAAAGAGCAAAACACTTGGTGGCGGCCTAGTCGTGTGTGTAAACTGTCGTCTCAAGGGTCCCGAGTTCTATCTATGCCAGTTAAACACTCCTCCCCGCCCCACCGGCCATCCTGTAGGATGTTTGGACTAGTTTGAAGTAACAACCAAAATTTATCGAAACATGTAAAACAAAACAAAGCCAAAATTTGAGAAGGAATTAAAGTGACGACGTGCTCATGTATCCCCATTCAAGGGGTAAGAAATGTTACGATAGATACTTTATGGTGTGTATACTTGAAATTAGAACACTTTCAGATACTTGAATGTGTATAGACTTGAAATAAGAACACTTTCATATACTTGAATACAAATAAACTTGAAATAAGAACACTTTCAGATACTTGAATACAAATAAACTTGAAATAAGAACACTTTCAGATCATAACAAATAACCAGAGTAGTGTCCCCTATGCATGGGCACAACTCTTCCCACCCTATGACATTCCATCAACCAGAAGGTTCCACATCAACAAACTACTCTTTTCTAATTATAGAAAACATGCTAAAAACAAAACAAAAAACTGAACCAGTTGGCACTTCCACATGATCTATCTCAGAAAAATACTGATTGTTAAAGGGCAAAACAAAATCCCCGATGCTGAGCGGGCCTGCAAAGCATCCATACAATCCTGATGCAGCCCCAGCTATGATGGGCAGAACACATCTGCAAAATGGAAGACTCCCGCATCCCTAAAAGACTCCTGTAGTGCCAAGGGAAGAGAAGCGCTCACAAGGTGGACAAAAGAAGACGCTTCAGGGACACCCTCAAAGCTTCTCTGAAGGCGTTCAGCATTTCTGAAAGCCTCCAGCATTGATCCTGGCACCTGGGAGTCGGAAGCACATGATAGAGCATCATGACGTCGGGCTTTGAAAACTGGCGCACACATTGCAAAGTACAAGAGAACAGCGCTGGCAGAAGAAAAACGCAAGAAAAAAAAGCAAGTCTAATAACACTAGATCCAACTGGAATAGCCTGCCCAGTGTGCAGCAGAACATTTCGGGCTCACACATGTCTCACCAACCACATGAGGAGGCACTAAACCCCAATGCAAAGCCCTCAGCTGCTTGGATGACAAAAGTGGTGATAAACGCACCACGGTGGACGAACTATAGAATATATAGTCTCGCTTACAGATAGTTACTGTTTCTGTCCAAAGCATCTTTTATTCCCAGCCTTCAACATGAAACCTTACAAGTGTTCTTATGTCATGCTGCTTTTCCGCGTATTCTTTACATGCAGAAACATACACACGGTGCATTTCTAGGAATGTACACAATTTACTTACGAATATTACAACAATAGCACAAACTGAAAAGCCTGGCTGATAATTTCAAAGTATTTCCCTCATTATTAAAGTGTGCCATCAAATCTTTAATACCCATTGAGAAAGTTATTGGGTAGGCCAATCATGTTTTCGGGACTTTTTTTTAAATATGTGGCCCATTCGGCAACCCACCGGCCTATGTAGGGACCGGCCTACAAGGCATTTACCCGATTTCCCATAAAGCCAGCCCGCCCCTACTAGACATCCTAGAGTATTAGACTCTACTCTTACCACAATCAGGAAGAAGAGCTACAAGCCAAAGACCGGGTATTAACAATGATATAAATTGAAATACAATGTGGTAGATTTAGTCTCATACAGTTCTAAATAATGACTGGTTATCTAATATTTTTGAAACCGTTCCGGCATCTATATCACTTAAAATGAACACTTTAAAGGAGGATATTTTGTTTTCAATTTATGGTTAGATTCTGCATAAGACACTCCTCCCCTTTAGGCTGGACCTACTGCTAAGGCCGCTGTTGCATATAGTCCTAGGCGTGGTGCAAGATCTCTTTCAACTTTCCACCTCAGTGCAAGACACAGACACGTTTGAAAGACAAAAGGAAGAAAACGACTGGATTGTGTCATGACCTGAACGAAATGGCTGGACACTGACCTACGGTGTCATCCAAGATAGTGCTTCAGTAAGCACATCCTGGGTAATGATGTACAACTTTTCTAAGCTTAAAAGTATAAGACCGACAACAAACAATTTTTGGGGGGTTATAGACTAAAGAAAATAGAAAAGGAAACGCTGTTAAATTGGTTGCTCATAGTCTAATTCTCTTCTTCCAGTAAAGAGAAGGGGGGGGGGAGAAACAACCGCCACGAGATATAGAGAAATAAACAAACTTTCATTATCAAAGTTTGAGACTATCAACACATGGCTCGCATGCACGCGATTCGCCTGGCTAGAAGTTCATGGCGAGGTCTTAAGATGCGCATGTAATCTTATTGAATTCTGGAGGTGGCAAGAGGTCAAGGGTGCCAGGATACATGCTACTCTAGAGTTCAAGGTCACACACACTTCAAAGTACTCACCTTTGAAGCGTAATTCTTTTTGCTTCAGAAAGAGATTGAGAGAGAGAGAGAGAGAGAGAGAGAGATAGAAGAGATAGAGAGAGGAGAGAGAAGATAGAGGAGAGAGAGAGAAGAGATAGGAGAGAGAGAGAGAGAGAGAGGAGAGAGAAGAGAGAGGAGAGAGAGAGAGAAGAGAGAGGAGAGAGAGAGAGAGAAGAGAGAGAGAGAGAGACGAACGACAAAATAATAAAAAGAAAGAAGATGCAAGTGATTGAAACAGAGACAGACAAAGAGAAAAAAAGAGACAGAAAGATAGAGAAATATTAAAAACACGACTAAAGATTGAAAGAAAGGGAAAAAAAGGAAGGATACTTAAGAGTAAGCGAGAGAGAGAGAGAGAGAGAGAGAGAGAGAGAGCGTTAATTAACTCTCGACATCCAAACATTCACAGATTAAGATGCTGTCAGAGTCAAACGAAAACAAATTTGTTGTTTAGGCAATGAATAGAACAAAATTTTGTTTGTTACTTCACGTCTGCTGGTGTTGCACTTCAACACATACACACACACACACCCAAACACACACACACACAAACACTCACGTAATCTCGTCCATCGTCTGTGACTCTCTAGAATAAATACCCCCCCCCCAACACCTTTTTATACTTTGTTGTTGTGGTTGTTTGTTACCAAAACTAAATGTTGAAATGTAACTCATAAATCATGACCGAAGACAGACAAAATGTAAGAGTCACTCGATGACATACAAGTGTTTAGGGCAATCTAACTTTAAAAAGCACACTAGCGGATCCATAACTTTGGAGTGGGGGGGGGGGGCGATTTTTTTCCAAACCCTAACGCCCAGTAAACCCTAACCCTATGCATAAACGTGTGTACAGCACACACACACACACACACACATATACACACATACACACACACACACATACATACATACATACATACATACATACATACATACATACATACATATATATATATATATATATATATATATATATATATAAGAATTTTAAAAAGCAGCATTTCTCAACCTTCGGCGAAAAAGTGGGGTAGCGCTATTAGGTTCCCTAGTGGGGTTTGGGGCAAAGCCCCGACGACAAAAGCGTTTTCTTGCATTCTTCACTGCAGAAATGCATTTTCCTGACATCTACAGCTCATCATTCATCAATGAAGTTCGGGGCGAAGCCTCGACGCCAAAAGCGTTTTCTTGCATTTTTCACTGCAGAAGCGCATTCTCCTGACATCTACAGCTTAATATTCATCAAGGGTGTTCGGGGCGAAGCCTCGACGCCAAAAGCGTTTTCTTCCATTTTTCAATGCAGAAACGCATTCTCCTGACCTAAAGCTCATTATTCATACTATTAAAAAAAGGAACTTTTGAATAATATTGTACTTGAAAAATATTCTAATATGAGTTTATGGGCCCTTAATACATTGCAAATAAAACCGATTTATTCCTTGAAAAGATAAGATACCCCACATATTTAGATTTTGGCTTTGAGGATCGCCGCCGAAAAAAAATTATTCGATAAATAATATTCAATATGATAAAGGAGAAAGTTATGAGTTATAGTCCCAAATTTATTTAACTAGATAAATATCCGATTGAATAAAGGTTGGGAAAAAGCGACTGTATATTAATTTTTTCGGTTTAAAACTCATCTCAATCATGATTCTTATACTGAAAAATTTCGTTTGAATTCTAACTTTTCCAATTGCAAAGTCTTTCTTAAAATAATTATGATAAATTCATGTGAAATTACATAAACTCTGGAAATGGGAGGGGCGGTAGAATGAAAACGATTAATCCTCGCTCCTTTAATAATTTCTGCTAAAGATTGCATTTGGCATTAAAGAATAAAAAAAAAAGTAGGGCGACTCGAATTTCATTTATAGTATATATATAAATTATATTAGTGACAGATTTTTTAAATTTTGTAATTTCTTAACTATAATACTAAAAGAAAAAGTATTTTTTTCCGATGGGGGAAATGCGATTGCATATATCGCCCTTCCCACCTGGTGCAACCCTTTTTCATTTAAATTTACTAAGGAAAAAATTATTTGAGATTAGAGTGTGGTACGACATAATATACAATGGGTTCACATATCAATATGTAGTTTATATTATATAGATATTCAACTAATTTTGTTCACAAACTATGATTCTCCATAAAAATAGGACCGCCCCCCCCGCCATTCATGGGGCTAGAGTTGGAAGGGCAGTGCATGCAATCGCCCTCCCCCAACCCCACCGAATCGACCAAGATACCAGAACGGGAGCGACATAATATAAAATTTATATATTAATTCAACTAATTTTGTTCACAAACTATGATTTCTCCATAAAAGTAGGACCGCCCCCCCCCCACTCAAAAGGTTTAGGTTGGAGGGGCAGTAGAGGTTTTTGCCCCCCCCCCCCTCCAAACGGCAAACAGGGAACGACATTATATAAAGATCGGTTAAAATATCAATAACAAGTTTTAATCATATAGATATTTAATTGATTATGTTATCAAGCTGTGATTTCTACAAATAAATTGGACCGCCCCCCCCACTCGAAAGTGTAGGGGGGGGGGGGGCGGGATTGATACCATCGCCCCCTCCCGACCCCACCAAATCGGTCAACATACTAGAGGGGGGGCGAAATAATAAAAAAATAGGTTGAAATATAAATAATTAGTATATATTATTAACATAAGTAATAAATTTGTATACAAATTGTGTGAATTCTATACTAAAATTCGTCGAGTGGGGGGGGGGGCGATCGCCCCTACCACCCCCTCCCCTGGATCCGCCAGTGAAACAGCAACAATGACATCTTAGTAGGAAACTATTCTGATATTTCTTTAGGGAGTGGTACCTATGTATTTATTCTAAACTTATATTCGCATGTCATGGTAACAATCATTGGCGTAGCCAGGAGGGGGGGGGGGGTTGGGGTTCAACCCCACCCCCCCGAAATGAAATCCCCCCCCCCTGATTTTTTGCTTTGATTTTGTTTATTTTAGGTGAGATTTTATACTAAACTATCACTTGCCCTAGCATAGCAAAGGAGGTTTTGAGTTTAAAACCCCCTACCAGTAGTTTTTGAGTTTAAAACCCCCTACAGGGGGTTCTAGTTTAAAACCCCCTACCAGGGTGGTTTGAGTTTAAAACACCTCTACCAGGGGTTTTCGCAGTTAAATTCCCCTCTTCTATAACACAAAACAAAAAAAAATGCAAACGACAATATCCCAAATTTCACGAGCACAGTTAAGGAAGATTTTGATTTTTAAACCCCCTCCAAAATTTACGATAAGCCCCCTCTTCAATATAAAAAACATAAAATTACACACTCAAAATTCTATGAGCGTAGCCAAAGGGGTTTTGGGTTTAAACCCTCCGCAAGCGGGGTTTGAAGCTAAAAAATACATCTTCAATGTAAGAAAAAAGCAAATTACTCACTCACCCCCTGAGCGTTGCCAAAAGGAGTTTTGAGTTTAAACCCCCCTCTCCAATATACAAAAAGCAAATTACACACTAAAATTATTTGAGCGTAGCCAAGACAATTGAGGGTTTTGAGTTAAAACCCCTCTCCTACAGATGGCTTTTTAAAAAGTTTAAAACCCCTCCAGATGGTTTTGAGTTTAAAATCACCCTACAGAGCGTTTTGAGGTGGAAAATCTCTATCTTCAATATTATTCTAAAGCAAACTACAATTACTAAATTCTATGTTCGTAGCTAAATGGGGTTTTGAATAAAAAAAAAACACCATAACTCCAGAGATTTTTTGGTATAAAACCACCAACAGATGATTTAGACGATAAAACTTCACTTTTCGATATAAAATCTAAAGTAAACTACAGTCACTTAATTCCAAGAGCGTATTCAAGAGAGGTTACACATTTCTACCTGTGGCGGGGCTCATTTAATAAAGTGCAGTGAATAGTCATCTGCCGAAATTGAAAAACACTAAATGTGGCTCATCAAAGATGGCTAAGACAGATTTTAGGAGTCAGTTATAGAGATCGGGTGTAAATCAAGGAAATCCTATGCCGAACTGGGAGTCGACTCTTTAGTAAGATTGTGACAGAGCGTCGAATGAGGTTTGCGGGACATGTTCTCCGACAAAATGAATTAGGCGTAAGAATAGTTGCGATGACATCCTAGTACATCTTGGCGCCACACATTCATGGAGGTCCTCAGAGCAGGTGGGAAGAGGCCTCAGACATTATTAGTGACAGATTTTTTTTTAAACAGCTTGACGGCGAATGCGCCGGGTCTAAGACAGTAAGAATAACACATTGGGTTTTTGAAAAAAACTTTTAAATAGCAGGAAAATGCACCGTAGATACCTCAGAATATGCATTTTGTTGGCTTTCAAGATCAGAAATAGTGCTCCCCCAGACCACCTTGCTGGCTATAGCGGGGAGTCTACAATTTTCCCACTAACTCCAGGAACCTATTCTAGGGCACAATAAGCGTCTTCCTAAAGAATGATGGGTCAGAATGTAATAAAGATTATACACACACACACACACATACATATAAATATTTTTTTCGCGGGGGGGGGGGTGGTCGGGAATTTCATATTTCCAGGAGGCCCAGGAAAATCAGGAGGCCGCGGAAACCCTTTTATTATATATAAGATATAATTGTTTAATTGAATAATTTAAAACTAGAATTAGCGCGGGCCAATGAAAGTGTGGGGCACACTGGAACCGCATAGGTTGCAGTGGCCCAAGGCCGGCCCTGAAAGTAGATTTAAACTGGAAATAAAAATAGTTGGACATTTTAAGATGCAATCAAAAGAACAATATCAAACCTTAATGAGACAAAAGAATCAAACGGATCCGATGACCTTCGTGTGTGTGTTTGATCTAATTAGAGAAAATGAATGTCCATCTCGATCTTGACATTACCACGTTACCTGGTCCTACTCACTGGATACCGTTGGCGCACTGCCCTGTTGGTGCTTATTTTACCCGCTTCCGGTCAAATTTTGATGCCCGAAGCCGACACTGTGGAGAGTCGGTGGAAACAGTGGTGCATATCTTGCAAGAGTGTCCGCAGCTCCGAAAAGTGTGTCTGCAGTCACTTGACCTGTTTGGGAGCTTTAAGGCAATACGCCTAACAGCAGAGTTTCTCGCCAAGGCTCTACGGGAGGACTAATCCTTCCAGCCTTCCTACCAATTGGAGTTCATCTCAGGATACCGTTGGCCGAGCATTCGCTTAAATGCACATATAAAGAGAAAGCCGTTGACAATATCAGAAATAAATGTGTTTAGAAACTTTCAGGTATGCAAAGAAGCTTCAGAAGAATACCATATTTCTGGAGTATGCCACCCTTGTACTGTTAGTTGTTTGGTTTCCTAATTCGTTATCAGATTATTCAATTGTTGCATTTTGCACTCCTACAATCTAAAGCTACGTTTTAAAAGAGGTGGGCTAAGTGGAGGAGTCTGGGCACGATGTACACTAGACATTTTTAAACGCGATTTGACTTCAGTTCAATTCTGTTGGCAGGTAGGGAATTCCCGCAAGTACCTCCACCTCACATGGACCTGCGCGCACTGAGCATTCTACAAGACCGACCATTAATAAAAATAATATATCTCCTTGATAACTTGAATGTACCAGTGTCAGACTTGGGTAATAAAGATAAATTAGTTCTACAAGGCTAATACGTTTTAAAAAATGTAATGTGCATTCCTATTGACTTTATATCCAACTTTTTTTAAACGATTTCAATTACATTAGAAGTAAAATTTTAATGTTAGAATTAATATATCCAGATGTCATGGGAATTATACGCCCTCGATTTGTTTTTTTTTCAGAAAAAAATCCTTTGACTAACCTGACGAAATATTTTCTATCAATGACCGGACCTTAAAATGGAAACTAAGAGACAATTACTAGAATTAACGTGATTATGTGAATGCTCTTTAAAGAATGGGAAATGGTTTTCCATAAATCAACATTTTGAAATAACATTTTTGATGATCTAGAGTTGGTGTTGTGGTGCACAACCTATTTCCGGTCTGCTAAACCGTTATTTCAGCCCGCATGTCAGTGGGCGCGTTGAAAAAAAAGTCCAGTGAAAGCCTCTAAGGTTTATTATTGGGCCAATATTTCGAGGGTCCGGACAGCGCAATGTCACTTGTCTGACGTGGTCCAGAGAAATCATTGGTTAGGCATCACCGGGTTGGGCATCACCGGGTTGGGCATCACCGGGTTGGGCATCACCGGGTTGGGCATCACCGGGTTAGGGAATTTATTTTATTTCATTAGTTGTCACTGCAAATTATTTGGCGCTAATATATTTAAAATTGCTGTATCGGCATCGTCTCGTTCCTAAAACCAAAGATAAGATTCAGTGGTGAAATGATATAAATATTATCTAACAATGAGCCTTCAGTTTTTTAATTAGATCAAACGTATCAGTCGGACAGACAGATAGCACAAAACCAATACCGGCTGTATTCCTTTCTGTTGATGTTATATTTGTAGATAAAGTATTTCTTGTTTGTGGGCACGCTGAAGCTTTTTGGAAAATTCTAGAAAAAAAATGAATGAGTGACAAAGGAATAAATAAGACAGAGGTTAAGAAGAACATAGCCGTGATTGCCTAGCTGTGTTACACTCAATCAGGAATTCGTTACACAAAACATTTTGGTGGTCGAAAAACAGAGGGTAAGTAGTGAAAGCTTGGATAGCAATTTCGGCAGACATTTAGTGTATAAAACATTGATGGTCATCTTCAGCTTCACTTATCCCGAAGTCTTTTGGGCCGCTGGGGCACCACACAAGATCTGTTGACCGTCGTTCTCCATTTCTCTCTATCTTTTGACTTCGATTGAATCTATTTCAATGACAGGCCGTTCAATTTTTATGCTGTCTTCCCATCGCTTTCTCTGTCTGCCTCTTACTTTTTCCTGCTACTGTTCTCTGAAGAAAGATGTTTGCGAGCCCTGAGGACCTTGTGTTATGGCTGTAGAGTTTTAGTTAGCGTTTTTTGACAGTAGTTAGCCGGTCATCGTGGGGTCCAATCTCTGAACTGATCCTGCCTCTAATCTCTTCATTTGTGATGCGGTCTTTGTATTTAATACCTAGGATCTTTCTGTAGCATCTCAATTCCATCGTTAGGATCCTTCTCTCTAGTTCTGAAGTCCAGGATTCACATACACATAGGTATGTTGCCATGACCAGGCAGACCCCTAAGACATTCAATCTATGAAATAGATTAGACATAATGTGTATTGATATTTTAACCATAGAATACTTGTGGCCAATAGACTGAAACATGATCCAGGAGATTTCACTTCAGTATTAGAAAGTTCTTGAAAAGTGAATTAAGAAAAACAAGGTTACAAAGACAGTTTGTGTGGAAACACAAACTCAAAATCGGCCCCCGAAGTGGTCCACCCAGGCAGGTAAAAAGGCAGGTTTCAATATTTTTAGAAAGAACATCAAAATTAAAATTGTTCTGATGATTTCAAATTCTGCATTATGAAAATGTTAAAAAGTAATTAGTTCCGTGCATCCGAACGCATATGACTACGCGAGAAATAAATATTGAGAAAAAAGCACTGCTACGTTTTCTGGCGAAAAACTAAGACAGAGAGCACTGCTACGTTAGTTAGCACACACAGCTGTGACAGAAAGCAAAAATACGATGGTTAGCACACAGCTGTGACAGATAACACTGTCACGTTAGTTAACAAACAACTCTAAAAAAAAGGCATTGCTACGTTAGCTAGATAAATTGTTTAAAATAAAACAAACATAAGAAAAAAAAAACTAGATAGAATTAAAATGTACAGTGGTTGACATCTCTGATGTCTTAAGAATCGACTTTTCCACCCACACATCACAGGAGAGCGATTGATGTTTTACTTGAAGTGTCTTTAGTCCAAACAAAACAAAAGCTACGCCCACGCGTTTGCTTCCATTGGTACCAGACTAAATGACTTGAACAAATCGATCAAAGTCATTCTGAATTCCAATGATGCGTTACAGAGGTCAAGGACAAAAAGCACATTAAAACAACAACACAGAGACTCTTAGTGTTTCTAATTCGAGAGACTTGACTCCAGAGAAATATTTCCTAGACATTTTGGCACCATTCGGTAGCAAAAAACAGAACATCTTTAATTTGTCTATTCTAGACTCACGGGATACAAACAGATACAAGAACAGAATACTCCAGAATACCTGAACTATTTTGAGATGCCTGCACATACTTGACATTCCTAACATATATGCCCTTATAACTGTGTGTGTGTATATGAATGTATATAGCTTATGTCATACCAATAACAGCAGGGCTTTCATCTGATATTAATCTGACAGGTGATCTCTAATGTTTGAGTACATTAGTTGAAACGTTTAAAGGAAGCGAACAATATTCGTAGATGTTTTTCTATTTCTATGTTGATATAAATTTTAATAGAACAAGTTCTTCGTTACCTCACTCAACTTGCAATCATCTCTTTCTTTCTCTCTCTCTCTCTCTCTCTTCTTTCGTTCTCTCGTATAGATAACTATTCTACTTGCGTTTACTTACTCTCCCTACATATTTCTTAGCTTACCTGTAAATAATTATCTTTAATATTTTTTTTTAAGGAAACAAATCTGTTCATTTGACGATTAATTTGATGAATTGATCGCGTTATTAAAAGATGCACTTTTAGTAGAACGGAAGTGATTAACATTAGTTGACAAAAAAAACACACTTTTCTTTTGACTCCAAAGAACTCATCTCAGTGCACGAAAAAGGTGTTTCTTTTTTCGGCTGATGTGTTCCAAGTCAGTGTTGAGCTAAACACTCAGATAGAGATCAAATCTTGTGTGGCCATTGGCTGTACAGAAAACGATTAGCAGATAAGGAAAGGTGCCGTAGTTGTAACCGAGTTAGACACCTGTTGCTTGGCAACACATGATAGCGTAGGAGGTCTTAAGGCAACACATGATAGCGTAGGAGGTCTTAAGGCAACACATGATAGCGTAGGAGGTCTTAAGGCAACACATGATAGCGTAGGAGGTCTTAAGGCAACACATGATAGCGTAGGAGGTCTTAAGGCAACACATGATAGCGTAGGAGGTCTTAAGGCAACACATGATAGCGTAGGAGGTCTTAAGGCAACACATGATAGCGTAGGAGGTCTTAAGGCAACACATGATAGCGTAGGAGGTCTTAAGGCAACACATGATAGCGTAGGAGGTCTTAAGGCAACACATGATAACGTAGGAGGTCTTAAGGCAACACATGATAACGTAGGAGGTCTTAAGGCTTGACAAGTAATTCCCAATGTTTCCGAAATAACAAAAAAGTTTCGAACAATCTTCCAAGTGTCTGACGCAATCAGTGGCCCAGACAAAGGAACCAATGACACATTTCAAAGAGATAATAACAAAATAAATAAAACAAAGACGAGGTGTGAACATGTACAAGATAAGCTCCCCCCCCCCAAAAAAAAATGATGCAATGATTCAACCGCCCATCGGGGGCTGGCAGCGCCCCCTTGGCTCAAAAAAGACTTCCTGAAGTGCCCCGCACAGAATGAGATGGAAGGAGTGGAGATACTGTTTTCTCACTGTCTGTAAAGAGACAAGGTGTAAGAAACACGATACACAAATATATGAATCAGCATTGAGAGGCTCGTTACACAAGGAGGAAGAAAAGAAATGCAAGTAAGATTTGTTTTCTTGACCTCTGAGCTAAAGGTTACAATACAAGTCACAATTCATAAGATCTATTGCATCTTATCTTATATATATTACAGAAAATATAGGTTCCTGTACTCAGTGATGGATTGCCTAACTTTTAACTACCAATAAATTAATAATAAACGTTAAAATGCAAGAAAAGTCATAATATTTTCCCCACATTGCAAAAGGTACCGGCACTCTGTACCGGTGCGTACGGTCACTGAGTATAGCCAATTTTTACTTTTCCGCAATAGCATCTAAGTGTGTTATTTTGCAGAAAGCTGTGTAGTCAGTGCAATTAGCCCTTAGAAATTATTAGCAACACTCTTTTACAATATTTGCTTTCAGAGAAAAATAGTTTTTTTTTTCTTTTTCAATTGCATTTGATTCTTAATTTAAGACTGAGCTTGACTCGTGATTATATGCAATTGACTTCTGATTTTTTATTGTGCACGACTCCAGATTTAGACAGCACTTGACTTCTGTTTATTGATTTCACATAACTCTGGTCACTGAATTGTACCCTAGTTCCTGATTCTACTATAAATATTTATATGAAAATTAGTTTACCAAAATTAAAATAAAATATTCATTTCTTTACATTAATAAATTTTACTTTTAAAGGTCAACTATTAAAACGGAAGATTGGTATTCGCTTTTACCATTAAGTACTTTAACATCCCCTAAATTTTTTAAACCATAAAAAATTTTATAATGATATTAACATCACCAGTCATATTTAACGACATTGTGCTTTGATCTGACCCCAAAATGAGAAGCTGCCATTTTATGGTGAGAACTCGTCTGCTCTCTAGAATCGAACTTTTGGAATGGCTCCCTGATGTGGTCTTAACAATATCAACTCCTAAGATCCCATCGTGTGACCAAGTCATTAGAGTTGCATACTTAACCCTTTCGTCTTCATTTAGTGCAAGTTTTTGGAAAAAAAAAGAAAACTACAACATCCCAGATACATCGTCTGCACATCGTCTTCTGGGGATAGCGGCGGGCAGGTTCGAACATGGGACAGTCGTGACGAGCATATTTCATGATCAGGCCAAATAGACGTCATGATCTTGACTTTAGAATGCCCAATCTTCAGGAAAGTGAACAGAGTGCAGCATTTCTTTAGGCGCTCCTTCAAAGCATTCCTTCCATTACCATCCTTCTATTGATATGTCTCTAATCAAAGTACTCTAGGTACTCTACTACCTCGCACTTGACTTGATGATTTGTTCACGTGACCCTTGACATTTTTATTTGTAAATACATTGCGCTATTTTTCTTTCAAGAACATTGTCCAAGACTAAATCAACAAGAACATTGTCCAAGACTAAATCAACAAGAACATTGTCCAAGACTAAATCAACAAGAACATTGTCCAAGACTAAATCAACAAGAACATTGTCCAAGACTAAATCAACAAATCTTTCATGTTTCTTGGACTGGATCTATGCACCAGAGACTAAATCAACAAATCTTTCATGTTTCTTGGACTGGATCTATGCACCAAAGACTAAATCAACAAATCTTTCATGTTTCTTGGACTGGATCTATGCACCAGAGACTAAATCAACAAATCTTTCATGTTTCTTGGACTGGATCTATGCACCAGAGACTAAATCAACAAATCTTTCATGTTTCTTGGACTGGATCTATGCACCAGAGACTAAATCAACAAATCTTTCATGTTTCTTGGACTGGATCTATGCACCAAAGACTAAATCAACAAATCTTTCATGTTTCTTGGACTGGATCTATGCACCAGAGACTAAATCAACAAATCTTTCATGTTTCTTGGACTGGATCTATGCACCAGAGACTAAATCAACAAATCTTTCATGTTTCTTGGACTGGATCTATGCACCAGAGACTAAATCAACAAATCTTTCATGTTTCTTGGACTGGATCTATGCACCAGAGACTAAATCAACAAATCTTTCATGTTTCTTGGACTGGATCTATGCACCAGAGACTAAATCAACAAATCTTTCATGTTTCTTGGACTGGATCTATGCACCAGAGACTAAATCAACAAATCTTTCATGTTTCTTGGACTGGATCTATGCACCAGAGACTAAATCAACAAATCTTTCATGTTTCTTGGACTGGATCTATGCACCAGAGACTAAATCAACAAATCTTTCATGTTTCTTGGACTGGATCTATGCACCAGAGACTAAATCAACAAATCTTTCATGTTTCTTGGACTGGATCTATGCACCAGAGACTAAATCAACAAATCTTTCATGTTTCTTGGACTGGATCTATGCACCAGAGACTAAATCAACAAATCTTTCATGTTTCTTGGACTGGATCTATGCACCAGAGACTAAATCAACAAATCTTTCATGTTTCTTGGACTGGATCTATGCACCAGAGACTAAATCAACAAATCTTTCATGTTTCTTGGACTGGATCTATGCACCAGAGACTAAATCAACAAATCTTTCATGTTTCTTGGACTGGATCTATGCACCAGAGACTAAATCAACAAATCTTTCATGTTTCTTGGACTGGATCTATGCACCAGAGACTAAATCAACAAATCTTTCATGTTTCTTGGACTGGATCTATGCACCAGAGACTAAATCAACAAATCTTTCATGTTTCTTGGACTGGATCTATGCACCAGAGACTAAATCAACAAATCTTTCATGTTTCTTGGACTGGATCTATGCACCAGAGACTAAATCAACAAATCTTTCATGTTTCTTGGACTGGATCTATGCACCAGAGACTAAATCAACAAATCTTTCATGTTTCTTGGACTGGATCTATACACCAGAGACTAAATCAACAAATCTTTCATGTTTCTTGGACTGGATCTATGCACCAGAGACTAAATCAACAAATCTTTCATGTTTCTTGGACTGGATCTATGCACCAGAGACTAAATCAACAAATCTTTCATGTTTCTTGGACTGGATCTATGCACCAGAGACTAAATCAACAAATCTTTCATGTTTCTTGGACTGGATCTATGCACCAGAGACTAAATCAACAAATCTTTCATGTTTCTTGGACTGGATCTATGCACCAGAGACTAAATCAACAAATCTTTCATGTTTCTTGGACTGGATCTATGCACCAGAGACTAAATCAACAAATCTTTCATGTTTCTTGGACTGGATCTATGCACCAGAGACTAAATCAACAAATCTTTCATGTTTCTTGGACTGGATCTATGCACCAGAGACTAAATCAACAAATCTTTCATGTTTCTTGGACTGGATCTATGCACCAGAGACTAAATCAACAAATCTTTCATGTTTCTTGGACTGGATCTATGCACCAGAGACTAAATCAACAAATCTTTCATGTTTCTTGGACTGGATCTATGCACCAGAGACTAAATCAACAAATCTTTCATGTTTCTTGGACTGGATCTATGCACCAGAGACTAAATCAACAAATCTTTCATGTTTCTTGGACTGGATCTATGCACCAGAGACTAAATCAACAAATCTTTCATGTTTCTTGGACTGGATCTATGCACCAGAGACTAAATCAACAAATCTTTCATGTTTCTTGGACTGGATCTATGCACCAGAGACTAAATCAACAAATCTTTCATGTTTCTTGGACTGGATCTATGCACCAGAGACTAAATCAACAAATCTTTCATGTTTCTTGGACTGGATCTATGCACCAGAGACTAAATCAACAAATCTTTCATGTTTCTTGGACTGGATCTATGCACCAGAGACTAAATCAACAAATCTTTCATGTTTCTTGGACTGGATCTATGCACCAGAGACTAAATCAACAAATCTTTCATGTTTCTTGGACTGGATCTATGCACCAGAGACTAAATCAACAAATCTTTCATGTTTCTTGGACTGGATCTATGCACCAGAGACTAAATCAACAAATCTTTCATGTTTCTTGGACTGGATCTATGCACCAGAGACTAAATCAACAAATCTTTCATGTTTCTTGGACTGGATCTATGCACCAGAGACTAAATCAACAAATCTTTCATGTTTCTTGGACTGGATCTATGCACCAGAGACTAAATCAACAAATCTTTCATGTTTCTTGGACTGGATCTATGCACCAGAGACTAAATCAACAAATCTTTCATGTTTCTTGGACTGGATCTATGCACCAGAGACTAAATCAACAAATCTTTCATGTTTCTTGGACTGGATCTATGCACCAGAGACTAAATCAACAAATCTTTCATGTTTCTTGGACTGGATCTATGCACCAGAGACTAAATCAACAAATCTTTCATGTTTCTTGGACTGGATCTATACACCAGAGACTAAATCAACAAATCTTTCATGTTTCTTGGACTGGATCTATGCACCAAAGACTAAATCAACAAATCTTTCATGTTTCTTGGACTGGATCTATGCACCAGAGCCACTCAGCATCAAATTAGCTTTTAGCCAGAATGCCATTTTAAATATGTTCGCATTTATACCAATCATAAATATGAAATTTGAAATATGAAATATGAAAAGCTGAAAAGAATTCGTTTGTTTCAAAACATTTCCATTGGCTGAATCACTTTGTCCAATTATTCTCCTGTCATTAAGTCCTATGTTCTTTCAACTGTTCACCGACAAAAGAATTCTAAAGTTAGGTTCGTACAAAACTCACATGCATTTCTAATGCAGCTCTCTTATGTAACCCCTTCAGTCTTACATTCACATCTCTCTCTCTCTCTCTCTCTTTCTTATGTTTTTCTTTTTACTTACATACACCTCTCTATCTCTCTATCACTAGTAAGGTATACGAGAAACGCAACATTCCATTGGTTCTGTGAGCTAGAAATGATCCACCTGTCTGGCTTCCTGGAATCTGTATCGCGATATTTAGTAGTCCAAATACTAGATCTAGCACGACCGACTCAATGGAATATAAAGGTTATAAATATTCTCGAGTGCCGGGAATTTTTAGACTTCACTTGTCAGCAATCTATTTTTTTGTTTCTTATACGGGAATTATTGATTGAACATAATGTGTATGCTGAAAGAGCATCCAAACTGTCTACACCTATACATACATCTGTTTCTTGAACTACTTTTGATAAACCTGTTTCTCTTGGGACCTACTGTATACATAGAGGTAACAACAAAAACATACACTCAGTTATATGGCACAGGGCCGCTTTATCTTTACCTATGCAGTGTAAAGTATCAGTCACTCAGAAGAAACATAATACGTTTTGTTGGCTAAATGGACTTATTTATTATTGGTTTACACCAAGGCTGCCAAAAGCATTTCTACCAATTAGGCTTTGGGTGGTTGGGTGAAGTAGGGATTAGAAATGTAAATTAATTGAAAGTATTTCTTTGTCTGTTAAGAAGTAAAAAAATGGAACATTTGATAGAGAGAGAGAGAGAGAGAGAGAGAGAGACAGGAGAATATGTGAAAAATACTGGCACCCTGTTAAAAACGTGTAGCAGAGACCTAGAGAATAGACAAAACTTACTAACATAAAAAAGCACAATATGGTCTGTGTGTAAAAAGCACCTTAAAAACTTGACACTCAATAAACCAGAACAAAATTTAAATCTAATTCCTTAGTAAGTATAAAGTTATAAATAAGTTCAGTTAGCTATAAACTTCAAATATAATGTAAATAATCTATAAATAGCTAGTCTTAGGTTATTTATACATGACCTAAATAATGTGTATTAACAGCCACACCTAAATAAAAACAATTCTTATCTTTGTGATTTAATTCAATGAAAGTATCAACTCTGAGTTACAATCTGCTGACAGAGTTTCGAGAGATACCAGAAATGTTCGTCTTCCCGTCAGTTTGGGATAGGGAGGCTCGTGCCGATACTCTCTGACAACCCGCTCACAAACTCTGATCAGTGTTGGCACAGTTTGTGAAAGGCATGACCTACAGCAATCAGCCAGACTCAAGTGGTAGTTATCATGACGTTGAAGGGACTATGGAGTGTAGGACGTGAGCGAAATATCTGGCGAGATAGATGCACTTTTTAAGTGCATGAAATTTCCCAAACTCCTAATATTAATATTACGAAAGGAAAATATTTCCCCTTAGCAACCCTTTAAGTGTATCTTCGCAAATGTAGGGAAGTCCAAGCATCTTGAGAGTCGCGATCATAAGTACATGTATATGTTCTAATACAATGCCGGATTTTAACTTTGCTGTTAACATATTTACTTTTGTGCTTTGGTTTACCATCTTCTGTAAAACTCTGAAAATAATGGCATCATAATGGCGCCCCCCTATCTGACCACAATTTTTGTTCATGTCCCCTTAGCCAGCTGGGTACCGGAAAACTGCGCTTTAGGCTCCAATAGTGAGTCATAATAATAATCAAAATATAATAAAAAATACGTATTAACCAGATTGTGTTTGTATTTTACATGAATATTTACACTCAGTTAAGGATCCAGCAGGTGCCCTCTTCAGTAAAGGGATATAGGGGAGCGATGTGAGCTAACGCAGCGGGTTCAGAGGCAGAGCTCCTGCGCAAACAGATTTTCTGAGTTCTGAAATTTTGTAAGTCATCCTTCAGGCGTCTAGATTATTCTTTGTTTTATTATTAGTAACGAGAGAGCATGTTAAGAAAAAAGGTTTAAGTTCAAAGAGGTGGGGCGGGTTCTGGCAATTAGAGCACCCAATTCATCCTATCAACAACAGCAAAAACAGTATTCTGTATTCTAGAAAAAGAAATGATGCTGTAGTATGAAGTAATTATTTTCTTTGAAATTATTTTGCCAAGTTTATAAACAAGTGTCATGTTATATAGCATTGGTTACCTCCCTTTCGATACATATACACTATAGTGGAGATAGTGGGTACACTTTGTACAACAGTTTATGTGATGTAACTAGAACTAGGCTGCTTGGTAATTGAGAGAAAAAAACCAGAACAAAGCAAAGTATCAACATTACTATAAAGGGAAAACAATATAAAGGAAAGAACTGCACATTAAAAACAGTATATATATCAATAATGTAAGATTTATTTCCCTTTTCTATATAACACAAAATTAATTCCTAACCGCTAATTATTTATTATTGTGTTGTTGTGTTTTTCATATTTTGTTAGGAACAATGAATAATTGTGCAAAGTTTAAACTTTGGGAAGTGGGAGAAATAACGCGTAGAACGTTTGTACTACATGGACAGACAGACAGACAGTCGGAGTGAGTTGATATAAGCTTTAAATTAATGTCAAGTTGTACCAGTTACATCAATGAACCTTCAGACGAGGTAGAGAACTTTCGGTCTGAATAATGTTACAAGATAAATATTGGAAGTGTATTCTATTGAACAGGAATCGCAAATCTAGATATACACGAGTTGTTTCCCTTTAATGATGTTAAGAGCATGAATCTTCCTCTATATGAAAACTACTTCCCAGATATGTTAATGGTGAGACAAAACACATTTTGCTTCTTATTGAACTTTGACCCCTTCTCTTTCCTAAACCTTGCTGGAACAAACAAAAAATATGAACATTTAACATTCATCTGGACACAATAAAAAATGACTAGGTCCACTCACGCCGCCCACGCAAGACTTTAATCGATCGCCACGTGGTGGGTGAGCCCAGGTTTCAAGGTCGACGTGGGTGTGAAAAAGTTAGTCAACGACAAACAGTTCGAGTGTGTAGCGGAGAGGGGGGTGGGGGTTGTGAAAGCCGAGATATATTTTAAGAAGAACTGGACGAATCGAGAAGGTCAATGGGAAGGGGAGAGAACCAGACTTTAATCAATATGCGATAAGATAATAAAGGGAACTTTTGTTTTAATTAACATTACTGGCAAAAGTTACACCTCAAAGACAGAGGGCAGACTGCAAACATTAGTTGGCGAGCTCTATAACATATTAATACTACATTATACAAACAATGCTTGGAAGGCTCTATAAACATGATGTATGTTGAACCTTTTTTTTTGGACTGTTGAATGTGTAACCAAATGACTAAGAACAGAAAGGAGAATGCACTTCCAATGCACTACATGCACAATGTTTGACGCACAACTACTAGCCTGCTCAGAGGAGCACCAACGTAATGTTTTGTTCTATGGGGGTGTCACAACTAAAAGTTTGAGAAACATTGGCTGCAAAAGTGTTTTCAATTTGATCAACTAGAGATAATTTTTTGTGTGCTTTAATTGGCTGATTTTGAATTTAAAAAAAAAATGGTTGGCGCTTGATTTTAATTATAATTTTTTGGGACGCATAAATTTCAATTATGTGTTATTTTTTTTATATTAGTGATATCTCGTAACGAAGAGAGACAAAAAATGAAAAGTAATAATAAATAAAGTAAGCTTTGATCTGTGTCTGATGTAATGTAAGCTTTGCACTCGTCCTATGATGTAGCTCAGTTTTCTGAGATAAGTATTGCGGTCATTCATCAGCACCATATGATTGTCCTGGTGTAAGTCTAATATTGCTTCTCATTGTCCAGTTTAAAGCGATTGTCAAATGTCACAATGAACTTAAAACAAATCTATATATATATAATTATATTCATTGCTCAACAGTTTTGACACCAAGAAGTAAAGAAAAGATCACTCTTTTATTTCTACAAATAATACCAACGTAACTTTAGTGGCCTAAAATAAAAGAGGGGGGAGAACAAGTAGTATTCACCCGTCATTAGATAGCAGGGCCGGACTTAACCATTGTGGGGCCTTATGCCAAACGGATTTTGCGGGGCCAAGTTTGGGTAGAAATACGGATAATAAGTGAAAATTAATAATTTGTATTAGAAAATAAAATAGCAGGGCCGGACTTAACCATTGTGGGGCCCTATGCGAAACGGATTTGGCGGGGCCAAGTTAGAAAATAAATTCGTCTTTGCATTTTATTCATTCTTTACTACATACATAGCTACTTTACGAGCCTTGCGTGTAGCGAAGTCATACAGTATATCATAAAAATTCTATTTCCTATATAGATCACGCTCAATAGCAAGAATTATTAAATGTTTCAATCTATCTATGAGAATTGTTGACCTCAAGTAATTCTTAATTATTTTGAGTCGACAGAAGGTTCTTTCACCAGATTCCAAGATTACGTGTATTGGATACTGTCGTTTTTTTATTGCGCTTAGGACTGGCGTTTTCCATATTGAATGACACACCAAAATTACAATTTTTGTCTATATATTTCAGGAGATTTGTATGAGTTTTCAAAAGATTTTATTAATTTCCGGATATTTCCAGGACGTTTTCGTATATTTTGGAATTTCAGAAGATTTCCAGGAGCTCCTGGTAAATCCACAGGAGGCTGCGGGAAATCTGTTATAAGTTATAAACTGGTTTAATTTAATAACTATGAAAGAGCGGGGCCCATCGCGGTCGCATAGGTTGCAGTGGCTTAAGGCCGGCCCTGCAAAATAGTGGCGTATGCTACGCCGCCGGTCGACTAGTATTTTTTATAATGCTGATCTGTGTAAATCTACACCCACATTCAATTCTTTTTTTTATTATTTAGATTCATTTCTACCATGCAATAGACACAAACAAAATACAAAAATACTAAAGAGAAATAGAAGAAACTTGTAATTGCAATGGAACAGAATGTTGCTTGCAAATGTCAAACTGTCTCCAAACTAAACATGATAAGTCTATCGCATGGTCATGGCCACATTCATTGTAACGTTTCAGAGCAATAGTAAGAAGCTAGATCTATAGCTAGTGGCGCAGTAACCATTGCCTGATTTGGGGGGGGGGGGGTCAAAGCCCATGACTAGTAGGGGCCTTAGTCTATTGAACCAGAGCCGTTTATTACTTTAAAGTAGCTAACAAGTATAGAGAGACATGACACTATGCCATGTTAAAGTTAGCGAATTGAGTCTACGGATGCTATTAATTACATTAACGTACAAAGCGGTATATATATATATATATATATTAGAATTTTAAAAAGTCAAAACATTATTCAAAAGGTTCTGAAAAATTAGACATTTTGCGCGAGTCAAAACGGTCGAATATCCAAAAAAAAAGCGTCTAACCATTGTTCTGTTGGCGTCTTATTTTGAACAGGCCAACTATAAAAGATCTCGCTTCACATACAGATAATAGTACAATGACTAACCTTATAAAGAGATAAAGATATAAAGAGATAAAGATCTACTAACGCTACTTTTTGCCTCGATTGTTAGTCACATTTCAGTATCGGTCCTTGCCCCGCGTTACTTTATTCTTATTAATTTCACCTGCCTTCTTTGATAGGATGAATAATGAGCTTTAGATGTCAAGAGAATGCGTTCTGCAGTGAAGAATGCAGGAAAACGCTTACTTACAACGCTTCCCCCCACCACCAGCTGTCATGAGAAAGGCCACCAACGTAACTGATTTTTTGTTCCCGAGAAGCATTGCTCAAATAGTAATATATACCACTTTATGTATGTTAAGTATTCACGGAGTTTTGCATTCTTAGAGCTTACAGGTGCTATTTGAAATATGTAGACACATTCGCAAATAGTTCCCTTTAGAGATAGTGTCTAATTAATCTTTTTTTTTAAGCTTATAAAAAATTATGCATAAAAACATTATTTATAAGCAAATCAACGCAGTCCTGGTTGAAACAATTTAACGTTATATATACACTTTTATAACCTGAGCAGCAGCGTCATATCATCAAATACTCATTGGACGCATTATATCATCAAAGACTCATTGGACGCATTATATCATCAAAGACTCACTGCATCAGATCATCAAAAGACTACTGCAAAATACATACGCTCACTGGAAGCAGTTTATCATCAAAGAATCATTGTAAGTATCATATCATCAAAAGACTCTTTGGAATCATCATATCATCAAAGACTCTCTGGAATCATCATATCATCAAAGTCTCTGGAATTATCACATCATCAAAGACTCACTGGAAGTATCATATCATCAAAGAATTACTGGACGTATCATGTTATCAAAGACTCACTGAAAGCATTATATCATCAAAGAATCACTGCATCATATCATCGAAGACTCACTGGAGGCGTCTAATCATCAAAGAATCAATCACTGCATCATATCATCGAAGACTCACTGGAGGCGTCTAATCATCAAAGAATCAATCACTGCATCATATCATCGAAGACTCACTGGAGGCGTCTAATCATCAAAGAATCACTGCAACTTATCATCAAAGAAGCACTGATGCTTATTTCTTGGGAAATAGATTTTAAACGTGACTTTGTCATTTAGATGAAAAGGAAACTTCTGAAAGCGACAGATTAGGACCAGGAGCTGAATAATGGGAAATACATTTAATCGTATGATATAATGGCCTATGAATAATAACAAAAGGACAAATGGGTTGCAGTGTAGCTAATAAATATAGGTAGCACAGTCATGTAACTAAAGGATCAATGGAACAAAACAATTGCCTTTATAAAGATACTTCCACTTCCAAGTGTAGGTCAAATATAGGTCTATTTATTATATTTTAGTCATTGGTAATTTGCTTAAGGACAAAACATTAAGTCCATTGTACCAAGTTTCCAGGCTTGCATTAATTGAAATGAGTCTGGGAGATACACTTGTTTGTCTTAGAATGTAAACCTTGAGTCTGAATATTTTAGTAGAGATTATATTTCTGTATACGTTGGCCCCAGTAAAGTATATAACAAATCTATTTTACTAGTTTATCATCTCTACATTAATGATTGGATCGTCATTGGGATCGTATAGGGATCGAACCCATGATATTCGCTTTATTAGCTCAACACTCTATCAACTTCGCTACCACTTTTGGGGAATTTCCCACCCACCCAAACAACTTCCAACCTTTTCTGATGAAGAGATTGTAAGCTAATATTAGGGACTGAACAAGTTATTTCTTAAAGACTGCACCTGTCAACAGAGAATATAGGATGAAGAGACAAGAAGTCCCACCCGAAAATCAGTTTGTATAATGGACAAAGAAATCATCGAGAAAAGTCAAGAGGGAAATGGAGCGACACAAGACGACGTGCTAAAAGATTGATATTTGCATGGTGTCTACATTGGTGTCTGGAAGTGGGATTATAGGCGACTCAACGAGAGGAAGTAGGATTCGATCACAATGGCATCTTTGAAACAACTAGACCAACTCTTAGTTAAAGAGCTTAAGCAGGAACTTCGTTACCGTAGTCTGAAGCTTGGTGGTACCAAGGAGGCGTTTACAGCTCATCTCCGGTAAGCCCTGGTTGAGGAAGAAGAAGAACCGGAGACCTACCTATTTGAAATTGAGCCAGAGATTGTTGAGCTCATTGGCAAGATACAGGAAGATATTGATGCAATGCATGAACAAATTAACAGGATGGGGAACAAGGTAGTAGATAGAAAGTGTATTGCAAGTAGAATGACAAACAGATCAATTTGATAAAATGGTGTCTCAAGCGAAAGGAGGGATAGACTCGTTGGTGAAGGAGCAGTTGCCTGTAGACTGTAGACTCTTTGGTGAAGAAGTTGCATGGTCATGACTGTGGCTGCACAAACAGTGGTGACGGAGACGCTGTGGATTGGAGCGCCGTCTGTGACTGTGTTGTTGGAAAGACTTGTGGGTGTGACTTTAAAGACGAGAAACGTGACAACGATTGCTGTGACGATCTCAACGGTATGTACCGAATCGAACGAAAGAGACAAATGAAGAAACTGAAGTCTGTTATGTGCCTGAAGCGTTTGCTCTTGAAACTTTTACCAGTACCTCAATGAGCCGGACAGATCAAGACAACGTTGGGTCTGCGTACAAGCCTGTTGATGTAGATCTTGACCTCTGTCTATATGTCGGTGCTCACGAGAGAAATGTGAAGTTCGACAAGTGCATCCAAAAGTTTAGCATGAACTGTTACGTGTGGCACATCACACAGGGAATGTGGATGACAAGAAAACCATCAACAAAGCATGTGTACTTCTGCCATCATCTTCGACGTTAGCATAGACGAATGTCAATCAATCCAGGCTAAATCTGAGCTGGCAAGAGGAAAACATCTATAACTTGAACTTGAGGAGATCTATCTCCTGGACGTGAGACTGCTACCTGAGGATGACCGCGGCGCATTAGACTTCGTTTGTAACGTGGCTGCATGTGAACCTGAAGCTTCCTTGGGAGGCGTCAGTCGGAAGAGTCTGCTGAAACAGCGTGTCCGAGCAACGGCTGTGTTGAAGAAAACAGTGATCAACACAATCTCTTTGTGTGTTGAACGGCCACGCCATCGTCTCAACAACAACCTGGTCAACTGGAGAAAGAGAAAGCGGCACTAGAGGAAAACAGTGCGAATGGCTTCGTGGGGAACACGCTCCCTGCCTTCTGTGACTCCCATCGATCGACCTCCACCTGAACTGTCAAACGTCTGCTGCATTGTCTCTTTTCAGGACGAAAAGTGCTAAGAAGGGGGAAATGCACACCGCCATCCAAGAAAGTGCAGAAGGTGCGCACTATTAGTGAGTAGACTAGGAAGGATGTTGACATTAAAGAGGAGAGACCGATTTCCACCCAAGTCTAGAACCGATATGAAGATGCTGTGCTCAAGGCAGATGTCCTATGTGTTTGTCATGTCATCCATATCTCGTTGAGTTGCCTACCTTCAGTTATTGCAGTACTTTACTAAGTGCAAAATCAAGATCAAATTGACTTTACGAGCCATCTACAATAGAAGGTAGATTTCCAACATAAAGCCGATAAACATGCAGATTTGCCTTTTAGATTTTTTTCAGAACATGTTTTGAGTTTTCAGGATATTTTAATAATTCCAGGAGATTTTCATGACTTTATTCGTATACTTTGCAATTTCAGAAGATTTCCAGGAGCTCCTGGAAAATCAGGAGACCGCGGAAACCCTGCTATAAGTTAAAATGGTTTAATTTAATAATTTACAACTAGAGTTGGCGCTGGGCCTATGAAAATGCGTTGCCCACTGCGTCCGCATAGGTTGCAGTGCCCTAGGACCGGCCCTGCGTACATGTGTTTGTTTTATATATAGCTGTAAAGTTTAAAGTAATAAAAAACAACAACATGTATTAGAGAGAACGAAGTTTGCACTTTAAACTGGAGGAAAGAAGTTGTAAAAAGCACACACTCTAAGCATGTCTCTGGGAAACCTTTCAGCAACGCATCACTAAACAAAAGATTACGAAACGATGTGGCTCTAGATCTAGACCTTTCCTGACGTGGGAACAATCTGTGTTTATAAGCAAAAAAACAAGCTGGGTTTCTACATTTGTAAATCATTATATCTTCAAACACTAGCAGCCACTTGACAACCTCACCAGTTCATCTTGAAGGTACTGAAGCAATGATGTCTTTATAGTTTTTTAAGACCTAAATAGTTTGACCTTGTCACGCGCTGAAGCTAAGTCCAAGTGAATTGGAGACTTTTGACATTACAATTTGTGTCTGTGTGGCTGAGTGTTATGAACACATGACCAAGCGACAGATAGTGCTAAGATCACATTTATTTAAACAAAAAAACATATGATACTCAAATTAGTTTTTATGATGTCTGAAATACAGCCGTAGTATAGAGTATAGACACTTACAAGTTTAAGCATTTATCTACTGAAGGCGTAGATGTCTCTAGTAACAAAGGAGATGCGTGCACGTCTCGGCTGTATTTCTGAACATCACAGCATTGACTGGCTTGTTACTCTACATTATACATTTTGTTTATAACGACATCAGCAAGCTTTGTTACACAATACAAGATAACGTGTGCAAAACGGGTCAGGAAATCATAATGATGGTACATCACCATTATAAAATGAAATGATGTTCGTAGTATTGTTCCATCAACATCATTAAACTGGTTAGGAAATCATAATGATGACACATCAACATCAAAGATTTGGCTTTGGGTGTTCTGCCCTTCTCTGGGCTTGCCATTAAAAGGATCTGGCACCGCGCACCTCTACCATCTTCATTGACCGTCACTGATAATAACGCATATATAACACTACATTCTATGTAACAATATTTTCTTTATGAGGTCAAAGTTCACTTCGCTAAAACAAATTTAAAGATGCATTATGATATATAAAAAATGCAGCATAAGCAAAACTTACCTACCAGACGAATTAGCGCACGTAGTCTTAAAGATGTATGCGGTGTTGTTCTTTGATAATAGGATGAGTTTGAACCAATGCAGGACTCACTATTAGAACCAAGAGAATGAATAGTGACACGAAGATTTCTTCAGGTCATCGGTTTTCTACTACCTCACTGACTGCACACAGGACTTGGCTGGCAGAAGAATACAAAAAACAGTTTACATACACAGGTAGAACAGTTGATTGTGATCTGTGGAATTATTCAAAGTTTGTTGGGTTAACGTACGTGTGTGTGTGTGTGTTCGCGCGTGTGGGTGAGTACATTGTGTGGAAAAACAATAAAGACAGCCTGTCTTTATAACGGTGGAGGGGTGGAGGGGGTAGTACGCCGGTAGGAGGCGGTAGAGAGGGGTGGTGGTGAGAGACACGTGGGCACACCGGCGGTGATGTAACAAGCTCGGCCGCTCTCACAGGTGGGAAATAAAGCAGGTCACGACAAGAGGGGGAGGAGAGAGAGAGAGAGAGAGCGAGAGAGAGAGAGAGAGATTACTAAAAGCTGAGTAAGTTGGCAGATGAAGCGAACGATGTGAAGGTCACAGAAGGGAACAACAACAGTGCTGAAAGAAGGAGAAAGATGCATCATCAACTGCAGACGACAAGGCAAGTAAAATGAGACTTCTTCTTCTTCTTCATCGTTCTCATTGTTATGTTGGAGTGTTCATATGACTAGACCAATACATGAGATGAACTGCGCAGTGGTTTCCAAATCAGGGAGCTCTCCATATAGTTTTCTTTCTATTGGGGTGATTTGGGGCCAATGTCTTATACGGGCCTCTTGGTAGAGAGAGCAGTTTTGGAGGACGTGGTCGGCATTTTCTGGTGATACTCCACATGGGCAGATTTCACTGGTTCCAATTTTGAGCTTCCGGAACATGTGTTGTCGCATTCTGTTGTGTCCGGTCCTGAGTCGAAAGATTAGACGTTGGTCTTGTCGGGATAGCTTATAGTAAGCATCATCTTTCTTGTGATTTGGATGGGAGCTCGTCCATTTCTCATTTATTTTATCTACAATTAATTTCTTCATTTCTTCTGGATAGAGTGCAGAGTTTACTTGTGAGTTTGTTCTCCCACTCTTGGCGAGTGTGTCAGCCTTCTCATTTCCTGCTAGTTGTATGTGAGCTGGTATCCATTGAATAACAGTTTTTTTGCTGTTGTGGTTGAGCTTTGTGAGTGCTGTTCTGAGGTTTTTAATATAAGGGGAATCAGAGTTTTGCAGGCTTTGGAGGGTTGTTTTTGCGTCTGTTAGAAAGACAATCTGACTGTGAGGGGAACTTGGATGATTTGCTAGCATGGTAGCAGCTAGTGCTAGTGCTTCCCTTTCTGCTCTGTGACTGTCAGAGAGCTCTCCAGTTGCAAAGGATTTTTCTAGTTTTTCTCCTTCTGGCCATTCGATAAGTATTCCAGCTCCTCCATTAGTGGTGGCTTTATGGGATGAGCCATCCGTGTAAACTCTGATCCACTGATTGCTAGGGTAATTGGTATGTAGAAAACAGTTCACTATTTCCTTGAGCTCTGTTGGTCTGTAATCAGATTTTCTTTTTATGTTTTCAATATGGTCCCTTATAGTAGGAAGAGGGCTTTCGTCCCAGGGTGGAGATTCATTATAGTGTATCGAGGATTCCAGAGTAATTTTTTCAAGTTGGTGTTTCTTTTTTAGGTTTAGAGATTCCTGTATAAAATTGGTCCTTTTGAGACGGTTTTTTGTGCCAGTTTTGTGGATTTTTGTTCTGAGTGGGTGCCTCTCCAAGGTTTCCAATTTAGTGAATTGGGAAAGGATTTTTATTTCTCTTCTTTCATCCAGAGAGATCAGGGCAGCGGTTTCCTCCATAGCTCTTATGGGTGTTGTTTTGATTGCTCCTGTCATTATCCTAAAAATGAGACAATCTTAGCAATTTACAGAAAGGAGTTTTTTTGTTTTGATTGAAATCTCAACAGAGCCTGACTTGAACAAGATCTAGATTTATTTATCCTCCAGGTATTGAAGAGCTTAATCATCTGTGTGATACAGGATTGATTGATTCACGTGTTGTCATCGACTATGAACAATTGTTTCAACTTCCTCCAAGAATGGGAAGTGGTGTAAACAATGTGTACAAAATGTGTACCAGACAGACAGTGAGCTGATATATCTAATAAAAACTGCAGATACAATTAGAACACTGTGTGTTGTACATTGAAAGATGGCTGATTTTAGTGCGTGCTCTTGGAAAAATGTTCCACGTTTGGAAACCCATTCTCTGTTCCTAAGAGAGGCGCACTGACCTGGTGGAGATATTCTAATAGGTTTACGCTTTTAGCTCAGTAGTTTTTTTTTTTATTTTGTTTTGTTTACAGATGTAGACAACTCTTTACAGTTCTTTTCACTACAGTTGTTCTTTCCTGGATGCACTTTTTATACACTTTCTGGAGGGCTTCCCATACTGGTAAATACTAGATATTGTTGTACTTTAAAAGTATGTTGGAATCTCTTCAATGTCTTAACTCCATTGGCGAAATAGAACACTCTGGAAGTTTTCAATTTATTGCATTTCTGTTTTCTCGGCCTCTCACGCACACAGTTGACTAGCTAATTCTAGTACGACAGTAGCCCTCAGTTTGGTTTAGTGTGTCTAACTTGTATATGATACAACTTGTATATGATATGATCATATGAATCAATCAACTTTTGACATCGTTTTGTAAGGATTATTTTCATAAATGGAGGAGCTCTATAAATCGCTGACTTGGTGTATTTGATGCACAAAATGCTGACGTCTTAAAAAGCTAAATATTTTGAAAAGAATACAGATCTAACAATTTTAGAACAGAAGAATTAAATTTTTAAGCATTTTCGATAGGAGCTTAAAATAATTGTTGTATGTATGGCGTCCTTCAGTCGCGAAATGAGGATGAATCATCTCCTTAACAATAGCCCTCCCCCCTCCAGGCAGCTGTTTTATTAATAGGAACAGAAGTGCAAATAGTTTGGAATCAGTGGCAACGTAGGTTCTATTAGGGTGTAGCACTCTGTGCTTCCACAAGGTCATTGCTTCCTGATTTTTGTTCTCTGAGTTCACTCCCGAAGCCTTTCCCTTGTTTGGGTAAAGCTGCAAGGCAGCAGTAGTTTGGGTATAGCTGCAAGGCAGCAGTAGTTTGAATTTGTCCTTTTCCACATCGCTTTCACTTCTTTTTATTAACAAGCTCACTCAGTCTGTCTGTCTGTCTGTCTGGCAGGATTCTTTTACACGTTTTTTTTACACTTGCCATTCTCGGATCAAGTTGAAACTTTGCACCATTATTCATTGTCTATGACAATACATAAATTTATTTAAAAAATCAAATCATTTAGCGTAATTTAATTAATTTAGTTTTTATTTAGAAAAGGGGAAATAAATCTTGCAGTATTGATAGAAATAGCAGTGATTGCGGTTGAGCGGTTCTTTCCCTTATGTATATGCTTTGGTATCTAAAAAGTATTTTGTATATTTTGCTTGTATCTGACTGTATTTCATCGCTAAAAGAGATGAACAGAAAAAAAATATTGACGCATATAGAAAGTACAAATAAAATGTTCAAGGATTTTCCCCCAGATCTCTGAATTCACTTCAATTTACAGTTTTCTCTTTTCACTATTTACACATGTCTCTTTCCCCCTTTACATCAGCCATTTTCCTCTTCTATTACAAGGCACACGCAAAGTATGCTTCTAAAAATAGCATCTTTGTCAAAGTACATCACATCGGTCAATGTGCACACACACATCCTTCACATCCACAAATGCACACATACCTTGACAGTGCTGTATCCTAGAACTTTGACAATGTCTGCTTTCTTAAAATACTTTAGTTTCAACTAGGACGGAATGATGACATAATGCTGTTAGTAGGCGGTGAAGAGATAGGGAACATGCGAGACAGAGAGAGAGAGAGAGACACAGAGAGAGAGAAATAAGAAAAGATATAATCAGAATGTATGACTGCAATACAAGGACAATCTTTCCAGGTAATAAGCCACTAAAACCTGTCCAGGACACAATGTACTCTCCGTGTTACGTGTGGACGCCTAATAAACAAGACACAAACCTGGAAACTCCATTCGGAACTATCGGTTTCCCAACGGGTTTTTGTCCCTACTCTTCCCCCTCCCCGCCCCTCTATGTTTTTCCCCCTTCATTACCAAACGTTTCGTTCGACAGACTTTGACATGCGGGTCAGTGACCCTCCCTGAACGCTCGATCAGTGGTTGTTAACCCCACAGCATGCATTCAGTGCAACGCAGTTTAACAAAAATAAGATTGAGGAATAACCTTACCCCCCCCCCACCATGCACCCCCACCCAGGGAAGAAAATAGACAATCTTCAGCCCTCCCCCCTCCCCTCACTCAACGGCCGTCGTCTCTTATAACAAATCAGAGTTAATTTTTTTTTCTTTTGAGTACACTTACGTAACATGATACATGCGTTCTGTAACGTTTATATTACCGTTTATATTACCGGACGTCTGGTAACCCTAAGTGTGAGGCACTTGGATCTACCGGACGTCTGGTAACCCAAAGTGTGAGGCACTTGGATCTATCGGACGTCTGGTAACCCAAAGTGTGAGGCACTTGGATCTATCGGACGTCTGGTAACCCTAAGTGTGAGGCACTTGGATCCTATTCGTTATTAAAGCTAATTGCGTTTTAGTTGTTTGTAAAAAAAAATGTTTGCATGTGTATGTGTGTGTGTGTGTGTGTACGACAGGGCCATGTGTTCAGGTGATCATATGAATGGGTGTGCTGTACCGAATATCCTTTTTTTCACCTGCAGGAGAGAGTGTAAAGGTCAGAGGTCACGGGATTCGAATGACCTAATTAAAGTTCAAGGGAAAATTGTCTTTGTTAAAATCGGATACAGATAATAAAAACGACGTTCAAATAAAGCACTCTTATGGAAAGAAATAATTACAGCGCTGTTGGAAACTCATTCATATTTTCGACCAGTGGAGTGTGCACTTATTAGAGTGACTGTACTTTGTTAGAAGAATGGAAGATAGCGATTGCTTCCCTTTGTTGAAATGAGGATCTCATGTCGGATCCAAACACTGGAATAGAAGAACACAATCCATTGAGTAACGTTGTTTAAAAAGAAAAAAAAAAGATCGTATCATGCACCAACGAAAAAACTAGAAGTATGATGGATAACAAGTACAATAAAAAAAAAACTTAATGAAAAATATGAAATTGAAATTGCTTCATTTATTTTGACCCAATAATGTGATTAATTTTTAATAGATCTAGAATCTAGACTAATAGTAATAAATGTGTGCGATTGGACATGATGTAATTAATTGTTTTTGTTTAGAGCAACTTTCATGCGTATAGACTGCTCAATGCGCTCTGGTCCAATCAGTTTGGTGGAGGGGTGGGGGTATCTGGGAGAAGGTTTCCGCGCTGCTTTATTGAAAGCTTTTTTTTTTTTTAAATAGTTGCTCGAGATTGAATTCGAACTCGGGATCTTGAGCCTCCATGAAGAAGGTCGACGCGTTAGCCACTGACCAGACTTATAATATTTAAAGATTTTAGAGTCTAAATAAGTCTATAGTGTAAAATGTTAAGCGAATGACCTAATTCTACACAAGCCTTGTCTCCTTTTAGCTTAGTACATCTCTAAGTAGGAGAATATTATTTAATTACAACTAACTGATTACATAATTAATACATTTTTTAACGAATTCATGTGTTGTCATTGACAGTAAATAATTGAGCAAAAGTTTGAACCTGGTCCGAGAAGGGAAAAGAAGATCAATCAGTTTGACACGATTTTGAACGACGGACTGAGTTCATTCATGCTCAGTAAAAAAAAACCAGCCAAAGTGTACAAATGACTATATAACAAATGACTATATAACAAATGATTATATAACAAAGACTATATAACAAATGACTATATAACAAATGACTATATAACAAATGACTATATAACAAATGATTATATAACAAATGACTATATAACAAATGACTATATAACAAATGACTATATAACCCTTTTCCCTGGTTGAATGCCCCTGCGAGCCCCTGTGATGTGCTACGCTTTCATGAAACTTGATAACAAAGTTGTATGTTTCATGTAGGACACAAGGTTGTATGTTTCATGTAGGACACAAGGTTGTATGTTTCATGTAGGACACAAGGTGATCTTATAACTCACGTACAACTTGTGTTTTTTTTTGAGGCTGTGCTAGTAGAGTCTCCAGGGGGAAATAAAGTTAATTAGGTAGGAAATGTCTGCGGAGTAACGACGGAAAGAAATGCATCGAGGCGCAGGGGAAGATTTACTGAAGAAATGTGCTCAATTAACTTCAAGAGAATTAAGTAGATACTTGTGTACAACATAACAGTAACTGTGATGTCAAAATGAAACAAACGACCGAATATATATCTATATCTATCTCTCTCTCTCTCTCTCTCTGTATATATATATATATAATATATATATATATATATATATGTATATATATATATATATATATATATATATATATATATATATATATATATATATATATAGAGAGAGAGAGAGAGAGAGAGAGATAGTTAGATAGATAGATAGATACGATGTTTGTTTGTGCGTGTATACATAGGTTTAGGGTTTACTGGGTTTATGAGTCAGGAAATCGTCAACTCCTTTCCAACCCTGTACGATATGTCAATATGCTTTTATTTTTTCCATTGAGCTACAACATAGGTGCCAACTTTTTCTCAGCATTTCGGGGGGGGGGGGGATGTACATTTCAAACACTCGTATCAATTCAATAAACGAGATCAATGAAGTCTGTGCAGCTTCATTCTGCACTGTAGCAATGCTTCAAGGGCAGGAGGATATGACCCGCTGGCCGTAGTTTGGGAATCATTGGTCTACAATGGTCAGTGCATTTAGGGCATGTGCAGAAAATGAGAATGTTTCCTGACGTACCAACAAGTTTTACAGCAGGGAAGTGAGAAGAGAGGAGTACTTAACATCAAGGCCGACCCGGGCCCCGTACGTTCATAGGCCCAGCACTAATTCTAGATGTTAATTACTAAATTAAGCCATTATAATTTATAACTGGGTACCCATGGCCTATAGATTTTCTAGGAGTTCCTGGACAATAGCTGAAAACGCAATATATACGAAAAAGTCCTAGGAATCGCCTGAATTATTAAAATCTCCTGAAAACTCATAAAAATGTCCTTAAAATTGAAAAATTTTCATTTTTGGGTATTATTCAATGCAGTAAACGCCTATCCTTTGCGCGATTAAAAAAACGCATTGTCAGCTTTCATTAAATAAAAACGTAATGCAAAGATTAATTTATTTTCTAATACTAAATTTTTATTTTCACTTATTATCCTTATCCCTACACTGACTGGCCGCGCACTATTCATTTCGCATAGGGTCCCGCAATTGTTAAGACCGGCTCTGTCAATGGACGCCGGAAGGTGACAGACAAGGCCCATGTCTTCGAATGGACGCCGGAAGGTGACAGACAAGGCCCATGTCTTCGAAAGGACGCCGGAAGGTGACAGACAAGGCCCATGTCTTCCAATGGACGCCGGAAGGTGACAGACAAGGCCCATGTCTTCCAATGGACGCCGGAAGGTGACAGACAAGGCCCATGTCTTCCAATGGACGCCGGAAGGTGACAGACAAGGCCCATGTCTTCCAATGGACGCCGGAAGGTGACAGACAAGGCCTATGTCTTCCAATGGACGCCGGAAGGTGACAGACAAGGCCCATGTCTTCCAATGGACGCCGGAAGGTGACAGACAAGGCCCATGTCTTCCAATGGAATAAAGATGAGGCGTACAGAGAAATGGCTTTGGTTACATCAACACCTGGAAGCAAGGAAGGAGACTTCACAGACTTTGGAAACAGTCCTGAATGCTGAGCGCTGAAAGAATGAGAATTACCTATAGTAAGTCCCATCTTAACTACATGTAATGGAGTCAGAGTTTACAAAGCTTATATTTGTCTGTCCGGGTGCATTCTTTTACACTTTTTTTTTCTTCTACTTCCCAATCCCGGATCAAGTTGGAACTTTACACAACTACTCGTTGTCGATGACAACACATGAAGCACTAAGAATATCAAAAAATTAGTTCATCAATTAGTGGTAGTTAATTAATTAATTAAGTTTTATTTAGAAAAAGGGGAGATACTTGCAATATTGAGAGATATGGTAATGAAGAAAAGGTGCCCTCCCTTTACAACCCTTGTTTATAATTTTTTTTTTGTATACTTTCCTTGTTTCTTAATTCGAAGAATCACACGATAAAAGTCATTGCACAGAAAGTAAAATATAATTATAAAAAACAAAACAAGTTGGAGTGGTCTTTTTCTGGTTCTCACATAGTCACGTTCCGATTTTTTCCCCAAAGAAAATTAGACTGCTGTCGTTTTGTTGTAACCAATGAAAAGAAAATTCCAAAATGAAGTAGAAGACGCGGCAAGAAATGATTGAACCTAATGTTTTATACTATGGTATCGATACTATGTGTAGAGTTTTTATTTCCATGTGAGTATTTTGCTTAAGAATGAAATGAAAAAGAACCCAAGCGAAGTATTGTTACCATAATGTTAAATTATTTTAGCAATTAAAAATGGTTTTGAGAAGTCGTTTAGTGCAAAAAATTGATGTGCCCCAGTAGAGTCCTTTTGAAAAACGCTTCCACGGATAACAGATGGACAAGAGGGAACAAAATATCCACGCCTGTGGCCACATTGTTATTGAGATGGACAGGAAAATGGAGACGCACGTGGGCAGACAAGATTGATCGAAATGGCAATGTCCAAGATATAAACTAAAAAAAAAACCCTGTTAAAGAAAGAAAGGTCTAATGATAAAAATGTGAAAAAAACAAACTGTTACAGAAAGCGACTCTAATAAAGATGTACAACTAATAAAAGAAACTATGCTAGGACGACAGCTAGAGCTACTAGAAGGATGTTTGTCTAAATCTGGTTAGGACGACAGCTAGAGCTACTAGAAGGATGTTTGTCTAAATCTGGTTAGGACGACAGCTAGAGCTACTAGAAGGATGTTTGTCTGAAAAGTGTCCATCGATCAAAGAGCACCAGGTGTTAAGATCTGTTAACAAAATAGTCGTCTTCCTTGTCGAGGTGACTGGGCCAGGGGAATTCACCTGTCTCACTTTAGTTAACAGAGTGCGGAAGTGTCATGTGGCCAGCTTGACATCCATTTTTACTTCCCTTTCCCGACATATATAAACTAAGTTCCGATTGAACGAGTGTCCACCATAAACCAGAACTCTTTCAGAACAATATATACATAGGTGAAGTACTTTGGCACCAATTAGGCTACAAGGTCGTTACAAAGCAAAAAAAATCAGAAGAAAAGACTAAGCAAAAAAAGATTACAAAGACAGTTTGTGTGGAAACACAAACTCAAAATCGGCTCTCGAGCGGGTCCTGTCAGGCAGTTTTCAATATTTCCAGAAAGAATATCAAAAACTATGAACTACACACTCTCAACCACTACAGCCATATCTCCGTCGATACAAAAACAAAAGACGTGCTCGTGGTGTCGATACTGTTGTATTGTTAGTTTGACTTACGATACCACAGGATACGAAGATATATTAATGTTATTATTATCACATGGATACTATTCATAAGTGTTCAATGGACCGATAGTTATGAAGATATTGTTCAATGTGAACTGGACTAACAGATGTTATTAAATAAATATCAAGTTGATTTTATTGTTTTGTAAAAAGTCAATCACTCATTCAGAGCCTCAATGATGCAGCCTGTCACCATTGAATTGAAAGTGGTATATACTATTTAACATTCCTGAGGGAAATAGGTTGCCCTCCCAAACTACTGAAGTTCATTGAGTGCTTTCATAAGGAAACTAAATGTACTGTCAAATTCAATGGAGCCCGATCAGCACCTTTTGAGGTTTGCAGTGGTGTCAAGCAGGGATGTGTGCTCGCACCTACTCTGTTTGGCATATTCTTCTCCTGCCTACTGCATTATGCGTACAACGACATAAACGAAGGTGTGTTTCTCCATACATGATCCTCTGGAAAACTATTTAATGTATCAAGGCTGCGGGCAAAAACCAAGGTTAGAAAGTTACTCATCAGGGAACTCCTGTATGCTGATGATGCAGCTATTGTTGCTGATTCTGATTTTCAGCTATAGTCCGTGGTTGACAAACATTCTGCTGCTTGCCAGAAGTTCGGCTTAAACATCAGTCAAAGCAAGACTAAGATACTTGTCCAAAACGCAAACACTGCACCTCAAGTAAGCATTAATGGCCAACCACTAGAAATTGTTGATCACTTTTGTTACCTTGGCGCCATCATATCCAACAACACTCTACTGGATAAAGACATTAACAACACGATAGCCAAGGCAATGGCCACCATGTCATGGTTGCAGAAAAGAGTGTGGGACAACATATTGCTGACTAACAGTACTAAAGCCCTAGTCTACCGGACCTGTGTGCTGAGCACCTTGCTATACGGAAGTGAAACATGGTCAACCTACTCATGGCAGGAAAAAAAGCTGAATGTCTTCCACCTCCAATGCCTAAGGCGGATCTGTAAAATAAGGTGGCAAGATAAGATAGCCAATGAGGAAGTGCTACGAAGAGCAGGGTGCCAGGACATCCGCTCTGTTATCAGCAGCAGACGCCTTGGCTGGCTTGGCCACGTTCGTAGAATGCCAGTAGGTCGACTTCCACAGGAAGTCTAATAGAAGGCAGGAGAGCCGCTGGTCGCCCACTTTTACGTTATACGGATGTATGCAAAAGCGACATGAAGCTCTTCAAAATCGACACTAGCAGCTGGGAAGAAGTGGCACTGGATAGATCCACATGGAGAGAGAGCATAAAGGAAGGGTCACGGATTGCAGATGTCTTACACAACAGAAGCAGAAAGAAGGGTGAAAATGCAATGGCACCTGGTGATTACATATGCCCAACCTGCGATCGCAGCTGTGTATCAAGTATTGGCCTCTTTAGTCACACAAGAAGTTGCAAAGAGAAAAGATCGTCTCCCGAGACGTAAAATGCCACAGATACTATTTAACACTACTTATTCATTGCAGTTTTGACTTTGACTTTTCTTTACTAAAAATCCTTTTGTTTTAAAATGTCTGTAATTAGTATAGGCCTAACAGAAAGTACTTAATTTAGTAATAATAAATTTTAAAAACATTTTTTTTTTACAAAAATCTAAAACCGTTTGCATAAATGTGTTAAAAATATGCGAGGTAATTATCCCTTTACTAAATTGTCTTATCCTTCATATAGAGTAAGTAGTTAGCAAGACTTTGACATATTCAAAGACACCTAACAACTTATCAAACAACATTCTGTTTCCATAAAAAAAAAATAGAGCAGGATTTTATTAGACAGCCCCCCCACTCTCAGTCGAAAATCGACTATGGATCAGTTCATGAAAATGAGAGCAGTTCCCCCCTCTCGACGCAGCTGATGTATCCAAAGGATATATATAAAAGACCTTGCGATCTATATGGCAGATGATGTTTAGGTCATTTGTTTCTTTTTCCAACGAGCAGGGTGTCATGTGGCCAGCACACGCCCAACCGCCTTTACTTTCCCCAACTAAAGTTAGGTACCCATTAGAGTTGGGTGAACTCGGGGGCGCCCTTAAAATTCCGATATTCAAAATGCCAGTCCTAACCGAGATTCGAACCCAGGACCCCAGATTCGGAAGTTAAGCGTTTAACCATTCAGCCACAGCGCCCCCTATATATATAAATATTCCATCTGCCTGGGATCCCGTTGTCGACCGGGTCCTGTACATGGGATCCTACTTTGGTAGGTGATCCTATGGATGAAGACTATCTTAGTTGAGGTCCTATAGACAGACCCTACTGAGGTTATAGAACTGAATGCGGATGCCCGCCAGAGCACGTGGATAGTGCCGCAGCTTCCAGACTCTGAGATAAACGTTGCACACTGATACAATCATGCAGGAGTTCAAGGCCTACCTGAGCAACTGTCATCAGCAGTGTAGGCTGTCACTGCAGTGTCACACAACAGCAGACTTGACACTAACAGAAGACAATTTTGTCGTGAAGCCTTATGGGTAAGTGTAATCCGAAAACAAAAGAAGATGAACAACTTTCCCACGTGAGATGTCTGTTTCTGAAACTTGACCACGTGAGACGTCTTAGACGAAACATAAAACTATAGCTTGACTCAGTCCGTTGAATGATATAAATAACTTTTACCTTCCAATCGTATTGGCATATCAATTGTTAAATATATTTGTCTTCTAGAAGTAACAATGAACAAACATTATTTGGTTTACAGCTAGCTACAAGAGGTAGGCCAAAGCGTTCAATGTACTCTGGTATTCTTTGGTTAACAACAGAGAGACCGACTCTAGACTTACTAGAAATCTATTTTGTTTTATGTAAAGGAAGATACTAGTCGTTTCGCGCCGTATACACCTTGAGAGTGAGTAGTCTTTGCTTCTCTTGCTGCTCATAGTCATGGTGTGCCTCCCCCCCCCCACACCACCTTCTACCATACCTTGGCTTTCACCATGCTTTCACATATCAGCGTTGAAAAATGATGTGGCTGTTGATGTACATCCAGAACAGCCTGTGTGGGTGTGTGTGTGTGTACCTGCGTCTACGTCCTGCGAGTGTGTTTGAGCGCGTGCGGGTGTATGTGTGAGTGTGCTTACGTAGGTGAGTAAAAATCAGGGTGTGTGTCACGCCTCCATGTTCCCTCTTTCCACCGTTATGTAATACTTTCTAAACAATTGTTTTAGTTTGAAACAACAGACTAGTATGTCATAAGTAAACCGGTAGGAGTGTAAGTACTTAAAAGCAAACCTTATGCTGCCCCTCAATCTAACCAAACGAAACGTTCTACCCAACATACTATCGTTACAGGTTTATAAACGCTGTGCAATAGTTAGATTTCATTCACCTCTGTTGCATTGACATGAGGTCAAGGTCAATAACCTTTGTACAAACTGTAGAAGTGAATCAGGTTTGTATTTAACGAGTTAATGACGGACAGCTTTGTGTGTGTGTGTGTTTGTGTGTGTGTGAGAGAGGAAGAGGATTTAGAATACGTGCTGCAGACACAAGACAATGTGAGACACTAGAGGTACACGACACTAGAGTTACACAACACTAGAGTTACACGACACTAGACACACGTGCTGCAGACACAAGACAATGTGAGACACTATAGTTACACGACACTATATAGTTACACGACACTATAGTTACACGACACTATATAGTTACACGACACTATATAGTTACACGACACTATAGTTACACGACACTATAGTTACACGACACTATATAGTTACACGACACTAAACAATAGTCCTTTATTACGTCTAGTTGCATGGCACTTCACCAGGAAATAGTTCCGGCGGTTAGAATGCAATGGGCACTGATACATGTATTGACCTTTTGTTAGAGGACGGCTAAAACCTATAGGCCATTAGATAAGTAGTTTGCATAGTCAGAATTAGAAGTGGGGGTGGGGGTAAATTAAACAGAATTAGAAATGGGGGCCCAATTAAACAGAATTAGAAATGGGAGCCCAATTAAACAGAATTAGAAATGGGAGCCCAATTTGTTTTTAATATTTTTACGTTTACATGCGGTCTATTTTGCAGATGATGTTAAGGTTATCTGTTGTTGTTTTTTTGCCAACAGTCATCGAGTAGGGTGTCGTGTGGCCAGCACAACGACCAACCGACTTTACTTTCCCCCAAATAAAGTGAGGTACCCATTAAAGTTGGACTCAGGGGCGCCCTAAAAATCACAAAATTCCAAAATTTCAGTCTTCACCGAGATTCGAACACAGAATCCCAGGTTCGGAAGCCAAGCGCTTAACCACTCAGCCACCGGGCACCCATTTTACTATTTTTAAGTTTGAGTGAATATTTTTTTGATTTAGTTCAATATTTAAAACTTTACACGGCTTTCTTAACAAATAAAGAATGATTGATCATCTTCAGGTCATTGCTGTGTATTTCTTCCTCCCTTCAAGAGTTGGATAAAAGTCTTAATTGGCAGCCATACGGTGTTGTGTTCTCCCCCGAACAGAATGTCAATAGCCAGGAAAACAGAGCTGTTCCTTGAGTCTCAATATATAAAGGCAGCTAAGCGATTAAAGTGGTCACATAGAGCTAGAGTAGTGTTAGTGTATGCAGATCAATAGAACATGTTTTCTTTAACATTCTATATCAGGTCTCTGTCATTATTCTAATGTTGGAAGTCAGCGCCTCTTCTTCGTCTGGGTTATAGCTTTAAAGTTATTTAATTTAACCATTCTGACAGGATACTCAATCTGGCAAGCATGAGTAATCATTACTTTAACCTACGCAACTATTCTAAAAATACAAAATACTTAATCATGTTTTAACATTTCACATACAATTTCGACTTCACAAAAATAGTTTTAAACTTTCAATACGCCATTGAGTCGAGGAAAAGGAAGATTTCATTTGTTTTCTTACACACACACAAAATGTACCTCAAAATACAGACAACATATCCGGATTTGTTTGTACACGTTTCCAGTAACATTCTAGACACAAGATTCTAAAGTGAACATTAAGATAAACAAAAGTATGCGTCTTTGTCTTGTTTGAAAATGTGAACTCGGTTTGGAAATCACATTACTCTTACCAACAAGAAACCAATTTGTTCAAAACAGAAGCTTCATTGTGATTAAACTAACAGAAGGGAATCTACGTGAACTAAGTGGATCCTGGCTGGGCGAACCTTCATTTAGGGCATTAACAGTGGCGTGACCCGGGGTTAGGATGCTTGGAGCAAACTTAACGAGTGATAAAAAACGGAATAAGAAAGACATATACGTTTTATTTTTTGGTTTTAACCAACGGAAACAAATTGTCAGACATCTTGCTAGAGTAAATATATAACATCTTGCTAGAGTAAATATATAACATCTTGCTAGAGTAAATATATAACATCTTGCTAGAGTAAATATATAACATCTTGCTAGAGTAAATATATAACACATTGCTAGAGTAGATATATAACACCTTGCTAGAGTAAATATATAACACCTTGCTAGTGTAAATATATAACATCTTGCTAGAGTAAATATATAACATCTTGCTAGAGTAAATATATAACATCTTGCTAGAGTAAATATATAACATCTTGCTAGAGTAAATATATAACATCTTGCTAGAGTAAATATATAACATCTTGCTAGAGTAAATATATAACACCTTGCTAGAGTAAATATATAACATCTTGCTAGGGTAAATATATAACATCTTGCTAGAGTAAATATATAACACCTTGCTAGAGTAAATATATAACATCTTGCTAGAGTAAATATATAACATCTTGCTAGAGTAAATATATAACACCTTGCTAGAGTAAATATATAACACCTTGCTAGAGTAAATATATAACATCTTGCTAGAGTAAATATATAACACCTTGCTAGAGTAAATATATAACATCTTGCTAGAGTAAATATATAACATCTTGCTAGAGTAAATATATAACATCTTGCTAGAGTAAATATATAACACCTTGCTAGAGTAAATATATAACATCTTGCTAGAGTAAATATATAACATCTTGCTAGAGTAAATATATAACATCTTGCTAGAGTAAATATATAACATCTTGCTAGAGTAAATATATAACACCTTGCTAGAGTAAATATATAACATCTTTTTTAGAGTAAATATATAACATCTTGCTAGAGTAAATATATAACATCTTGCTAGGGTAAATATATAACATCTTGCTAGAGTAAATATATAACATCTTGCTAGAGTAAATATATAACATCTTGCTAGAGTAAATATATAACATCTTGCTAGAGTAAATATATAACATCTTGCTAGAGTAAATATATAACACCTTGCTAGAGTAAATATATAACACCTTGCTAGAGTAAATATATAACATCTTGCTAGAGTAAATATATAACATCTTGCTAGAGTAAATATATAACATCTTGCTAGAGTAAATATATAACACCTTGCTAGAGTAAATATATAACATCTTGCTAGAGTAAATATATAACATCTTGCTAGAGTAAATATATAACATCTTGCTAGAGTAAATATATAACATCTTGCTAGAGTAAATATATAACATCTTGCTAGAGTAAATATATAACACCTTGCTAGAGTAAATATATAACACCTTGCTAGAGTAAATATATAACATCTTGCTAGAGTAAATATATAACACCTTGCTAGAGTAAATATATAACATCTTGCTAGAGTAAATATATAACATCTTGCTAGAGTAAATATATAACATCTTGCTAGAGTAAATATATAACATCTTGCTAGAGTAAATATATAACATCTTGCTAGAGTAAATATATAACATCTTGCTAGAGTAAATATATAACATCTTGCTAGAGTAAATATATAACATCTTGCTAGAGTAAATATATAACATCTTGCTAGAGTAAATATATAACATCTTGCTAGAGTAAATATATAACACCTTGCTAGAGTAAATATATAACATCTTGCTAGAGTAAATATATAACACCTTGCTAGAGTAAATATATAACACCTTGCTAGAGTAAATATATAACATCTTGCTAGAGTAAATATATAACACCTTGCTAGAGTAAATATATAACATCTTGCTAGAGTAAATATATAACATCTTGCTAGAGTAAATATATAACACCTTGCTAGAGTAAATATATAACATCTTGCTAGAGTAAATATATAACACCTTGCTAGAGTAAATATATAACATCTTGCTAGAGTAAATATATAACATCTTGCTAGAGTAAATATATAACACCTTGCTAGAGTAAATATATAACATCTTGCTAGAGTAAATATATAACACCTTGCTAGAGTAAATATATAACATCTTGCTAGAGTAAATATTTAACATCTTGCTAGAGTAAATATATAACACCTTGCTAGAGTAAATATATAACACCTTGCTAGAGTAAATATATAACACCTTGCTAGAGTAAATATATAACATCTTGCTAGAGTAAATATATAACATCTTGCTAGAGTAAATATATAACACCTTGCTAGAGTAAATATATAACATCTTGCTAGAGTAAATATATAACACCTTGCTAGAGTAAATATATAACACCTTGCTAGAGTAAATATATAACACCTTGCTAGAGTAAATATATAACACCTTGCTAGAGTAAATATATAACATCTTGCTAGAGTAAATATATAACACCTTGCTAGAGTAAATATATAACACCTTGCTAGAGTAAATATATAACATCTTGCTAGAGTAAATATATAACATCTTGCTAGAGTAAATATATAACATCTTGCTGGAGTAAATATATAACACCTTGCTAGAGTAAATATATAACACCTTGCTAGAGTAAATATATAACATCTTGCTAAAGTAAATATATAACACCTTGCTAGAGTAAATATATAACATCTTGCTAGAGTAAATATATAACACCTTGCTAGAGTAAATATATAACATCTTGCTAGAGTAAATATATAACATCTTGCTAGAGTAAATATATAACATCTTGCTAGAGTAAATATATAACATCTTGCTAGAGTAAATATATAACATCTTGCTAGAGTAAATATATAACATCTTGCTAGAGTAAATATATAACATCTTGCTAGAGTAAATATATAACATCTTGCTAGAGTAAATATATAACATCTTGCTAGGGTAAATATATAACATCTTGCTAGAGTAAATATATAACACCTTGCTAGAGTAAATATATAATATATAGCTTCTATGTCAGGGAAATAAAATAAATAATTGCTAAAAGTAACCAGGAATTTTGTAAGTCTTATAGCAACTGTATGATTTACTGTACTCGATTCTCAAACGAATCTCTAGGTAATACAAATACTGTAAATAAAGTTGAGCCATATAGATTGGAGCCAAAATGACCTATGATTTTTATCCATTTAATCAACTTTACCGAGGCTTATCAATGATTCATGTGTTAATTATAAATATAATGTACACATATTCACAAACAGGGCTACGTATCAAAAAAAGCAAATTTAAATTTATTTAATTCGTATTTTACAAATCCTTTTTTTTTTTTTAGAAAAGAGAACGTTTGTTCCTGAAAGCTGTTAACGAATAAATCTCTATTTTGTTTAATGTAATGATACTAGTAATGATACAAGTTGAAAAATCAGTAATACAGGATGAGTGTAATTAAACGTTGATGGATCGAAAAGTCAATGGAGCACATTGTTTAATGCTGACTACACCGAAACAAAAGAAAGTGGTAATATACCTTAGACTGATGCTGAGAGTTGTCTCTAACTGTGTATTATCTATAAGTCGCCTATTATGTCACCGAGGTAATAAGAAGAGAAGATGGCGAGTACTGTCCAGGACATGAACCTTTATAACATAAGCTGGCACTGGCGAAAAAATACCCATTGGGGAGGGGGGTTTTCTCCCTTCGTCGTTCGACCCCTCCCCAGTCCACGTTTACGTTGAAAGAGACGGTGGTCGTAGGGGCGCCCCCTTCTTTTAAAGGTCCTTACTGTAACTCCTCTACCACCCCAGCCTACCCCACTTTCGTGTCTAGCTAGTGCGTCATTTTTAGAGGGGGGGAGCAATAGAAAGACAGAAGGGAAAAGAGAGTTTTACCTAAGCACGCGAACACACGTTCAGAGTATTGATAAAAACTCACGCTTGGCTACACACACATGCATGAAGATACTCAAACACGGCGACACACACACACATCTACAGATGTATACCGCCCACGCCTTATCAAGGCTAAGTCGTCAGCTGTGAAGTTTTATGGACGGTCCCATGCGACCAGCGCACGTTCAAATACTCTCAGATAAAATGGAAAGGTACCCCTCTCCCCCACCTCCCTTCCGGTTGGCTTTTGGGGGGGGGGGGGGCAAGTCGAGAGTAAAAGAGGCTAGAGGGAGAGAGGGAGAGAGAATAAATCCGAAGGGTGTAGGGTGTGTCTATGTCTAGGGGAGGGAAAGGATAATACATCTAATAGACTTAAAGAAGGACGCATACATTTTCTAGCAGGGCTTAAAAAAAACAACAACTTCATAAACAAATAGACGTCAGAAAGAAAGAGGAAAATAGATGGTGGAGGAAAAAAAAGATTTTAATTTTTTATATATTTTGAGATTAAAGTAAAGATTTATAATGTCAATCAATAAACACCCCCGCGCCTGAGCACGTCATGTTATAGAATGGAAAGTGCTCTTGGAAAGAACAGCGTCAGTAATCACATTGATGTCATCTACATTTATGCGTGAGATATTCTTGTTGTATTATTATCTTGTTTCTTATCTAAAGACGTGATCTTTCTTTTGTGCAACATTTGTTTTGCGTTACAACGAACTAATGATGAGAATTTCTCTACTATAAATGTTCTCAATGATTCAATCTTTCGTTCTCTCTAGATATTTTACTCTCTCTTTCTCTTTCCAGATACCCCCTCCTTCCCTCCTTTACCAACTAGCCCAGTCAAGTGATAGGATCATAGCATATCGAGAAAACTGCATGAAATTGTGCTAACCAAAAAAATATTGGTAAACAAATTTCTTATGGCACAGATTTTTTATTGTTAGTTTAGATCTTGCACAAATTTAATGACAAGACTGATCCAAACTAATTGATACAATTACACTAAATATAATTTTTTTTGTAAATAGTATTTTTTATGCTTTTCTTGTTAACAAAATATGCTCCTTGCTGAGCGGTAAGAAAAAAAAAAGTAGTTTGAGTACTAGGTTACCATTGTCAAGTAGTACTTCTGGCATCTCACTGGCATCTCACTTACAGAGTTGCAGTATCACATACTATATATTAAATCTAATGGGACTATATCGTCCCAGCGACTGAACGAGATAGCACTTCATAGGGACACGCTACTAGTGATGCTCCGATAAAAGTCCCAGAGAAAAGCACACGAGTGGGTCTGCTGAGAAAATCCGCTGGAGTCGTCTCCGGAGGCTCGCGGGGATTCCGAGCTCCCTGATAGCGGAGGTTAAGAAACGCCAAGGCGACAATTGAATGGAAGGCTGCTAGCAGATAAGGCACGACGTGCTAGTGAAAGATGAAGAGATCTAGGTAGCCAGAGACGGGGGGAGATACAAGGATAAGACAATATGTAGTCGCGGTGATAGGAGTTTAGAACAGGATAGGAGCTCATCAGGTGAAGCCTTGAGATAGGCACACTGTCCCGTCACCTAGTTTAGATAGTCTGATATAGTCACTGTCGTGGTTGGATGACTAATTCGACAAAACCGAAGTAAATTAGAAATAAAAGTTGCTCTATCCCGAAATAAATGTACTTTTAGCAGACCATATCTCTCCCTGCCCCCTTTTCATGTCCTTTAAGGCTCTATCAAACCTTAAGTTTCTTCTTTGTGACAGTTTGTCATTTCTTGATAATTGAGCTCTTTCGATAGCTTGACGTACTTTTGGTGTTTAGTTCACTATTTGGATAATATATATAAAAAAACCACAACTGATAAAACTGAACGATAAGTCTACATAGACAACATAGACAACATAGACAACAACATAGACAACATAGACAACATAGACAACATAGACAACAACATAGACAACATAGATAAAAATCAATTTCGACTTCTATATTTATCACATGATTAAAATAGTCACATAATCTACTCATTTTACCATCACAATTGCAGTAATATAATGTGCATAATTGACACTCACATAGTCAGTCTACTTAGTCATATACTTAGTTGATCAAGAAGTCGAGTGTCTATATGTGCAGACAAAGGGCATGTCTTCCAGTCCGAAGATTGCAGTATTTTCCCTGGACCGGGGCGTGGTGTATCTGGTGTACAATAGAAAGGAAAGTTGATCACCTTTGCTTTTTAAAAGTTATGCGAGACTTTTTTGTGTGCATTTTTTAGCACCACAGAATCGAATTTCCCTTGTTCTTCTATTTCTCGCACAGAAACAACAACTCGTAATGGACAAATCATTATACTTTCACTGATCTTATCTTATCTTATGTTATAAAACACAGACGTTACTTCAAAAAAAAAAAAAAGATGATTACGTCCTACGCATCATGCATCTAGTGTGTAAACCAATAACTTAAATTCCGCCAAGTCATTGGTTTTCCTGGCTGGCTCAATTCCATGCTCTATAAGCACTAGGGAAGAAGGAGCATTTCTACAATTTTGTCCTAGTATATGGAACGAGGAATGTGAATTTATCTTTGTGTCTTTCTGACAGTGACATAGCTCAAAATTTATTAAAAAAAAACAAATAGGCTATTAAATAGCGATGATAATTAAACAGAGTTGATAAGATAAGAAGAATATCATTGCATTAAAAAAAAAAGATCTAGACATTTATTGGCATGTGAATACAAATTAGAATATGAGTTAAGTTTCACATCTTCGGCCTTATAAAATATTATTGACACACGGATGTGTATTAAAGAATTCTAGGCTTGAGTATTCAGTAAAGAAAACACAAAGAATTTGAGAACTTTTTTTTTGTTTAGTTGGCAACAATGAGGGTCAATTGAACGTCCTTGACATTTTTGTAGTTGAATTTAAAAGTCTCCAAATACGAAATTCTCATTAAAGATTTCCAATCAAAATTATGCTTTTGCACTACGTTATCTTTGACAGCGATTGCTGTCCGAACATTAAACCGTGCCTTTACAATGTCCACACCAATAGTCACGACCTAGGGTCAATTCAATATTGATATAACAAACCTTAGATGGTCAACGCTTATTAGCGAATTCAGCCATAATACTTGTAGCTTAAAGCAACACGTCCAATAGAATGGTTATAGTTTAAACTAAAGGAGGGTAACAATACTTGTCTTGGATTTGTTAACGCTATTTTTACAAAGCTTGTATCAACTCACTCTGTCTGTCTGTCTATTTGGCCAAAAGTTTGTATACGTTATTACTCCGAGACACACTCTCGGATCAAGCTGAAATTTGAATAAATATTTCTTTTACCTGACAACACAAGAATAAAGTAAAAAAACAACAACAACAACAAACAATTAGTTAATTAACTATTGACAATAAATTACTTTGATTGGTATCCCAAACAATGGAAAAATAGTGCTGAACTGAAGTGGTGGTATAAGCTGAATTAGTCCTGTTTATAGAGTGTCGTTTGAGGCGTCTTACATGACTGATCCAAACTAATTCATACACTTAAAATACGCTTACTTTGTAGTTTGCTTGTTACAAAACTGATACCAACTCTGTCTGTCTGTCTGTCTGTCTGGTACAAATCTTGTAGACTTTATTTCTCCCACTTCCCATTCTCGGATCAAGTTTTGGTTTTCATTGTTGATGACAAAACATGGATCCATTGAAACAAAATGTAACCAATTACTTATTAATAAGCGGTAATTTATTAATTTTGATTTAATACAAAAAGGTAGATACAATTGAAAGTATTGAGATAGACTGCAGAAATTGTGCAGTTCATTGCCGTCTTTCAACTTTCCTTGAAGAAAAATATGTTCAATAGTTTGCTTGTTAGTTTTCTGTTTCTTTCTGCCCTGATTTGATTATTTTTATGGCTGCTCATGGAATGTCAACGTAATATTTCTTTACAAGACTTTAAGATGTTTTTGTTTTTTTCAAAGTATGTTTAAAATTATAGATTGTTTTTTTTTTAGATGAATCCCAGGAGGGCACATAGAAAATAACTGAACGGAATGTTGTATTTAGAAGCTACGGCTGAAAGAAAAGAAATGTTCTAAAGTCTATAGATAATGATAAATGTTGACTCACTGGAAATAGCAATTCATTTATCACAGTACACAAAACGGTATGGCCAATCTCTCTATCGTTAAAGCATTCAGCATTGATCTACTACAAAATGCTTGATAAACTAACCCCACGTTTGAAGGGATACCAGGCTGTCATGAGCATGTTATAGAACGATTAGGAATGAGTTATGTGTTTCACTGAGTGGAAATGTTTGGACTGAGAGACAATGATGCGGCTAGTCAATACAAGACTAGGATTTGAGGGAGAATAGCGAACAGACTACTCTTGAAGACTGTAGAGACAGGCAGGTTTTTAGGGAGGTAGAGATGTAGCTTGACCACATTCGACGGTTCCCTTCGTTATTAGTAAACGTCTCGTTCGACATTCGCTATCAGCGTCGACTAACTTCTAGTGTTGACCTTTCGCCTGCGTTATTTGATTTCGTTATTTTAGTGTTACCTCCGTTTGACTTCTCTGCATATATGTGGGCGCGGAACAAGTAGGAGCGCCCTTGTTACTGTTGCGGCGCCATACTAACTGAAACACCTAAACTGTCAAGTACGGCTGCTGCCACAGTCTTATTCTGTCCAGCATGGCACCATCTTACTTTGATTAAGCCCAATCGCCTTCTGCCAGAATAATTTCCATTCTTATAATTATTTTATAAGATCATTTATATACATGGGTGTCTTGCTTCCGATAATTTCTGGGATAGAAAATATATTAGCATCGTTATGGTAGGAAATAATATCAAGCTTTACAGAGAGTTAGGAAAAAAACACTGCGAAACAAATACAAATATGCCCTATAGCCTAAAGAAGCATGCAAGGTCAAGGTCAAGCCAAGATTGTTTTGTTTGTATTAACAAGAAACAGAGTGTTTACATGGCGAGAAACAATAGTCAATTTCCCATAGAACTAAAAATAGCTACGGGAGTTAAAAATAAGTAAGGATGTTTTCAATAATTCTCGTTCTTTCCTAAGTAATTTTAAAGATGATATTTTAACAAATGAACATAAAAAGTGGAGACCGGTTAAGAAGTTTCAAGCTTCATGTCAAATGTACCTTTTGTGAATCAATGATTGTATTATGTTTTTACTTAGGAAATTTCAGATTTATTTCATAAAGAGCAATAATGCATAACAAATATCTCCAGCATACTTCAGACATTGGATCATCAGCCATAACTTCTGAAGACAGTATCTATCATATATTACATTATTAAATCTGTCAAGATTCATTACGATGATACAGTATGTAGATATTTTAATACTTATTTTAATAATAATATTATCATTGCAACAATAAACAGACTTGAACTAAACACGCTGGCATGTTGGATTTTATAGTAGCATACATACATAGCCTATACATGATGTACATATATGAAAAACTGTTAAAAAACTGAAGTTCATATATTCTCGAGGTCTCTGAGTAAATACACTCTGATGCACGAACAAAATGTACACATCAAGACAAGTGTTAGTATCTCACGAAGTTTGCACCATATTTAATTTTAAAAAAAAAGGAAAGGTCAAGTCTCTACCTCATAGTAAATGACGTCATTTGCTACGTATGTATTGTCTAAGCGGACTCTCCGTTTCGTGTAGGCGTTGATTGCTTCAGGCTGGCACTGCGTTATTTGCATACGCATAGCAGACGTCTGAGTGGCTTTTCATTGCGCGCCAACCCAAATGCTTATTGCAACTCATAAATCAGTGACATGGTATGGGCTATGTTGAATACATTGCCTGAGGCATGGTGTAGGAAGCCCAGTACGAACTCTTATGTAAATCCCAATTTCACGGTAAGAGATAATGCGTACGGGTCTAAGATCTTAGAGTACACGAGTTTATTTAGATCATTTTTGAGAAACTGGATTCGATTAAATATGTTGAAACATCCAACGTTAGAAGGTTATTGATTCTGATCGAGTTTATAAACAACAAACATGTGCACCATTTCATTTTCATAGTATTCTTTCTTCTACACTTTGAAATTCACAATGACTAAAAGCAACAAAACAATAGTGAACAAAGAGTAAAGTTGCCCTTTCAGACCTTGCGATCTATAGGGCAGATGATGTAAAGGTCATCTGTTTCTGTAGCCCGCGGTTAACGAGGATGTCATGTGGCCAGCACAAAGACCTACTGTCTTTACTTTTCCCCAACTAATGTCAGTTACCAATTGGAGCTGGCGCCCAAGGATCCCGAAAATAAGAATCCCAGTCTTCACCAGGATTCGAAACTGAAACCCCAGTTCGGAAGCCAAGCGCTTTACCGCTCAGCCACCGCGCCTCCAAGGTAACAATAAGTAATCAAAGAAATTGGGACTATAAAATATATTTTAAATGTATCTATTACGTAGTGATTAGAAGAATTAACTTTTGTTTAGTCTTGTTTTGAAACTTCTTTTAAGTCTAAAACTTCATTCTTTAGTTTATTGCTCTCCCTCCCCCTGCCAGGATGTGTTTATTTCTGTCATAATTCCGTGATTTGTAAAGAAACCTGTCAAGACACCTGTCAAGATACCTGTCAAGACACCTGTATCACACCTTTTGTCTTAATAAAAATGGGAATGTCTTTGATGTTGGTTCGTCGGAAGTAACATTTTCAACAAATGAATTACTGGCACACAATTCTTATGAAACAAATGAATTACTGGCACACAATTCTTATGAAACAAATGAATTACTGGCACACAATTCTTATGAAACAAATGAATTACTGGCACACAATTCTTATGAAACAAATGAATTACTGGCACACAATTCTTATGGAACAAATGAATTACTGGCACACAATTCTTATGGAACAAATGAATTACTGGCACACAATTCTTATGGAACAAATGAATTACTGGCACACAATTCTTATGGAACAAATGAATTACTGGCACACAATTCTTATGGAACAAATGAATTACTGGCACACAATTCTTATGGAACAAATGAATTACTGGCACACAATTCTTATGGAACAAATGAATTACTGGCACACAATTCTTATGAAACAAATGAATTACTGGCACACAATTCTTATGGAACAAATGAATTACTGGCACACAATTCTTATGGAACAAATAAATTACTGGCACACAATTCTTATGGAACAAATGAATTACTGGCACACAATTCTTATGGAACAAATGAATTACTGGCACACAATTCTTATGGAACAAATGAATTACTGGCACACAATTCTTATGGAAAATACTTTCGAGTGGGAGAATGACACTGAAGAAACACAAGCCATTAGTGACAAGAATAAATATGATAGTACATTGACATACATTTACTGTAAAGACTTTCTCTTTTTCACGCCCTCTATCCCTCTCACTCGTTCTATGCCTCTATATTATATTATAAAAATACTAATGACTGGTTCATTCATTTATATATATATCAAGAGCTCTCATCAACTGAGTAACGGATTTGCAAGAAACAGGTTCTCATAACCTCTGGGTTGTTTGCTAAGATATGGTTTTGACAAATTCTCAGCCTGAACGCCGCTATGCGCAAAAAAACGAAAACTTTCTATTTAACCTTTTTATTTTTACTTCTGGTGTTACGCTAAAAACCCCAATTATGAAAGTAGGAGTCCGATAGGGTTCCGGCCGAAAGGCAGCATAGAGTATATTAAATATATCGATACTCAATTGAGAAGCCGAAGAAAAGTCAGAGATAGTAAGTAGGACTAGCTTTTTTTTTGTTGCGGGCTGGGGGAGGAAGTGAAATAGTAAAAGTCATGCTAAAATTTACTGCCAAAATGCTTGGGGGGGGGGGGACGTTACAAAGCGAGTGTTCCAATTCAAGTCAAAAGTCAATGTCAGAAAACATAACAATGCGCAGGCGGAAAATGAGGCTCCAGACACCGAGAGAAAGAGAGAGAGAGAGAGAGAGAGAGAGAGAGAAGAAAATAGAATGACTAACCGTTCCAATTCACTATAACAGATACTAGATAGAATACACGGGTTAAACTGGGGATCCTTACATACGGTCACAGCTTATTGGAAGGTCAAATATAAACAAGGACGAGGTGTAAGGAAACAACGAGCGTAGATTTTTCTCTCTTTCTCTTTCTCCCTCTCTCTCTCTCTCTCTCTCTCTCTATATATATATATATATATATATATATATATATATACACACACATATATAATAAGGTTGTCTTCGAGTCCGAAGATTAATGATGAGTGCAGTATTTCCCTTGGCTACGCAGCACCAGCTGTGACCTACATAATTTGCCACATGCAAGCATAACCATCGTCCGCCGTTGGTCGATTAAGATTTTCTTTTCGCCGTCTCTAAGTAGGCTTTGTACGTTTGTATCTATCTATCTATCTATCTATCTATCTATCTATCTATCTATCTATCTATCTATCTATCGATCTATCTATCTATCTATCTATCTATCTATCTATCTATCTATCTATCTGTCTATCTATTTATCTATCTATCTATCTATATATATATCTATCTATCTATCTATCTATCTATCTATAAATGTATATTTTTTTAAATCTAGAGGGTGAGGAAGAGAGAGGATGAGAGAGAGAGAGTGAGAGATGGAGAGAGATAGATGGGGAGAGAGGAGAGAGGCAGGAGAGAGAGCTGGTTGAAATGCTATTTATTTTCTAAAAACGTCCAGAAAAGATAACTATCTGTCTCCTTCTTTCAACTGCCGTACTTCAAGTATGACAACAAAAATGTCTCCCATCTCTCCGAGTAACAGATCTAATTTCTTTGGACAAGTTGATGTACTCATACAAGACTTGCGACCTTTGCACTTTAAACTAACAGATTGTGCACGTATTCTGTCTTTTGTCTGTCAGTGTACTCTTCAAACTAAAATGAATATAGAGTTCCGTCTGCTACTTAATGTGTGTCAGACGTATTTAAATAACACAAGGATCTTATAGGACAAAAAAAAACTTTATTATAGACTCAAATTTATGAGACACCATAACGTTGTCTGACAGATAAGATTGTTCAATATGTCTTGGGTTTCAAAAGTTGTACCGAAACTTGGTTGAGAACTGATACAAAACTAGACGATGGCATTTACAAGGACGTTTGAAATAAACGCATCTCTTGTTAAGGTATAGAATTATAAAAGTGCATGGAATTTTTTATAAATTAAAAAAAAAATTCCGTTCTTAAATTTTGCTGCAGCTGACAAAATCTCCCCCACCCCCTTTCTCTCCCTCTCTCTTTATGTCTCGGCAGTAAATAAAAGTTTGATGGAATCATTGCCTCTTCACTTCTTAATCTGAGGACATCAAGACTTTGTGGTACACAACACTTCATTAATCATACAATGTCCTAAATAGTTTGATAGCTCTGTTCACATAACGGGACAGTACATTTAATTGACTTTATGTCATCAAAGCCATTTGAATTTCAAGCGTTAGCGAACTGTTTTGCACTAATACTTTGTTTCCAACCAAAATAAATAAGGCGACTGTCTCCCCTTTCAATAATGTGTAACATCTATAGGTCGTATAGATCTCTGGAGAAGATACAGTGAGAATATTCATTAGTTTTAGTACGCGACGCTTTGGCGTCGCCGTTTTGGCGCGGGTTGTTTTGGCGCCAAAATTCAAGATGACACTATGATATACAATTATAACTCTAGAATATAAAGTATACATTCGTATACAATAACAAGATTACAAAGAGAGTTTGTGTTACACAAACTCAGAGGCGGCCCCGTCGAAGTCGGATCCCTGTCGGATCTGCATATTCGCAAATAATATTCAAGAGGTGATTTAATTTTGATGGTCAAAAGTAATAATGTTTCAAAGATTCATTTGCCGTAAATTTAAATTTAAATTAAATAAAAAATAGTAGATTAGTTTTAGTATATTAAAACATTACAATATTGATCAAAACGTTTGGAAATGAAAATCTACACTTTTTTTTACACTTTAAGTTTAGAAATTGAAATTCTACATCTTAATCAAGTCTATTTTAGTCTAAACTAGATCTAGAAATTCTGGATCTAGACTCTAAAATAATTTTAATTAGAATATAAATCCAGATCTAGATTTAGTGTAATAAAAATCTAGATCTAGTTTTAAAAAATCTAGATTAGATCTTATTCAAGATATCATTCTTTTTTAAACGCGAGTAACATAACGAGGCTTAATAAACATTACTATACCGAGTTCTTTTTTCATTTCATTTGAAGAATTAATTCCATATAACGTCAGAGGGAAAAAAACACTACGTCACACGGTCTAGCTAGACTAAAAATCGCCTTCATCATTACGAGCCATTTATCGAGTGTTCATAGACATTGGTGCACCGAGTGCGTTCTTTTAGCATTTCTTTTAAAGAATTCATTCCATATGACGTCAAAGGTAAAAAAAAACACTACGTCACACGGCCTAGCTAGACTAAAAATCAACTTCATCAATACGAGCCATTTATCGAGTGTTCATAGCCATTGGTGCACCGAGTGCGTTCTTTTAGCATTTCATTTAAAGAATTCATTCCATATGACGTAGAGGAAAAAAAAAACACTACGTCACACGGCTTAGTTAGACTAAAATATGTTTTCATCAATACGAGCAATTTTTTGAGGGTTAATAGACATTGGTGCACCGAGTGCGTTCTTTTAACATTAGCCTACATTTAAAGAGTCCATTCATATGACGTCAAAGAAAAAAAATTCCATTACCTCACAATAGGCTAATACCGGTACCATAAAAAATGTCTTTATTTACACGAGCTATTTAACAAGGGTTCATAGACATTGGTGCACTGAGTTCTAATAGAATTTATTTAAAAAGGATCAAAGCCGCATTGTTTTTGCGTTTTGTCTGTCAGTCGGTCTGTCCGTCATCTTGATATAAAAAAAGAACAACTAAAAGTTATTAAAAATTGATTAACCTTTATTTTACGTTTCAAAACATCGCAATAATTTTTAGGTATGAACACAATTGAAAAGTTTATATAATAGATTGTTCCGGATGTTTGTTTAAATATTAAAAGAAAAAGAGAATATCAGATAAATGTAATACCGTTAATTAAATTTTTTGGATTGTCTCGTATAAAAATTAGATGTACTACAGCCATGTGGAGAGATTTTCACACCTTACTTTGGTGTTTGGATTCTGTTTTCCTTAAAAATCGGAACATAATATTAACGATAATTAGATTTTTACATGTTTTAGGTAGAAAGTTAAATGTACTGTAAGAGAGTAGTGAGTTAAAATAATTTTCATAAAAATCCGTAAAAACATTATTTCGTAAATGAGAAGATTATTTGTTTATTAATTAGAAGAGGGATTTCAAACAATTATTTTAGCGTTAGTAGATTTTTAAATAAATTCGGAAATTTCTGGCGACGATTTGTAAGAAACAAAATCCGGAACATTCTTTATCGATTACAAAATATCTATGTTATGTTTCAGCAAGAAAATTAAATGTCTAAAAAGTAATGTTCAGTAATCAATTCTAGTAAATTACTTTTTTTAAAAGCCCTGAACAACCTATTGTCGATATTTTTAAAATTTGTTTAAAGATGAAAATACGGAACAATTTGATATTGATAACCAAATTATAGTGACGCATTGTCAAATAATATAAGTGTAATATTAGTAAATTATGCAATTTCAAACAACAATTAGGCATAATTCGTGTTTTATAAAACAATATCCGGAACATTTTTACACTTAATGAAATATAAGTCAGTATAGAGATTTTGATTTAGCATTAATATGCTATTTCTATAAAAAACGGAACAACATATTATTGATAATGTGTTTTTGCAACGTTTAAGCATGGAAATTGAATGTAATATAAATTAGAAGAGCAAACAAACATTTGTTGGGGTTGATTAGTTTTGCACAAAAAAATCCGGAACAATCAATTTTTAGATACTTAAAAATATTGAGATGTTACGGGAGGAACATTAAAGGGTAAATCAGATTTTCAATAGCTTTTAGAGTTCTTGTTTTTTTTAATCTAATCGTGACGGACAGACCGACCAACAGACAAAACGCACAAAAATAATCTTCTTTTATTCGGATGGGGGCACTAAACAAAAAATAAATAAAATCTGATTTTTTAAAAAAGTTTAAGGAATTGGTTTAGTACCTGATCATGTAGCGACGTTACGCTACTGCACGAAAATCGCTGCATAAAAAGTCCATAAAAAAATTTGTGTGATATTTACATACAAAATGCATTATTAGCCTTTATAAACAAACAGAAATGTTTTCTTTTAATTTTAGCAGCTAGTTGACCAGAAAAAACATCTTTAACTATTATTTATATTTGTTGTAAACATTTCCTGTACATTTTTAAAATATATTTGACTTAGTGATACTGAAAATACACAATAATTATCCATCTTTGTTAGCATATTGTAACATTGCCTCCCTCACATTTACGTAATTGTTTTAGAATTGGTGTATTTTTATGAAAAAATCGCTTGCATAATTAATTTTATAAATTAAACGGTTTGCTTTTAGAAAACCAAAAGTAGCCGTTGCACCTAAACTTTTGAAGCCGCATTTAATGATGAAATATTATTTTTCATATCTCTTCTAGTTTTCGAGATCTGAGTGTGACAGACGGACATACGGACAGACGGACAGACAGACAGACGGACAGACGGACAGACGGACATTTTGCACAAACCTAATAGCGGCTTTTTCCCCTTACGGAGGCCGCTAATAACTCTAGAATACAAAGTATACATTCATATACAATAATAACTCTAGAATACAAAGTATACATTCATATACAATAATAACTCTAGAATACAAAGTATACATTCATATACAATAATAACTCTAGAATACAAAGTATACATTCATATACAATAATAACTCTAGAATACAAAGTATACATTCATATACAATAATAACTCTAGAATACAAAGTATACATTCATATGCAATAATAACTCTAGAATACAAAGTATACATTCATATACAATAATAACTCTAGAATACAAAGTATACATTCATATACAATAATAACTCTAGAATACAAAGTATACATTCATATACAATAATAACTCTAGAATACAAAGTATACATTCATATACAATAATAACTCTAGAATACAAAGTATACATTCATATACAATAATAACTCTAGAATACAAAGTATACATTCATATACAATAATTACTCTAGAATACAAAGTATACATTCATATACAATAATAACTCTAGAATACAAAGTATACATTCCCCCCTTCCCTGCCTAGTCGTCCTGCGGAAGGTTTGGGCTAGAATATAAAAATCTTCACATCTGAAGAAACATCCGAAACATGCCAAAGAAAGAAACAAGTATCAAAGGTTCAAAAGAAAGAAACAAGTATCAAAGGTTCCAAAGAAAGAAACAAGTATCAAAGGTTCAAAAGAAAGAAACAAGTATCAAAGGTTCAATAGAAAGAAACAAGTATCAAAGGTTCAAAAGAAAGAAACAAGTATCAAAGGTTCAAAAGAAAGAAACAAGTATCAAAGGTTCAAAAGAAAGAAACAAGTATCAAAGGTTCAATAGAAAGAAACAAGTATCAAAGGTTCAAAAGAAAAAAAACTAGTATCAAAGGTTCAAAAGAAAGAAACAAGTATCAAAGGTTCAAAAGAAAGAAACAAGTATCAAAGGTTCAAAAGAAAGAAACAAGTATCAAAGGTTCAAAAGAAAGAAACAAGTATCAAAGGTTCAAAAGAAAGAAACAAGTATCAAAGGTTCAAAAGAAAGAAACAAGTATCAAAGGTTCAAAAGAAAGAAACAAGTATCAAAGGTTCAAAAGAAAGAAACAAGTATCAAAGGTTCAAAAGAAAGAAACAAGTATCAAAGGTTCCAAAGAAAGAAACAAGTATCAAAGGTTCAATAGAAAGAAACAAGTATCAAAGGTTCCAAAGAAAGAAACAAGTATCAAAGGTTCCAAAGAAAGAAACAAGTATCAAAGGTTCAAAAGAAAGAAACAAGTATCAAAGGTTCAAAAGAAAGAAACAAGTATCAAAGGTTCAATAGAAAGAAACAAGTATCAAAGGTTCCAAAGAAAGAAACAAGTATCAAAGGTTCCAAAGAAAGAAACAAGTATCAAAGGTTCAAAAGAAAGAAACAAGTATCAAAGGTTCAAAAGAAGGTTGTGACTATTTCATGAATAAATATAGGTCACTAGGTCAGATTCCTACCTGAGACTGTAATATGGACATGCTTTCCCTCCATAAATTATAGGCGATGTGTCGGAAACACTCAATGTTGCATACATAGGAGTTCTGTTTTTTTTTTACATTTTAATATTTAATTAAATAAACTATTTTCTGTGTAAACAAAAAGTTACTTTGATTTTTTTTCTTTGCTATTAATGTTTCACTTTGATGTTTGGACAATATTAAAACGCGCACAATAATAATAAGGCTTGTCTTCGAGTCCGAAGATTAGTGAAGAATGCAGTATTCCCCGTGGCTGCACAGCCCCAGTTGCAACCTACATAATTTGCCACATCCAGGACAAGCATAACCATTATCGCAGGTGGTCGATTTAGAATTTCTTTTCTCCATCTGCGTCTGTCCTCGGCAGCGGAATTTCTTTTGGTCTCAAACGCGCACAATATTATCATATTCATTGACTTTACATTAATTACGCAACAATCAATCCTAAATGTAATGGACAAAAATAGGTGTTGATCTAAACATAGGAAATATAAATACATTTTAAATACTAAAGTGAACATATGTCTCTTGAACATTTAGTGCCAAAATTTCCGGCGCCTAAACGGCAGTGCCGAAACGTCCACTGCGCCAAAATGTTATGCTGTTTAAAAATGTTTAAGTAGAAAGCGAGACTAAAACCTATTCATGTCACATTAGTAGCAAGTATGAAACAACAAAAACATAGTTCATGAATTGAACCATAAACTATGAATGATTAAGCTTCTGTTACTCCAAGATTCTACATGTTGTAACAGACTCGAAATAATGGACATGGACATGAAGAGAACCTATAGAAAAACTCTCGGTCTGTGACGTACTAAGGCCATGTTATTTCATGTCGCTTTAGTCTTTTTACAATTCTTTTGATTAGCTTGCAAACTCTTCATGTGATAATGGTGGACACGTAGTTCAAAAGTGGCTGTAATGATTGCCCTAGAAATGTGAAAGTTTGGGAACAGACCACAAAGTGAACCCTCTGGTTTTTACGTGATAATGTTTCAAACTATAATTATCTTCAAATGTCACTTTGGCTATTGTAAATACGCTTTCAACTGGAATTCCCGCACTCTCTTCAAATGTTTTGTATTTAGGAAAGAGGGGAATAAATAACAAGACGTTCATAAACATTTGGCGCACCGTCTCATGTCAAAGTGAACTGCACTGAGAAGAACCTGTTAGTGCAAGCCCACTGGAAATACTCCTTGCACTACGAACGTTTAATAGAATGAGAACTATTGACCACCATTAGCTAGCTAGGGCGAGATTATGTTACTACTAATAGCTTAATAAATAAGTAACATTTTTTTTTTTACAGTTATTTATTTTTTTTATTTAGAAAATTAGTTCGAGCTACAATTATAAAACAAATGACTTGAGTGGCTGACAAGTTTTCATTTGGTCATCACCTTGACATTGACTCTGTGGAACAAAATAAATGTTGTCAGTAGACAGTTTCAACTGGATAAATTAACATGTATGTTGTCAAGTGAAATGTTTTTATTATACCAATATACCTCACATGTTATATATTGACAAGCAGGTCAACAGCAAGTGACGTCATATTCTTCTTAAGTCAAAGTTATTTCAGTAATGAACGCGAAACGAGGAGTGACTCAAGCCGAGAATGAGCTTCTAATTATATACATGTACTGCTCGAATAAACTAAAAGGATATGCATGCTCTTTACTTGCGACATGATTCGACATGGCGCACTCTCATTGACCTGAAGATGGAAACATCAGAAATGGACCTAGTAAGTTATTTCGGGAAATTTGGAAGCACTGGAGTTCATGGTAGATAATGAGTTCAATAAGAGACATATTTTTTTGAAAGGAGAGATGAGAAACTTTGAAACAATGTTCAGGAAAATACTTTAAAAACATGTTTCATATATATAGTCTCTGTTTTGAGAAAATCTCATTTACAACAAAACTAATTAGGCCTACAATAATACTATTGAACTAACTTAGGCTTTGTAACCAGCATCTATTACATCAAATAAGAAAAGGGAATAGACATTAATGACACGACTGAAAATACATAGACTTACATATTCTTTGACATAATATTTTCAAAGCCATGTTATACAAATACTTTCTCCCATGTATGGTAAAAACACTTTTCTATAATCTTGTATTACATTTTTATGTTTTCTTTTGTTCGCTAACATGTTGAATTATTTATAATTGTTTAATAAAAAATACCATAGACAGCGAAAGAAACTAAACTAACACAATTTGCCATACATTCAAAGAAAAAATCACCCCATATTTTTTTAACGTAGCTATTGTGACCCGGTACAAGGTCGCAATTAGCAAATTGCACTGAAGCTTCTGTGACCCGGTGCCGGGTCGAAATCAACAAATTGGGAAACGCTACTTGACGTGCTCTTGATGCGCTACATTTGAAAGGTTATCAAGTACTAATGGGTAACCAACAAAACTTCATAGGGCTGCTTGATGCGCTACATTTGAAAGGTTATCAAGTACTAATGGGTAACCAACAAAACTTCATAGGGCTGCTTGATGCGCTACATTTGAAAGGTTATCAAGTACTAATGGGTAACACCCAAAACTTCATAAGGCTGCTTGATGCGCTACATTTGAAAGGTTATCAAGTACTAATGGGTAACCACCAAAACTTCATAAGGCTGCTTGGTGCGATGTAATGTACAACGCAATAAAGGCTCCATTTCTTATCCCTGACTCTTCAAGAGCAAGACTATTGACACTGTTCATTATTCCAGACATGTTGGACCACTTCGTACATCCCGATGTCTAGAATCTTGTATTTGCTATTCGACCAAGTTCATGGGCTTGAATAGCATTGGACTGAACGGCATACGTCATTTCGCCCCACATTTCACCCAGCAACCACTTCTGACAGTCAGGATCTTTTATTTATAAATCCGAGTCATTGGATTATTAATAGAAAGATCCATTCTGAAACAGTTAGGGGCTACTCGGCCAAGGAACGCACCACTTCGGACGTGTGCACTTATTCTCATCAGTCGTGTGACCCCAGAAGTCAAACAGGCGATCAGACTATGAGTCAAACAGGCTATTACTTGCACATTGAATTCACCTAAACATTCCATACCTAGAAGCCCATGATTCATTTTATACCTAGAAACCTATGAGTTGTTTTATGTTTGAACGCCACACAAGCTAAATTTTTAAAAAATCCTTTAAAATAAAAAACAAAGCTTATCTAAGAAAAATAACTCTACACTTAGAAGTATATCCCTCAATAATGTAGTTATTTCCCTTATTCGATGTAATAGAAAAAAATTAATTACTAATAATTAATTCACTAATTGGTTAATTTTTTAATTGATTCATGTTTTGTCAGGTACAATAAATAATTGCTTAAAATTTTAACTTGATCCGAGAATTGGTGTGGGAGAAATATCGTGTTAAACTGTCTAAGGAAATGAAACCCTACTTATTTAGTCGTATCAGTGAATACTGAAAGATTAATTTCCCTTGTTGGTATCAAATAAAATAGTTAATAACTAGTAATTAATTGACTAATTGGCTATTTTTTTATTGATTCATGTCTTGTCTATGTCGATGAATAGTTGTACAAAGTCTCACTTGATCCGAGAATGAGTCTCTTAGAAATCACGAATACAATAATTTTACCATACAAACAGACAGACAGAGACAGACAGGCAGACAGAGACAGACAGGCAGATAAGATTTGTACAAATATTGTTCTTCGAGCTGGAAAAGTCAAACCAAAGCTTATGAAAACTTACTCCTTCCCCCTTCCTCTCCATATATACCATTGTAAACAGAAACATCTACACTATTTCAGAACATATATAGTGCAGTTGTAGATCTGTGGCAAGCAACGCGGTGAAAGGGAATAATAGAGGACGATGCTTATTGACATTTAGAATGCATGGGATGGCGAACAGAACCAAATCTAATGTTATATTCTTATACTCGCGTATACTATAAGTGATCTCATTGACTTAGGCCAATACAATTATTTTGTTGGTAAACCAAGACTCCCCCTAAATAGAAAACATTGTAATGATTCGTGTTCACAATTTATATAACTAGGAACATAAACGTGTGACAGCCCCCCCCCCCCCCCCAATGGGCAGTTTGCGTTTTTTAAACCAGATGTAGCCATGAAAGTTCTTAATAAAACAACGTTGTAATAAACTAAACCCTAGAAAAATGTTTGGGAATTGTTTTGTAACAGGGCAGACGACAATGTGAAATTCATTTACGTCTTTGGTGGAGACTTTTAGAAAACGTTTAAAGCAGACGTCAGGACATTCAAAAATAACAAATTATTCAGTAAGATTAGAAGTTTAACAAAAACTAACAACTTTTAAATTAAATGTTGAAAAATAACAACAACTAATAGACAAAAGTATGAAACTCTTAAACAATCAAAATTGAAAAAAACAACAACAAACAAACAAAATAAAACAAACAAACCAGAGTTGTACTAAAACACAAATGGAACCAACGTTTCCCAAGAGAGATGTTTAACAATGTACACGGACACAACTACCTGTAATGTAGAGGCAATAATTATCATGAGGAAATGTCCAATCAATAGTGCGATCTATGGATAGATGATATAAAGCCTATATATTTTTATGTCTGACGCTTAACAAGGATGTTATGTGGAGTGACCAACCGCCTTTAATTACCCAAAGTATGTAAGTTACCAATTAGATTGGGGTAGACTCAGAGGCAAACTAACCCAATCAAATCTCAATCTTCACCGGGATTTGAATTTGAGACCACTCGGTTCAGAAACTAAGCATTTTATCTTTTGGGCACAACGCCCATAGAATAAATAAAAATGATTCTTGTGGCAAACAAAAAGAGTATTAAATAGATCAAATATATGGATGTTGACTGTGCTGTACTAGCCATGCAGTCTATTCATAGCATGGGCGTAGCCAGGGGGGGTGAGGGTTCACCCCCCCCCCCCCGAACGAGGGGGGGGGGGATCGAAATTTAGTGACTGATTTTTTGCTTTGATTTTGTTTATTTTAGGTGAGATTTTAATACTAAACCATCACTTGCCCCAGCACAACCAAGGGGGTTTTGAGTTTAAAACCCCCTACGAGGGGGGTTCAAGTTTAAAAACCCCTACCAGGAGGGTTCGAGTTTAAAACCCCCTACCAGGGGTTTTCGCAGTTAAATTCTCTTCTTCTATAAAACAAAAGAAAAAAAAATGCAAACGAAAATCCCTTAATTCCAAGAGTACAGTTAAGGAAGATTTTGATTTTAAACTCCCTCCAAAATATACGATAAGCCCCCTCTTCAATATAAATATAGCAAATGACACACTCAAAATGTTATGAGCGTAGCTAAATGGGTTTTGACTAGTTTTGAGTTTAAACCCCACTTCAGCGGGGTTTGAAGGTAAAAAATACCTCTTTAATAATAAAAACAAAGCAAATTATACACTCAAAATGTTATGAGTGTAGTCAAAGGGGTTTAGAGTTTAAACTCCCCTCCAGTGGAGTTTGAAGCTTAAAAGTACCTCTTCAATACAAACAAAAGCAAATTACTCACTCTAATATCTATGAGCGTAGCCAAAGGGATTTTGAGTTTAACCCCCCCTCCAGGGGGAGTTTGAAGCTAAAAATACATCTTCAGTGTAAGAAAAAAAGCAAATTACGCACTCAAAATGCTATTAGCGTTGCCAAAAGGGGTTTTGAGTTTAAACCCCCCTTCAGGGGGGTTTGATGCTAAAAATACCTCTTCAACATAAAAAAAAATGCAAATTACACATTAAAATTATTTGAGCTTTTTTTTTTTTAAAGTTTAAAACCCCTCCAGATGGTTTTGAGTTTAGGATCCCCCCTATAGAGCATTTTTTGGTGGAAAACCCCCAACAGATGATTTTGACGATAAAACTTCTCTTTTCGATATAAAATCTAAAGCAAACTACAGTCACTTAATTCCAAGAGCGTATTCAATAGAGGTTACACACTTTTACCAGTGGCCGGGCTCCATTAATAAAGTCCAGTGAATAGTCATCTGCCGAAATTGAAAAACAATAGATGTGGCTCAACAAAGATGGCTAAGACAGATTTTAGGAGTCAGTTATAGAGATCGGGTCTAAATCAAGGAAAGCCTATGCCGAACTGGGAGTCGACCCTTAGTAAGAATAAGAGAGAGCGTCGCATGAGGTTTGCGGGACATGTTCTCCGACAAAATGAATTACGCATAAGAAGAGTTGCGATGATATCCTAGTACAACTAGACGCCACATATTCATGGAGGTCCTCATGGCAGGTGGGAAGAGGCTTCAGACATTACCAGGGACAGCTTTTTATGGAAACAGCTTGACGGCAAATGCTCCGAAAAGCGCGGGAGGGTCTAAGTCAGTAAGAATAGCACATAAGTTTTTGAAATAAAACTTTTAATAGCAAGAAAATGCAGTGTAGATACCTCAGAATATGCATTTTGTTGGCTTTCAATACCAGAAATAGCGCTGGGGCAGCTCCTAGCGCTCCCCCAGACCCCCTTGCTAGTAATTGTGGGTAATCTACAATTTTTCCACTAACTCATGGAAGAACCTATTCTAGGGCACAATAAACGTCTTACGAAAGAATGAAGGGTCAGAATGTAATAAAGATTATGTACAGACACACACGCATAAATACATATAATTTTTTTTTCGCGGGTGGGGTAAAAGGGGGTAGGGTGAGGGAGAAAAAAAAATCCCCCCTAACCCCCCCCCCCCCCCGAAAAAAAATCCTGGCTACGCCCATGATTCATAGTATATTTTGACTCGTATTTTACAATCTTAGTTCTCAAGTGCCAATAGCTAACTTCGTAGAGTACATTAGAGGCTATGAAGGTCCTATGTAAATATGTTGTTATGGTCTACGTTTGATAAAATTGGGAAGATCAGAAATTGACGTGTTGGTTTTTTTTTTAATAAATATTTATCAACTACATTCCGTTCTGATAGAAAGTGTATTTAAAAAAAAAAGTTGTATAAACGTTTGCGTTGTACTTCCAAGCATGCACGCACGAAGTCTTGCACGAGAACGCAGAACTTATCTCTTTCTCTCTTTCAAAACACACAAAGTTTTTCGTGATACGTGAGCGACTGCCTACATCCTCGCGGTCCGAGGGGCTTCGCGTCTCGAAGGTTGCAGAGCAGAGAATCTCTCAAAACAGGCGACAGTACTTGGAATTGTAGACTTAAATAAACGGATAAACTACGTTTCAGGTTAAAGGTCACATGATATTGAGATGCATCAGTGCTAAACAGCTTCATCTACGTCATTCTCTAAGTCACGACCTTCAAAATACATTGATTAGATTAATGTCGTAAACAGTTCCCGATATAGTGATTCCAAGGGGAAAAGAGGGAAAAAAGTATTATTTTCCAACTTCATTCTAGCTGTTAAGAAGCTTCTTCAATACATAACAGAAACAAACTTGAAGCAAAAATATCACTGAAATATTTATACTGTCGTTTGAATATTTTTAGAAATACCGATTAGCAGAGCCTTCGCTGAAAGAAGCTTTTGAAACTTAAAACTAATAAAAATGATTAAAGAAATATTTTTAAAATATAAAAAAATATATTTAAGAAATACGATAGACCAGCACAAATTCTCAGCTTTGGCAATTATTTTTATCTATTGAAGCATATAAAGTGTCTGAGATGAGAAACTAAGCTTTGCAAGGAGGTACTTTCAGGTAAGTACGGGTATACGCAGGGAATTCTTTTTTTTTTCTTTAATAGCATAAAACATATAAATAGTTTTCAATTGTTTATTAAGTTTATTATTTTGTTATATCCATTATATAGGGCCTCACAAAATAGCCTCCAGCAGAACATGGTTATTTATTTGTCTTTCCAGCTTCTGCCCAGTTGAGCGAAAGCACCTTTGATAGAAGCGTTCGTGGAGTTTAGATGCCTCCTATAGAGTACCAAGATATCAGAAATGTACAATAGTGTATTGAGAACAACAGAAATGTACAATAGTGTATTGAGAACAACTTCTTTATAGATATTGACTTTTGTTGCTAGGCGAAGAGACCTATTCCGCCATACTCTCAAGAGGAGTAGACCAAATGCGTTGTTGTCTTTACTTATGCCTAAAGTTCGAAATACCCTCGTACCCCAAACTTTACATTGGCACACCCATGCAGCCGTTAGGGATGATGCTCACTATACACATTAAAGAAATTTCGAAAGTATTTTTAGTTATTTGTTTGTAGAAGGTTCAGTTTCTTAGATTTCTGAAAGCTATTTCAAGTCAGTGATAAGAACAGTCTGCACGAAACCTCGATGTATTTCCTTTATTTTATCGGCATGCTAGGAATAGAAGTGTACATACTTTCTCTAATCGAATTATCAACAACATAACAATCATTTTCAGCCGAGTCATAATACAGAGCCAACGTGCTTAGATGTTGTTCTCGCCATGATTCCCAAAGTGGTCGACATAGACCCCGAGGGGTCTAAGACGACTTCAAGGGGTCCATGTAAGTGAAAAAATAAATTGGGGCGTCTATGAGATGTAAATTGGGGTCCACGAGAGTATTTCATTTAAACACGTCGTGATTCTAATTTTGATTTTCCATCAATGGAATTACCTTTCATACAGGGCCGGCCTTAGGCATAGGTAAACTAGGAAGCTGCCTAGGGCTTCCAATTGGTGAGGGATTAGCACATGAAAAAATTTGTCGATTAAAAAAAAATGCGAAATTTGGATCGAATCTCAAATCTAGCAGAGAACTATGTCTACCGGGCTCTACGTCTCTACTATAACTCATGCTGCATTCGTCAACGTTCAGATCTACTTGTTAGACTAGCTATGCTAGAAGAACCTAATTTATTCCCATGAGCGTAGCCGGAACGCCCCCCTCCCGAAATGAATTCCCCCCCCCCCCGTGCGGAGGGGGGATCGGAATTTAGTCACTGATTTTCGCTTTGATTTTGTTTATTTTAGGTAAGATTTTAATACTAAACCAACACTTGCCCCAGCCAGCGCAGCCAAGGGGGTTTTGAGTTTAAAACGTCCTACCAGGGTGTTTAGCAGTCAAATCCACCTCTTCTATAAAACAAAACCAAACAAAAAAGAGAACGCAACAATGCCTATATTCCAAGAGCTAAGGAAGATTTTAAAACCCCCTCCGAAATTTACTATAAAATCCCCTCTTCAATATAAGACTATCCATTCATCAGTCACCAGATTCTATGAGCGTAGCCGAGAGGGGTTTTGGGTTTAAACCCCCCCTCCACGGGGTTTAGAGCTAAAAACCACCTCTTCAATATTAAAAGCAAATTACACACTCAAAATTCTATGAGAGTAGCCAAAGGGGTTTTGAGTTTAAACCACCCTTCAGTGGGGTTTAAAGCTAAAAAATACTTCAATATAAAAAAGCTAATTAAACACTCAAAATTCTATGAGCGTAGCCAAGCCAAAGGGGGTTTGGTGTATAAACCCCCTCCTTCAGAGTTGTTGTTTTTTTAAGTTTAAAACCTCTTCTTATGGTTTTGAGCTTAAATACCCCCATACAGAGAGCTTTGAGGTTGAAAACCTCTCTCTTCAATTTTATTCTAAAGCAAACTACAGTCACCTAATTCTATGAGCGTAGCTAAATGGGGTTTTTGAATAAAAAAAAAAAAAACTGCACAGATTTTTTAGATTTAAAACCTCCCTAAACATTATACCAGTATGATCTTTAGATTTAGTATACGTGTTGTTTTTTCTTAGTGTTCATTTTTTGCTCTTGATTTGAGATATAATTTTCTGATGCTTTATTTTGCTGATAAGACCTATCATGAAGCTTTGTTTAGCTCTAATACCAGGAAGACTCTGTGGAAGGTATACTAGTGTATCTCAGTATGTCGTATAACAGGATGACGTATCTTAGGATATCGTATCTCAGAATTTATCTCAGATTTTAAATCTATGATTTCGTAACTCATGATTGCGTATCTCTGAATTGCGTATTTGAAGATTGCTTATCTCAAGATTGCGTATATCAGGATTAAGTATCTTAGGATTGCGTTTCTCAGGATTGCTTACCTCAGAATTGCGTACTTCAGGATAATAGGCACCACTAACCTATGAAGCCTTTCGACTGTGGACAAACCATTAACCATTTAGCATGCTAGAAATCAAGCGAGACCTGACTCCACATTCTATTCCATTGTTTCAACCGTACGTTAGAATTAGGCTTTCAAACGAACACATTATTTGTCAGTGCAAACTTCTCATTACGTCTCTCTCTATTTCCAGCAGTGACCAGAACGAAAGAGTTCCTCCCACGTGGTATGAACCAGTGGCGTAACTAAGGGGGGGGGATGGGGGGGGAGAATTTTAAAATCCCCCCGGGCCCCCACCTGGGGGGGGGCCCCCAAATGGGTGTCCGAAATTTATTTGTAAATACATAAATTAATATATTTGATTGACAAATAGTGTCAACGGGTGTCTTTTTTATTTTCAACATTTATTGATTAAATTTATCACAAAGACTAAAACTAGATCTAGGTCTATCAGTACGTTGACTTTGTTGACATTTAAAAAAAAAAAATTTTCCCACAGAGATGAAAGTTTTTTTAAAAAGTTATTCTTACATTTTAAACGTTGTTGCCACGAATAAAACTGCATGATATACAGCGAGTTCCAGGTATCTTGTTACCTTTACTAATAATAGATCTAAATGGCAAGTATTGTATGGCTACACTAGTTAACATTGAAGCAAAATTTACAGAATCGAGTATAACAGATCTAAAAGTTATTCTTAATAATGCTAAAATAGTCCATTATTCGGGTTTGGCGTCTATAATTTCAGAATTAAACTTCACACTCGAGTTATTACCCCTCTATTCATCTTTCCACAATCCAATGGAAACACTTTTTTTTTTACATCTAATCCTTTTGCTTTTGCACAAAACATAAACAAAAAACAATGACGTAATATCATATAATGTTAGCACATCCTTCCTTTTGAAGTTATTATCACACCCTTCCTTTTAAGTTCTTAAGAGTGATATCTACTAGCAGGGCTTAGCATTTGCGGGGCCCTATGCGAAACAGATCGCGCGGGGCCTAGTCTGGGTAGGGATAAGCATAATGTCAAAATTATTTTTTTGAATTAGAAAATAGGCCTACTTTCGTCTTTGCAATTAATTTTCATCTAATGAAAGCTCGCAATGCCACTTTTTATTTATTGGCACCCCAAAATGTCAATTTCGTCTATTCTTCAGGAGATTTAAATAAATTCAAAAAAAGTTCAGGACTTTATCGTATATTTTGCCTTTTCTTGAGACTTCCTGGAGGCCCTGGAAAATCAGGAGGTCGCGAAAACCCTGTTATTTTATATACTGTTATAAACCTGGTGGTGGCACAGATGGGGGTAGTGGTGTGAGTGTAGTCAGCCGACGCAAATCGCCCCAGGCCAGCGCTAGACGAGCGGTCAGCCGTGACAAGTTACGACGATCGGCCGAGTCGAGTTAACAACATGAAGGTTCAAGTAGGATCGGCGTCGTGAACAGAGCTCAGGAGCGTCCCAGAATGGTCGAGCGACGTTCTGTCCGGTTCTAGAAGGCCAGTAGGGACCCTATTTAAAGAGCGGAGGTGTCGCAGTCAAGACGGTTCAGAAAGCGGGTTCACGACAGGAGTTCAGAACACGGTCGACTACAGCACAGTTCAACGGTGTGGTTCTGTACGGAGCATTACGACGGTTCAGTGCGGAGTACTGGCAAGTACAGTTGAGACGAACGGCGTCTTGATCTTGGTCTGTGATCGAGTCCGACACAACGAGCCCAAGTGTGTGAAGTCAGTCCCGAACTGTTGAACCAGTGCAAGCCCGGAACGAGACGGAGAGGCCAGTGCAAGACTTGATACGGCGGAATGGTGTTATCGGAGAGATATTTGTTATCGCAGAGCTATTTGTACTGTTCTACGTGCTGCCAATTGTACAGTATTGGCTGTTATTTATGGACATTAAACCTTTACGTTATTTTGGAGCCCTGACTTGTCAAGTTCTTTAAGTTGGTGGTGTATGGTGCAGTTTGCAGAGAGCCTGGATAGTGAGATTCGTAACAATACGTTATAATGGTTTAATTTAATAATGTACACTTGGAATTAGCGCGGGGCCTATGAAAGCGCGGCGCCCACTGCGACCGCATAGGCTGCAGTGGTCTAAGGCCGGCCCTGTCTACTATACATAGGAACTTTTACAATTCGTCCACTTCTGGTTGTCTTGACTGGCACAAGTTCTCTAGACGTTGGTCTATAACTGTTTGTTTCGTTTGTTCCAACAGTTTGCAGTTCATTGTCTTCATCGGTATCATAGCACCCAGAGATGTCTTCATCGAAACTCTTATTCAAAAAGCATTGATTTCTTCTGTATGTTTTTCCATCGTTTGTCTTTATGATGTAAGATCTGGGTGCTGAATGTTTTTTATGACAGCTGCTTTCTGCCATGTTTGACCTAGACGAACTCTCCGACAGAATAATCTTTAGGTAGTCTTGCTTTTGCATCGTATTTCACTTTGCTTTTCATCTGTCGTTCGTTGAGTAATGTCTCTGCATTTTCAGCTACCGATGGTTTCAATAGTTTGGGATCAGTTGGAATGATTCCCTTAGTCTTCTACTCGTCAGCAGTTGTCAACTTATCGGAGTATTTCTATTTTCGAGCATAACGAGATATGGATCTTTCCCACTTTTGTATGCTCGGAATCCTTTTGCTTTCGCACAAAACATAAACAACCAACAATGACGTAATACCATATAATATTAGCACAGAATCTTCTTCATGCAGTGGAAAATTAAGAATTTTTTGCTTATCTTGAATTCTGGTCAAAGCTCATGCGCCCAATTAATATAGTTCAGAAGAAACTACAAAAGTCTGGACTGCTTATACGGGAAGCTGCTAAAGAAATTAGTACCCTTTTATGCTTTCTGCAAAATGATGAGAAACTGACAAAAACCCAATCCATCGAAAAAGCAAAAGAAGGTAGTGAATACTATGGATTCCCTGTAATCAAAACAACCAGAAGAAAGAAAAGACTTGATGGGAAGTTGAGTTCTAATGTAGGACTGTCAAAAGAACTGCAATTCAAACGTGTTGCGACAGAAGTGCTGGACAGATTTCATATGGAGATGAAGGGCAGATTCCAAAGGCTGGAAAGAAAATGGATACCTTTGGGTTTCTTCTTGAACCAAGACACTTATTAGATGAAGACCCGCTTATGACAAACTGTGCTACTTTTCCTGTTTGTATGATGAAATAAATGGCAAATTGCTTTTTCAATGATGTCATTGATGCACGAGCACTTTTCATCAACAAACCAGTAATACAATCACCAATAGACATATTGAGGAAACAGGCTTTATATGGGAATTACGTGTGCTCAAACTTTGCAACTTCCTCCGAATTCTGCTAACTCAGGCCACTTCCATTACGTCATGTGAGAGATCATTCTCAAAGCTCAAGTTCATCAAAAACTATCTCATGAGCACAATGACGCAAGAAAGGCTTATCATGGCTTTAATGTCAGTGAAGTCACAAATACTAGAAAGTATCGATGTAGTTGATGTTATAGATGTCTTTGCTGCACAGAATGCACGACGTGAAGCGATATTAATTGGGATTTCTCACTTGTGCATTATTTAACTAATAAACAACGGTATTATTCATTAAAAGAGTCTTGATGATTACTTTTTGTTAAGTTTACTGATATACTGAACCAATTTGATTTGGGGCTTATATATTTTTGCGTACATTAGCTCATGTCATATGTCGAATGTCAAAATGCAAGGGGCCCCCCAAAGAGGTCAATCCCCCCGGGCCCCCAAATCCCTAGTTACGCCCCTGGTATGAACATGTGCACACAACAACAACATGAACTTTTCGCCCTTTCCTAAAGCCGTCTCGACTCTGCCAGTTGAATTGTTAAGGTGAACCGTACAGGAGGTGAACGTCGTACCATTTTTACCTTAGGTCGAATTCGATGTGCACTAAAATTTAGGCTAATCTTGTAGTGGTTTACCTCTATCCCCCCACAAACATGCAGTTCATTGTTTCATCCTGAGTCAGAAAATGAATTAGAGGGGTGGTTTATCGCATCACTACACTGTCCATTTAGTGCAGAAGCCTGACAACAATGGTACACCTATTGATTTGGCAGGTCAGGAAAGCTGTTAATGGCAAGTTTACTAATCCAACCTAGAAAAAAAACAACGAAGAGAGTTTGTGTTACCTCACAAACTCAGAGACGGCCTTCATCAAATTTGCCAATGAGCAAGGAATATTCAAGCCATTTTTTTGTTGTTATTGTCTAAACTTGTAAAATAAAAGATTTTTTAAAGTAAGAAAATGAACAACTTATTATCGATAATAAGACATCTTGACCTTTTTGATATTTCCAACTTATAGTATATTTATTTATTTTTTTATTTTTTGTTAAAAGAAAAAATCAGTGTTTTAATAGCTTTTCTAGTTTTTCAATCTAAACGTGACAGATCGACAGACAGGCAACGCAAAACTAATAGCGGCTTTTCTTCTTAAGAAGGCCGATAAGCACACACAAACACACACACACACACAAAGAGTATTTGAGAATTTCTTTTTTTTTGTGGGACTAAATTGTGGGAGATTTCTTTATCCTGCTGCTTTCCTAAAAGCAAGTAGAACAAAAAATTTTCTGTTCACGACGAGATATAACTTGTCCACAACTGACCACAACATCTGTTGATTCAGTGGATTTCATGATAGGGAAAGAACAAACTGTAATAAGAAATGGTCCGAATCAACACCAACAACAGATAAATCAGGGTGTACCTTTGGCCTTAGGTCCATTACTCTTTCTAATTTACAAAATGACCTTCTGAAATGCATTAGTTCAGGAACAATAAAAAGACAGAAGATAATGAAATTTAAAATAAGAGAATTAGAAGAATTACAGAAATAGGAGCAAAATTGCAGCATGTTTTTCCACCCAGAAAAATGGCAAATGTTAAAGAGTAAAAAAACAAAAACAAATTAAAAATACTTATTTTATTCATAGTTAACCAATTACACAGCCTAAAAACTCAAAATATCTATGTGTTATTAACGAAAGTATTACAGAATCAAAGCATTATGGTTTTCAAACAAGTTTTTACAAATCAAACAAGAACATAAATTTAAAATGTTATTTAACCAATATTAGAAAATGCGTCCTCTGTTTTCACCTCTCAAAGAAAACTTAAGAAAACTAGACCAGACACAAAATAGAGCAGTGTGATTTATAACTAACGAATATTCACATTTGATTAGAGTAACACCATTAGTAAAATCACTAAATGTAGAGCCGCTACAGGATAGAAGACAAAAAAAGTAAAATAGACATTAGACCTCAAAGACTAACCCACAGGACGACGGAAGTCACGGTACACATGATGACGAGGTGGGAATGGTCACTAGACACCAGAGTTAATGGTCGGCCAGTAAAACAGATGATGACGAGGTGGGAATGGTCACAAGACATTAGAGTTAATGGTCGGCCAGTAAAACAGATGATGACGATGTGGGAATGGTCACAAGAGTTAATCGTCGGCCAGTAAAACAGATGATGACGAGGTGGGAATGGTCACAAGACATTACAGTTAATGGTCGGCCAGTAAAACAGATGATGACGAGGTGGGAATGGTCACAAGACATTAGAGTTAATCGTTGGCCAGTAAAACAGATGATGACGAGGTGGGAATGGTCACTAGACACCAGAGTTAATGGTCGGCCAGTAAAACGGATGATGACGAGGTGGGAATGGTCACAAGACACCAGAGTTAATCGTTGGCCATTAAAACAGATGATGACGAGGTGGGAATGGTCACAAGACATTAGAGTTAATGGTCGGCCAGTAAAACAGATGATTACGAGGTGGGAATGGTCACTAGACACCAGAGTTAATCGTCGGCCAGTAAAACAGATGATGACGAGGTGGGAATGGTCACAAGACATTAGAGTTAATGGTCGGCCAGTAAAACAGATGATGACGAGGTGGGAATGGTCACTAGACACCAGAGTTAATCGTTGGCCAGTAAAACAGATGATGACGAGGTGGGAATGGTCACATGACACCAGAGTTAATGGTCGGCCAGTAAAACAGATGATGACGAGGTGGAAATGGTCACATGACACCAGAGTTAATGGTCGGCCAGTTAAACAGATGATGACGAGGTGGGAATGGTCACAAGAGTTAATCGTCGGCCAGTAAAACAGATGATGACGAGGTGGGAATGGTCACTAGACACCAGAGTTAATCGTATGCCAGTAAAACAGATGATGACGAGGTGGGAATGGTCACAAGACACCAGAGTTAATGGTTGGCCAGTAAAACGGATGATGACAATGTGGGAATGGTCACAAGACATTAGAGTTAATGGTTGGCCAGTAAAACGGATGATGACGATGTGGGAATGGTCACAAGACATTAGAGTTAATGGTCGGCCAGTATAACAGATGATGACGATGTGGGAATGGTCACAAGACACCAGAGTTAATCGTTGGCCAGTAAAACAGATGATGACGAAGTGGGAATGGTCACAAGACACCAGAGTTAATCGTTGGCCAGTAAAACAGATGATGACGATGTGGGAATGGTCACAAGACACCAGAGTTAATCGTTGGCCAGTAAAACAGATGATGACGATGTGGGAATGGTCACAAGACACCAGAGTTAATCGTTGGCCAGTAAAACAGATGATGACGAAGTGGGAATGGTCACAAGACATTAGAGTTAATGGTCGGTCAGTAAAACAGATGATGACGATGTGGGAATGGTCACAAGAGTTAATGGTCGGCCAGTAAAACAGATGATGACGATGTGGGAATGGTCACAAGACACCAGAGTTAATCGTTGGCCGGTAAAACAGATGATGACGATGTGGGAATGGTCACAAGACACCAGAGTTAATCGTTGGCCAGTAAAACAGATGATGACGATGTGGGAATGGTCACAAGAGTTAATCGTTGGCCAGTAAAACAGATGATGACGAGTTGGGAATGGTCACAAGACATTAGAGTTAATGGTCGGCCAGTAAAACAGATGATGACGATGTGAGAATGGTCACAAGACACCAGAGTTAATCGTTGGCCAGTAAAACAGATGATGACGATGTGGGAATGGTCACAAGACACCAGAGTTAATCGTTGGCCAGTAAAACAGATGATGACGATGTGGGAATGGTCACAAGACACCAGAGTTAATCGTTGGCCAGTAAAACGGATGATGACGAGGTGGGAATGGTCACAAGAGTTAATCGTCGGCCAGTAAAACAGATGACTTTTCATCATGTGCTCTAGAGATCTAATATAGGGCACTTTACTTTTTAGTACTTATGTCTCAAGTAGTAATCCATACTTTATTCCAGTCGGCTGTTTGCGCTCAGTGACTCGATTAAAACAATTTGTTTCGTAAGCTAGTCACGGTCAGGGTTCTAAGGTTATATTTTCAAGAAAAAAACAACTCAAAACAAATCAAAATATAGTTTAATAGAAAAACATTCTTGGCATAAACACTGCAACAACACATTCTTGTTATTTCTTAGATCTTATAAACAAACAAAAAAGTTTAATATTTTAGAATACTATACTTATCAACATCTTTATATTAAATTATGTTTATAAAGACATTTTTGTTTTTTTTTCTTTTCTTTTTTAGATATGAACAAATATATATATAAAAAAGCTAAAATCACGGACAAATTGCCTTGGAAACTCTTTATTTTTTGTCTAAGGAATAGCCATAACAATTTTTATAAGTCGGAAAACGTTTGTTAAAATTAACTAAATTAACGAGACATTTCTTACTTTATTAAGCCACTATAAAAATGAACTCAAAATTCAATGTGGTTTACGGGTAATGTAAATTTGAATTAAACCGGTTGTAAAAGTGCAGATATGTGTAGACAAATGTAGATGTTTCTAGTGCCTTTGAAGCAATAGTAAACACGTGACTTGATGGTATTGTGTACTATTGCTATCTTGAAATCAAGTGAACGACCTATCAGACTTAAAAGTCTCTGATTAACATGCATAACTAGATTGACACTAGGACGTAATTTTCTTCTTTTAAAGTAACTTCTTTAATTTATAAGATAAGATAAGAAGATAATAAAATTAAATGTTCTTTTTTGAAAAGGAGCTAAAACAACAGGGACGGCAGCTCTCTCTCTCTCTCTCTGTCTCTCTCTCTCTCTCTCTCACACACATACTTACATATATATATATCTATCTGCAAAGTGACCTGAAGCTGGGAAGTATAATGTTTTGAAAACTTCAAAAACTGAAGGGTTTTATTTGTGCCTACAAAAAACACAAACTTTACAATTTCCGGATAATTAAAACGATTTCTTTTAATTTCCCACGAGTTATCTTCTCTCTTGTATTTGTGTCTAGTTCACGCTGACCTTCCTTGACTGCCCTTGAAACTACTAGTGTAAGTGTATCCCAGTCGTTTGTTATTGACTGTTTCGTAGTGGACTAGCCAGTGCATGTGTTGTGGGCTAATCTAATCTGACTTCGACTATGTATCAATTATTACTTTAAAATTAGCCACAGAACATTACAAAATAGATATACTTGATAACAACATTCAGTTCTATAAAATGAGACTTTATTAACCACTGGGAAATCCGTCCAGTCTTTCTAAAACGTCGCTATATCTAACTGCTATTCAACTACTATTCAAAACACAGCCTACTTCTAACATAACGCCATGTTGATCTCTTGTTCGCCTAAGTCTACTACGTCATTAGTCTGTCTTACTACGTCATTACTTTTACCGTCGCTAAAACTATACACAATATATTTAACTAACAAAACTAACCTACTCTCTAAACTAGTACATTACACATGTACTTTATAGGACAAGAACAATTATATGATAATGACCCAGAAACAAAGGTCGTGCGTTTATTGCTCACGGCAACTATCCGTTTGTGTACATCTGTCACTGCATTCATCTGTCAGTGCATTGATATAGCAGTGTATTCCTCTGTCAGTGTATTCCTCTGTCAATGTATTCTCTTGTCCTTGCTCTCATATGTCAGTGCATTATTTTGTTAGTTCATTTAACTGCGTGTGCATTCATCTGTCAATGCATTCATCTGTCAATGTATTCATCTGTCAATGTATTCATCTGTCAATGTATTTATCTGTCAATGTATTTATATGTCAATGTATTCATCTGTCAATGTATTCACCTGCTCTCCCTTTCATCTCTTAGTGCATTCATGTGTCAATGTATTTAGGTGTCTTTGCACGTGACATGTTTCTATCTATCTATCTATCTATCTATCTATCTATCTATCTATCTATCTATCTATCTATCTATCTATCTAAAGATGACACAAACATAGACTTTGTTACAATGGGATTGGGTGGTTAAAAGATAATGTCTGCAAAAGTTCACCAGTTATATCTGATGACCTAATGTGCAAATAAGCCTTTCTATTTTCTTGTTGACTTTATGAAGCAATTGTTTAGGGGGTCATAACGCTACCCTAAAAATTGTGTTTTTTTTTTCTCTTACTTCATGGAGTGACTCAGCGAATACTTCAAGCAATCTCATTTTGTGACTTAGAAGAACTACACATCTTGAGAGGAGCATCTTCCCATGTGAACTTTCTGCACGCACACTAGAGTAGGGGCGATAACAAAGTCATATAGAGTCGTTTCAACACGAATATTAGACACACTTCGGCATTAAAAGTTGCTCTATTAACCTTTGACCCTCTCTCTCTCTCTCTCTCTCTCTCTTTCTCTCTCTAAATGTGGAATGTGATTCAATTTACTACTCATTAGCTTTGGCTTCCAAGGGCGTATCTCAGAAGATGTGTGCTTTTGATTTGACGATCTCCTTTTGTTTTAGCTATGTTATTATAATGAATAGTCATTATTGTGTTTGTTCGGTCTATCTGTCATTAAAAGCTTCAAACTCCATTTATATTTGTCTATCCAGTGGGTTGAATGGGGTACCAAGGGGAGTGCGAGTGGGGAGACCACAGTTTCTCTCTAAAAGTATTCTTCTGTTTTCACCAAGCTTATATCAACTCACTCTTTCTGTCTGGTAAAATGTTTCTACACATTATTTCTCAGACACCCAATCTCGGATCAAGCTGAAATTTTGCACAATTATTTCTTTTACCTGACAACAAAAGAAAAAAAAATGACAAATAAGTTGATTAAATATTGTAATTAATTATATTGTTTGGTATCTCTAACAAAGGAAAGAAATTGTATTTGACTGAAGTGGTTGTATAACCTGAATTTGTCCCCTTTATAGTTCACCGCTCTAAATTGAAAAAAACAATATATAAGTATTCAATCTTCTCTGGTCATAGGTACCTCAGTAGCAGAATGGTTAGCACGTCGGCCTGAGCCACGAGTTCGAATTCAGGTCATTGGAAAAATAATGAACAGATATTCCCCCCCCCCCCAATTAATGTTCATAACAAATTGCAAAACAAGTAAAATAATTTTTAAAAATACCTTTTTAAAAACAAAGCTTATAATTAAGTATAATTGTACCAATTTGTTTGAACCAATCGTGTATTTAATATGTAATAGATCTAGACTAATAAAGATAAATCTTTGAGATTGTAAATATTTTTATGAATTGTTTTTGTTTAGCGCAATGTCATGCTTTTAGTAGGCTCCATCGCGATGGTCCAATCACTCAAAGACGCTACAAAAGAATAAGAAACAAGGTTACAAAGACAGTTTGTGTGGAAACACAAACTTAAAATCGGCCCCCAAAGTGGTCCACCCAGGCAGGCTTCGATATTTTCAGAAAGAACATCCAAATGAAATTATTTCAAAGACAAATGAGAGATAAGAATGGAGAAAGAAGGTTGACAGATCTTGTGTAGTGCCCCAATGGTGCTGCAGATCAAAGGATAGGTGCAAGTGAATGCAAAGCTAGATGTGAACCTGGCCTAATTGGTTCCCCTTTCAGACCTTGTGGTCTATAGGGCAGATGATGTAAGGTTCATCTGTTTTTGTGGCCTACGGTTAACGACCAACTGCCTTTACTTTTCCCCAACTAATGTCAGGTACCCATTAAGGCTAGGTAGACTCAGAGGCGCCCAAGGATTCCGAAGTTGAAAATCCCAGTCTTCACCAGGATTCGAACCCGGGACCCTCGGTTCGGAAGCTAAGCGCTTTACCGACCCTCTCCTGGTCTTTACTTTCTGTAATTGTCTTGAAAATGTTATGTCTTTTATTCGAATTCTGATTATCTTCACATATATTGGAGTGCTCAAGAAAATGACGTTTATAAGATTACTATTCGTTTTAAATTAGGTCTAACTAATGCATACTAATTAGCTTTTTCTCTTTAAAAAACTGCTTGCATAACTGATTTCAGGAAAAAAAAAGTAGCCGTTGCATCAGAACTTTGAATGGTCTAAAATATTGTGATGTCGGATTTTCAATATCTTTTCTAGTTTACGAGATCTAAACGGGACGGACGGACAGACGGACAGACATTTCGCACAAAACTAATAGCGTCTTTTCCCCTTTCGGGGGCCGCTAAAAATGTAACCATGATTTGCACATATACAGAAAAAAGTCAACGTTGCTTTTAAGTTTACTCGACACCCACCCTTCCCATAATGGTTGGTATCAACATGTTAATGTAGCAATCATTTTCTCCTTCAACAAGCTCCTTAGCTGTTGCCACAGTTGGGATTGTTCTAGAGCTAGCTGACAATCACTTTCTCCAAACCAAACTCAACTATTCTCTCTGGAGCATAATTTTCACTGCGCAAGCCAACTTGTGCTTGTAGTCTGAATGAATGTTTTGCTTGCAATCTCATCATTCTGCCTTGGACTTCGGCTCACCGCATTCCAGCGTGCCAAATCTCTATGCTCTGACTTCTCTTGTCCTGGCAGCATCAATGCTGGTAACAAGTTTTTTTGTTAAATAGGAAGGGGAGGGGGAGAAGATATCCACTCAAACAAAACTGTTTATCATAACTAAGTGCTCTTCCGATTTAGAGTCATCACAAATGGGGCTATAAACTTAAGGTCTTCATTAAGCCAGTAGCGTTATCTGTAACTACATTTGCACCCTAGAAAGGATATTAAATTCTCTAAATAGATAAAGCTAGTTTTTTTTTGCCAATTTCATTCTTAGAATGTTTGCCTTTAATTAAATAAATATATTAAATCTGAAGACTGGATTGATGTAGTATTATGTAACACTTATGAATGCTTTTTAATGGGCACTCCAAAATCCAAATATCAGCAGTTGCTGAAACCTACAAGATGTTTCTGGGCAATGTCAATTTTTTTCTAAATATATAATGTTATTGCAGAAAAGCTTTACTATGGTTTTTGGCTAACAGTATACGTTCAAGTGTAGATATTGGCTCCATAACTTCTACCAGCATCTTTAGTTCTTTTCAAATGCAGAATGTGACTAAATAGATGTTGATTGCATCATTTTCGATAATAAAAGTCGTTGATGTCACATTGATATTACCTGAACAAAAAGCAGGGATGTGCCATTCAAATGCTACTGTTACCAAAATATTCAAAAAGTTTACAAATAATTTATTGAGTTTTTCAATTTGTAACTTTAAAAAATTAACTATATTTTGATTTTAACTCAAGATTTTTTAAAAATTAAACTATGACCTTCATTATTTTTTTAGTAAAACTAAAAGTTTGTAATTTATATTAATCCGTTGCCCACGTTACTAAAAAGTATAAAACCTTTTTAAAGAAGTTGAAAAATGCAGTTAGTATTTTCCTCTCTGTTCAGTAACAAATTGTATAATAGTAAATATTAGAAAAGGTTATAAATAGTGGATATTATTAGAGGACATTGGTATAGAACATCAAAAGGGGAACTTTTGTTTCCGGTCATTTCATCCCGTGGTCACTTCCTCCCGGGTCACTTATCACTTCTTACCCGGTCATTTCATCCCGTGGTCACTCCCTCCCGGGTCACTTATCACTTCTTTCCCGGTCATTTCATCCCGTGATCACTTCCTCCCGGGTCACTTATCACTTCTTACCCGGTCATTTCATCCCGTGGTCACTCCCTCCCGGGTCACTTATCACTTCTTTCCCGGTCATTTCATCCCGTGGTCACTTCCTCCCGGGTCACTTATCACTTCTTACCCGGTCATTCATCCCGTAGACATTTCCTCCATTGGTCAATTCCTGTGAACAAATGAATAATACATGTAAAATATAGGAAATAAACAATATTTCTTTTTTTTTTTAATACATGACAAAAAGTGAAAAATAGAATTTAATGTCAAGAAAAAAAAATTTAACAACTATAGATATAGAACTGATGTTATATGGAATGAATCGGCCCCAGAGGAGTGTTGAAGTCAGCGTTTATTGGAATAAACAAGCAAAATGTTTTAGAAATATATATTTTTAGAAGACACTACCTCCATTATAAAACTTCAAATATAATCAAATAATAAAAAAAAAAAAATTAAAAAAAATAATTGACTAAGTTCGGGTATCGAACACGTGACACTGCTTAATTGCTTAGAATATTGTTATAACTCTGCCATGCGCACCGCCATCTAAGCTAGAAGGTACGCACTGTGATAAACTAGACTGAAAAAGATGTCAACATTAGGAAAAGAGGAGAACGATTTCCGCCCAAGTTGAGAGCCAAAGTGAAAAGACTGTGCCCATAGACCTAAATAAGTATAGACTGGCCAATTAAAGAGTTTTATGAAACGAAAATTTGTGACTTGCAATTTTGTGTACTTTATTAAAAAGCATTTATGAGCAGTATAAAAGACACACCTATATATATTGTAAATAAGGAGGCAGTGTAGTTTTGTTTAATCTCTAAGAATGAAGATCATGCAACTTTTCATATTTCGGAAATCCGAATACAATAGATGTACATGTTTTCAAGTTACATGAAGTTACTTCCTTTTTCCAGTCTATATTTATTTATGTCTATGACTGTGCCTAAGAAAGATGTTTTGTGTATCTGTGATGTCGTCTAAATAAACATCTATGTGCCTCGTTGAGTTGCCTCCCTTCAGTTATTACAATATTATCATCCTCATTTTCTGAATCAGCCAAGCGGATGACATACTTACGTCATTATTTATTGGTATGTTAATTGTATGGACTGATTTAGAACACTTAAGATCTAGTCTAGATCTACTTCTAGATTTTGAATTTAGATGTAATCTATATTAGACGTAAAAATATAGGCAAGGCTTATAAACGTCACTAAAAGTGAAGCAACTTTAAATTTACTGTTATCGAATAATAACAGTAATACGTCATGTTTGTTCTAGACCTAGATAAATTTGTAAGTCTCTAGCCAAATTTACATTTGTTTACTTTTACTTCGAAAAATTATAACAGTTAAACTAGAGTTTTTCCTGTGTGGCCAACGAGCTAGCAATTCCTTTCTCAGCGATATACATCAAATGTTAAATTTCTAGGAAAATCTTTAGAGCAGTATTCGAGATTAGCGTACACCCTCCATAAATGAGTGACTTGAATAGAGGTATTGTAATAAAACGTTATATATGGGTTAAATATGGTAATTACTCATGCATTATCCGCAGTTTTATATAGACATCCCTACATCAAATGACCGGGAATGAAGTGGACTACGATGAAGTGACCGGGATGAAGTGACCAAAGATGAAATGACTGGTGATGAAGTGACCGGGATGAAATGACCTGGAGATGAAATGACCGGGAATGAAGTGGACTACGATGAAGTGACCGGGATGAAGTGACCAAAGATGAAATGACTGGTGATGAAGTGACCGGGATGAAATGACCTGGAGATGAAATGACCGGGAATGAAGTGGACTACGATGAAGTGACCGGGATGAAGTGACCAAAGAGGAAATGACTGGTGATGAAGTGACCGGGATGAAATGACCTGGAGATGAAATGACCAGAGGATGAAATGACCGGGGATGAAGTGACCTGGGATGAAGTGACCAGAGATGAAATGACTGGGGATGAAGTGACCGGGGATGAAATGACCAGGAGATGAAATGTCCTTAGGATGAAATGACCGGGGATGAAGTGACAGGGGATGAAATGACTTGGAGATGAAATGACCAGAGGATACAATGACCGGGGATGAAATGACCTTCATCACATTAGAAGAGGACATTAAAATAATGATGATACTGAACACTGAAGGTAGAAAGAGAACCTAAGAGAGTGAGATAAAAAAAATGTTATAAATGAAAACAAATGCACGCTGTATCACGTCAGAAATTCAAAAGAGAGAGAGAGAGAGAGAAAGAGAGATAGAGACGTTTATGCTTAAGATAATTTGGATAAGTGTCGGCCTATCAACATAGTCATCATCCTAAGAGTCCTCTTCCTTAACATTTTTTTCACCAAATAATAAATTTGATGAATGACCTACATTACTTGTCCGTTATTCAGATCTAAAGTCAGGAGCGTCTACAAAATGACCTACTTCACCTGTCCGTAATTCAGATCTAAATCAGGAGCATGTACAGAATGACCTACTTAGCATGCCTTCTGGCCAGGTCTAAATCAGAGGCGTAACCAGTTGTTGTTGAGAGCCTCAGAGATAAGGTAAAATTTGGAATTTCATTAAATACCAATTAAAGAAAACATTTTTTTTTACAGTTTCTTTACTAATTAGTTTGCGAAATCTTCATTAGCAAAACCTGGAACTCAGAATGACACGGATCTCGACAACGGCTCTAACTATATTCCTAGAAATTTGACAGTTTATGTTTATCTTCGAAAAAAAATACTAGCTAATTGGCCACTAAGAGAAAACTGATTCGACAGTTACAATTTTTCAAATATAATCATCTTAAAATGGATTTTGGTCTGGAGATATATATCATGAATACACACTAGTGGAAATTCCCGCATACATTCAAAAAAGAGCTACATAAGCATATATAAGCGCATGGAGATGGGAAACTGGTGTGTAGGCGACATCGTTCCGACCACAGCTAATGCCCAGGCATTCATCTCATTTACATGAGATGATCCATAGTCGCTTTGCGACTGAAGGAGGCCATATATATATATATATATATATATATATATATATATATATATATATATATATATATATACGCGCATGAAGATTTTGCGCACCGACTTATGTACAAATCATCAGTTTGGTCAAACTATACCATATCTCTTTAGTCTAGACTACTGCTTCTTAATATTTTGAAGTCTGGTTCTATATCACCAAACTAGAATTTTCAATACTCTGAGTTGATTTATGTATTCACATCACTAGAATTCATAAGTTAGAGCAAAGTAATCGCTCTTACAAAAAGTCAACAGCTTCATAAAAGAAGCAGAAAATACAAAAATAAAACTAAACTAAATTTTATTTCCTGTCCTTAGCCCACTCAACATCCGCCCTTGATATTACGTGTCCAAAAGCAGGCCTGCCTAATTTTAGTACATACTAAGTCTGGTCTGTAACTTAAGACACACCTGGATACCAAGTGTAAGCCCTAAAACACTGCATCACTCATAAAATTTTGAGGGCGCCTGTAATCAAGTGCTGATAGTATAATGACAGAGTTCCATCTAGTAGCGAAACATTACGTTCTGAGGTCAAGTACATTGAGTCTTTGTTGAGCTGGTTTATTTGAAATCTTTCTGTTTCAATGCAGATTTTATTTATTTATTTAGTAGGTACAGACGTTAGTTAAAGAGAGTCAACTTAAACTATTGATTTTCTTCTACTGGGAAAGCTTTGTGCGAATTCCTTTTACTAGAAATACAGATTAGGGTGACAATTCCTTCTACTGGGAGAACAGCCTGCAGTGAGAATTCCTTCTATTTAGAGGACAGCCTGTAGTGAGAATTCCTTCTATTTAGAAGACAGCCTACAGTGAGAATTCCTTCTACTGGAAGGACAGAATGCAGTGACAATTCCTTCAACTTAAAGGACAGTCTATAGTGAAAATTCTTTTTTTTTTGGAGAAAGCGCAAAGTGAGAATTCCTTCTACTGGAAGAACCCACTTGACATGATATCCTCTGAGGGTCACACTTTCTTCATTGAAAATATGCAACGTTTTGTTATTGGCTATTGTATAAAGAAGTGAAGACTGAGCTAATAATAGGCAGGTCATAGCAGTAACATGTGTAGGCCATGATGAATGCATTACTTACAAATTGAATGAATGTCGTTTCCATTAATGAGCGAAATGCTTTTAGCTTCATGCTGCATAAAGAACATACAAAAATTATGCTTCTGTTCTATTTAATACATTCCTAAAGCGACTGTAAAAAGCTCTAACTTTAGATAAAAAAAAAGATACATTTGTGAAAAAATCCTAGAAACTTCGAAGAAAAGATTGAAAGGTCAGAGTGCATGAGTTTATTCGAGTAAGTGTCCATGTAAATGTTGCCTTTATTTACCTTGTAAAATACGATTCGTTCGGTTGTCCTAATGTTTCCAAGTTCACTTTAGAAGAGTAGTCACCATTTCGATATCACAAGAAGAATGAATTATTGTGTTTTAATAAGTCTGTTTATTTCTATGTACTTGTAATAGTTTATAGTTGTGTGGTCTGTCTTGTATTAGTTAGTTAAATATTATCCCACTTTAAAAAATATTTTAAAAGCCTTATTAAAACCTCAAGGTTGATGTATAACAATTAATCAATAAATAGCATGAACACAAAAACGTATCTGAACTAAATGAGGCCTTGGCATTTCTTCTGTGAAATCGTTGAAGGCATGTTGGAAGGGGAAGAATATACCGTCATTTAAACAAAACATTCTAGAAACTTACGATCAAGCAAATAAAAACAAATACTTTCGCAACTCTTTGAAAAGATGTTTTTGCAAACCCAAGGCGCACAATTTATGTATTACTGGGCCACACTGAGAATTTTTTTACGCATTGTTTTCTTCACTCTTTAGCCATTTTGCCATTTTTCGTTTGTTCTCTGTGACTTCGTTCCCTGCTTGCTAAAACCAAATACTCTACTGGGTTAACTTCTTAAGTAAGCAAAGGAGAAGAAAAAACGAAAGGAAAAAGTGGAGAAATGTCACGTGAAGAATTTTGTGTAGGTCAGGACAGTGATCTTGCTGAACTCGTGTTTAAGTCAGTGTGTCAGTAGGTCAAACTTCTGGTCCCAGGTATTAACAACCATCAATGCTTGGCTGTTATCTCCGACGTGTTTACACAGTAATTAGAATGGATGGGACACGTCGGAGAGAGGTTTACAAATGCGACACCAACTATTTTGTGCGCGATTATCTCGCTTCTTTATGGCATTCAATTTGCATTATGAGGGTTAGTGCTTCGCCTAGACATACACGACGTAATAGCATTCTCTACCTAGGTGTTACGTCATCATACTGGCACAAACTAACAGGCAGGTGCCCCCCAGGTAGGTGTCCCCCCAGGCAGGCCACGAATACGATGGATTGATGATGTACAGCACTGATGCCCAAACTAATTCAACCTACGGGCCATTTTAATTTCCGACTTTCGGGCCACCGAAAATTTATAAAAGCGAAATAAAATTGACCTGAAACTATTGAAATGGATGGTCCTAATACCTATGGAATATCTGAAAGTTATATTTGTTTTACACGTAGGAAAATGGCTTCATTTTCCTACTTCAATTTGAGCAGCCTTGCAGCTAGCGTTACCAACGACTCGGGTTTTATTGTGTCTCTCTTTTTGATCCTCCAATCTCTAGGCGTAGTTTAACCATCTTTTTTTTATTCGCGGCTCGATCCTTGAGAATTGTCACATTTGTTTCATAATGTCGTCTATATGTTGTTGTTTTTTTAAACAAAAAAAAAAAAAAAAAGATCCGTTCACTTTTCTTGGTAGATTCTGAATTCAGAGTCCACTTGTAGTTTCTTCGGCTCTCCATTTCATAAACGTACAAATGTTAAAGGCCTTGATACCAATACATCAGAGAAAAAGTGCCGACGTTTCGTCGGGCCGGATGGAACCATGTCGCGTGCCGAATATGGCCCGCGGGCCGTATTTTAAACATCACTGATGTAGAGTGTAGAGATAGATCTACAACAGTTAAGAGTTCGGGCATAAAGCAAAATCACAGCATAGATCTGAACGGAAAGATGTGAAGAACATGCTATAGCGCCACTGGGATCAATTGATACAGATGGATATTAAGTTATAACAGCAACTAAATGTAAGAACAGTTTCTTATAGCAACTTAATATAAAACTTACAGCAATTAAATGTATTAATAAATGCTTACAGCTGTTTGTTATTATTAGTCCTATATCCAAGTAGCGGCTATTGTGAGAACATTAGTCCTATACTTAAATTTTGTCTCATAAAAATGTAATTAATCTATTAGCTTAATCCCAAGTATTGTTATATCGCGTAAACTTATGTACGTGAAAGACATTGACTCATCCAGCACTCCACTTTCATGAAATAATTTGTTTTACACAGTTTCGTCTTACTGCTTATGTGCTAAGAAACAGTTTGAATAGACTCGGGTATCTCATCGTAGAAATTAACGGAAAAACACGAGTTCACTGTTTATAATTTGTGTTGAGTTTTCTGTGTTTTCATAAAATGGCTGCAGTACCTTTTTTAAAAATAAAAAACAAGGTTACAAAGACTGTTTGTGTGGAAACACAAACTCAAAATCGGCCCTCGAAGTGGTCCACCCAGGCATGTAAAAAGGCAGGTTTCGATATTTTCCGAAAGAACATTAGAATGAAATTCTATCAAAGACAACTGACAGAGAAGAAAGGAGAAAGACGGTTGACATATCTTGTGTGGTGCCTGTCGTGCACATCTAGAGTTGCTTCTTGTGTTATGTTTTATTTTATGCACTATAATGGTTTGTGCGCTAGTTCCTAAGGACGCGCTATGTTGATGTCATTGCTTCATTGCTTCTGTTGTGTTTGTGCTGATGGAGCTTTCTTTCATTTATTTTGCTTTATTCATCGCGTTGTAGTTTTAAAATCGTTAGTCTTGGGAATGACGGTCAAAAGGAATGCATACTTTTCTTGTTTAGGAACGCAAGCTTGGGACTCTGCGAGGGTCAAGCTTGATCTGTGTGATTCGTTTAGTGACTATCACCCTTGGCTTTGGCTTGTGGCCATCGTCAGACCAATTCGAACTGTTGCATTGTTTTAGGGTGTGCTTTATTTAGATTGAATGACTTGCTTAACTTGTATTTGACAATGTAACTTATTATTGTGTACATATTCATCATTCATGTCATAATACTACATTCATCCATTAAATTGATGACTGTACACTCTGGTTAAATAGATTTTTAGCGGCCCCCAAAAGGAGAAAAGACGCTATTAGTTTTGTGTGAAATGTCTGTCCGTCTGTCCGTCCGTCCGTCCCGTTTAGATCTCGTAAACTAGAAAAAAAATTGAAAATCGGACATCACAATATTTTAGACCAGGGGTTCTCAACCTGTGTATCGCCACCCCCTTGGGGGTCGATTGACAATTTGAGGATTTGAATAAGAGATTGAGCCTTTTCAAAAAATAAGATCAATTAAAAGACATCAGTTAGGCCACGGGAGGCGCGGTGGCTGAGCGGTAAAGCTCTTGGCTTCCGAACCTGGAGTCCCGGGTTCGAATCCTGGTGAAGACTGGGATTTTTTACTTTGGGCGCCTCTGAGTCCACTCAGGTCTAATGAGTACCTGACATTAGTTGAGGAAAAGTAAAGGCGCTTGGTGCTGGCTACATGACACCCTCGTTAACCGTAGGCCACAAAAACAGATGAACTTTACATCATCTGCCCTATAGACCACAAGGTCTGAAAGGGGAACTAGTTAGGCCAGGTTTACATCTAACTTTACATTCACTTTCACCTATCCTTTTATCTGGTGGACCGTTGGGGCACTACACAAGATCTGTTAACCCTCTTTCTCCATTCTTCTCTCTCGTTTGTCTTTAATATAATTTCATTTGGATGTTCTTTCTGAAAATATTGAAGCCTGCCTGGGTGGACCACTTCTGGGGCCGATTTTGAGTTTGTGTTTCCACACAAACTGTCTTTTGTCACCTTGTTTCTTATATTTCTATTTTAGTATGTATATTTTGTTAACAAATTAATATTTTTGAATTGCAGAATGCCTCTATAAAGACGAGGCATTGGCGACCGCAGTCTTAGACTGCCGTGACATCAGCCCTGAGTACCTGTTATCCAATTAGTCAAATGCTTTACTTGTCTCTGATTTATTGACCACATTTATTTCAAAGATATTTCAATTATTACCAGGGTGATAAATAATGTTCATAATATGGACAATACAATTAAACACTTGCCTGCAGAGCTTCATTAAATGAAGCTCTCCCTCAACACATTGGTCTGTGGATATATACTTTCTAAGATCAACAAAACAGGTCAGCACTAGTCTGGCTTTGAATAATGCCAGATATATGTCCAGTTTCCAAGAACACCCATGGGAAGGTAAAAGAATATTACGTGGATCTTTCGTTTTTCTTTCGTTTTTCTTTTCTTTTCATGTTTATATTTGTAGTTTCTAAAGATGCAGATTTTGCATTTTCTTAGTCGTTTTTTTTCTTTCCAAATTAGTTTTTTTCTATGACCATGTCTACTTAGAACATTGTTGTTTTTTTAAATAAATTTATTGACTTTTAATACTCTGAATAAAATTTGATGTCTACAACAAAGCAATAAAAATGAAATGCCTATGTTTGAAGTGCACGCATGTGTCCCGTACTTCATAAAATTGTGAACCAAATTTTGTATAGGTTCAAGTCAGTTGTAAAATTGGTGTATACACACATCCATAAAAGTAAACTTTGTTCAGGTTTTCAATGTAAATGAGTGTCTAAAAAAGTAGAAATCGATTTTCTCTTCCTCTGCTAGCCAACATTTGATGACATATTCTTTAAAGCTTCTAGTCCAATCTCTAATGAAAGTGAATCTTATCTTATCTTTGAAAGATACTCATATCGAATGTCTTCACAAAATGAAACAGGTTGCTACCCTGGCAGGTAACCTAGAAATAAAAATACATTTCTTTCTTTCCAAGACACTATTTCATACAGACCTACTTCCCAAGGCTGGAAACAAAGTCATTTGAAAGTAAGTGTTATTGTGTTTGAAAGTAAGTCTGATCGTATTTGAAAGTAAGTGTGCTTGTATTTAAAAGTAAGTGTGATCGTGTTTGAAAGTAAGTGTGATTGTATTTGAAAGTAAGTGTGCTTGTATTTGAAAGAATTTGTAATCGTATTTGAAAGTAAGTGTGATTGTATTTGAAAGTAAGTGTGATCGTGTTTGAAAGTGTGATTTTATTTGAAAGTAATGTGTGCTTGTATTTGAAAGTAAGTGTGGTTGTATTTGAAAGTAAGTGTGGTTGTATTTGAAAGTAAGTGTGGTTGTATTTGAAAGTATGTGTGGTTGTATTTGAAAGTAAGTGTGATTGTCTTTGAAAGTAAGTGTGATTGTCTTTGAAAGTAAGTGTGATCGTGTTTAAAAGTAAGTGTTATTGTATTTGAAAGTAAGTGTGATTTTATTTGAAAGTAAGTGTGGTTGTATTGAAAGTAAGTGTGGTTGTATTTGAAAGTAAGTGTGGTTGTATTTGAAAGTAAGTGTGGTTGTATTTGAAAGTAAGTGTGGTTGTATTTGAAAGTAAGTGTGATCGTGTTTAAAAGTAAGTGTTATTGTATTTGAAAGTAAGTGTGATTTTATTTGAAAGTAAGTGTGGTTGTATTGAAAGTA